>NW_027494229.1:0-321756 GCF_021521415.1 Bidens hawaiensis | reverse complement strand
CTCGATTGATCAACTCGCTCAAATTTATGTTCAGCATAAATTTTTTCGTCATGGTATACCTTTGCGTATAGTTTTCGATCGTGATAGCCGTTTTACTTCACATTTCTAGTACTCACTTCAAACCGCGTTGGGAACTCTATTGGATCTTAGCACAGCCTGTCATTCTCAAACGATGGGCAATCCGAGGTGAACGATTGAAATGCTCGAAGACATGCTTAGGTCATGTGTCATGGATTTCTATGGAAATTGGGATTCTCATCTTCACTTGATTGAGTTTTCATACAATAACAGTTTTCATTTGAGTATCGGTATGGCTCCATCCGAAGCGCTTTATGGTCGTAAATGTTGTTCCACTATCTGTTGGAATGAAATTGGTGAAACCCAAATCACCGGCCCAGAATTTATTCAAGAGACTACTGATCAAATCGCTTAAATTCGATGAAATCTCTTAACCGCTCGTAGCCGTCAAGAGAGTTACACTGATAACTGACGACAACCTCTCGAGTTTAATGTTGGTGACCGTGTTCTTCTCAATGTATACCCTTGGAAAGGTGTCGTTCATTTTAGCAAGAAAGGAAGACTATCTACTCGATTTGTTGGACCTTTCAAAATTCTCGAACGTATCGGAAACGTGGCTTATACTCTTGAGCTTCCCCAAGAACTTTCATACGTTCATCCAACGTTTAATGTCTCTAACCTAAAGAAATATCTAGCCAAGGGAAATGTCCACATACTTATCGACGTGGTGTGCATTGATGAAACAATGCACTTTGTTGAGAAACCGTTGGAATCATGGATCGCAGAGACAAGGAAATCTAAAGTAGTCGTATACCTTTGGTAAAGGTTAGTTGGAAGTGTGGCGCTGAATTCACTTGGGAGTGGGAAGACGAAATGCGAATTAAGTATCCACATATTTTTTATACAGATTCTTCTACTAATTTTGGGATAAAATTCTCAAAAGTAGGGAGTGTTATGACATTTGTCAATTTGTATTTGTATTGGTATTCGTTAACCCGGCTGTTTTGTCATTTCAATGTACTCTTGTTTGTCGTTAATTATTTATATAATATTCTCGATGATTTAAGTTTATAGTTCGTTCGTTTCTATTCATCTTATTCAAATAACGAAACTCTGGGATTTAAAATGACTATTAAAGTAAACAGTTTGCAATCTATGCAGGTATAAATTTAAAATAGTCCAAGTATATTAACTTTTATCCAATTTTTATAGCATCACAAAGTACAAGGTTCAAAGTGTAAATATAATATAAATTCAGTTTTAATATATATTGAAAGTTCAGGGACCATTGAGTAAATATGAATTTAAAAATATAATAATAATAATAATAATAATAATACTAATAATAATAATAATAATAATAATAAACCCAACCCAGCCCTTCACTCCCTCCTGGCCGCGATTTCCAGCGAACGAATTTGGCGGCCGAAAACCAGCGCCGGCAAGGGTCAAAACCTATTAAAACTCGCTTACTATCTCAATTAAATTTTCTAATGACCGTAGACCATAACGGCGACCATCAAACAAGAATAACATTACGTTATAACGGATTAGAATCAATGAAATAATCCCCGTAACGGCCGGATTATATTCAAAATCGAAATAACGAGAAGTAAACATTATACGCTCCAATTGGCATTATAATAGGACCTAAATCATCATCTAATCATTTTATAAACATCAAATCAAACTAAAACATCGTCTATAATCCCGTCTTGATTCGTTAAAGTTAAACACCGGCCAAGTTCCGTTCACCACCATTCCGCCACTAAATCAAGTAAGTTTTATATGGTTTTTAATCATTTCAAGCCGTCTAACAGAACCCCTAAACGTAATTAACCAAACATGGAACAGATTTGAGAAATTGAAATCTAGGGTTTAATTGGGAAGATGATGAAACTTATTAATAATATTTATATTTTTATTTCTATTTGTTTATAAATCAGACAAGTTGGTCCAGTGGTTGGGTCTGGGCGCCGTAGTGTGGAGACCCGGGTACGAACCCGGGTCAGTGTTTTTTTTTATTTTTTGTTTTTTTAAACCGTTTATTTATTGTTTTAAAATCAATCATAATTAATAAAAACTAAATTAAATCAAATAAAATCTTTTAAAGTTAAATAGGAACTTGTTATAAATTTTTTATCAAGTTTTCATCTAAAATACAACTTTACTTCCTTTAAGGTGTCGTCCTAACCCGGTTAATAATATAATATTAAAAGGAAAAAACTATGATTTGCCTCCATATGTAATATCTTCGGGGGCAACATTAGTCCCTGAAAACTAAATTTCTGGTGTTGTGCCATTGCCTTTTGTTGGCGGGCTCACTGTGAGCCATTCCGTCAGTTTACACTGTTAACGTCGGTTAACTTTGAGGGTACTTTAGACTTTTTACAAAATAAATTTGGGTGATAGATATGTACCACTCTATTTTTTTTTCTTTTTCAGTAGCTCGAGAAAAACGGCTAGTCAAGAAAAATGGCAGTCCGATCACCACCGGGTATTCTCCACACTCTTCCTCAACACCTCAACTTCCTTCGATCTTCCCTTTACTTACTCTAATCAACAACTCTTCTAATATATATATATATATATATATAGGGGATGGATCTTGCGAGAAGTGATATTATAGCGAGAAGTGCGAGAAGTGAATGTATAACTCCATTAATCCCTAATTTCACTCACTTTCATATGATGTTACATACATATATGAAGGTTGGTTGTATTTATGTCTTAATTATACATTCAAACCTACCTACAAACATATAATGTACCAAGCCACGTTCAAACCTATGTACCTACACACATACAAACATACATACACATATACAAACATACGTACACATATACAAACATACGTACCTACACACATACATATGCACCTACACAACGCACATACACATAAGAAAGGGAGTGAAATTAAGGATTAATGGAGTTACGCTTTCACTTCTCGCACTTCTCGCTATAAAAAAACTTCTGAAATGATCAAATACCTATATATATATATATATATATATTACACACACACCCATCTTCACAATCACATCTTCATCATCTCCGACCACCCATCGCCGACCAACCCCCGTCGTCATCCCGTCCCCGTCGCAAATCCTTAGCCACCATCGCACCTCCCCATGTTGTTGTCCCGTCCCCGTCGCACACCCCTTGACCTGTCGCACCTCCCCTGTCGATGTCCCATCATGGTATTCAATCTGAATCTGAATTACAATGGAATTGTATTTGGAATTCCTTATCTAATTAGTCTTCGGGTGCGGATGCGAATCTAAGGACAAATTTTAGCTCGTTTTAGGCTTGTTGCAGGTCTAGCCCGCATCATCTACCGAAGGAGGTGGAGGCTAAACTAGTATGTTATTGTTATGTATTATCCATAAATTAATAAATCGGGTGTTTTGTTCAATGTTATATTATCGTTAGGTGGTGTATGTTATTGTTGTGTATTATCCCGAAATTAGTAATACGGGCATTTTGTTGTATGATATTGTGTTCGTGCTCGTGTTATATATATAAAAAAATGTTCGTGTGATATATATATATATATATATATATAAAGTGAATATAGGTTCGTGTTCGTGTCAGTCCGGGTGATATATATATATATATGAAAAACGTGAAATATATAGGTTCGTGTTGGTTGTGTTCGTGTCGTTTCTGGTGAAAACTATATAAAAAGTGAAATATATAGGTTCGTTTTGATGTTTTCAGGCCGGTCTGGGTGAAAACTGTATAAAAGAAGTGAAATATATAGGTTCGTGTTCATTGTGTTCGTGTCGGTCAGGGTGAAAACTATATAAAAAAGTGAAATGTATAGGTTCTTTTCGATGTTTTCGTGTTGGTCCGGGTGAAAACTATATGAAAAAGTGAAATATATAGGTTCGTTTCGATGTTTTCGTGTTGGTTCGAGTGAAAATATATAAAAAAGTGAAATATATAGGTTCGTTTCGATGTTTTCGTGTCAGTCCGGGTGATATATATATATATATATATATATATATATATATATATATATATATATAAAGTGAAATATATACGTTCGTTTCGTTGTTTTTGTGTTGGTCCGGGTGAAAACTATATAAAAATGGGTATTTAAAATTTTGGAGGGAATTACGAATCAGGGGTACACTTGTATATTACCTAAAAGACAAGTCTTCTAATTGCGCAGCTGAAAAGGGCCTAATAGTAATTACACAGGTCAACTGGATGGTCAACTGACGGAATGGCTCACACTGAGCCTGCCAACAAGAGGGCTTGGCACAACACCCAAAATTTAGTTTTCAGGGGCTAATGTTGCCCCCGTTGATGTTACACAAGAAGGCAAATCATAGTTTCTCTATTAAAAATCATCTTTGTTAATTATATATCACACTAACGTAATTGTTTTCAAGAAAATTTCCATTAAAAATTAATATATTATAAACATTTTAAGCCTCATATAAATATTAAATTTCTAGTAATTAGATAATAATAAAATAACAATAAAACCGTTAACTTACCGTCAAAGATTTAAATAGATATTATATTACAAAAATACCATAAAATAGTCTAAAATAATCCATGATCTCTAACATAAAATTAACCATTTTAACTTCTATAATCCCGCTAGTTAGCGTTTACATTTGTACTTTCTTTCTTTTATATATATAGTTTGTGAGGTTCGACCACTTATGTTCCTTTAGCGCGCTTTCGGATTTTTATTTCAAGTTATCATCCAATTCAAAGGTGAGTTTCTCACAACTCCATTTTAACGCTTTTACATATTTTGGGGGTAGCATATATATCCCATCAAACAAATTGCTTAGTTATTCATATTTTCAAACTAAATTCGCATCTTAGACTTGTGTGTTACTTGTTACTTGCTCAAAATTACGTGCATGAATTTCTTTGATAAATATCATCATATGCCCCCCTTTACACTCAGGACCGTATTTCGAGTGAAAAATGAACCCCGGTCCGAGTACGTTGGTTGGTACTAATGAGAAAGGACCTTCATTTATTCTATACACTCAGAACCTTGATTCGAGTGTAAAGGACCCTTATTTGCGCTTTTACAAGTTCATGGAATTGTACAGTTCTTTTTATGTAGTATTTAAACTGTGTGACTCACCGACTATTAAGTTAGTTGACATTATTTTATATATATGTTACATGTACTATTATAAGAGTTTGACACATGGAGAAGACATTAGACTAAGGATATTCTAAATAAATGTTTAAAATGTTTCACTTCCTTGTATTTTCTTTATTTTAAACTTTTGTACTTGATGCATTTAAATGAATCAATGATAATATTGTCACTTAATAGCGTCACATTCATTTTGAGCAATATGTACGTCACACTTGGGCATTTCCGCATAAGCCAGGATGTTGCATATACGCCGTATACAAACTTTCACGTTGAATGTTGAACATGCACGCCATGTCACTTATACGATGTAATCACTTATATGCTGATGAATCTATTTTGGATGTCGAGAGATGGATTTGGATACGATTGGTATAGTTGATCCCTTGTGATTGACTATGTGGAATGAGTTTAGTAGTGAAAAAAATTGAGGATTGGTTCATGAAAGGTGGAAGACTTGTTTATCAGTCGACAGAGTTTTCTTACGTGTCAAATTGGTTGAAGATATTCGGAAGGCATAACGTTCATGGGTCTTTTACCTTAATGATTGATGTTCTAGAAAACCTAGTCTAAACAATATCCAAGGGAGAGTTTTTTAGAGCATGAATGTCTATTTCTTAGACACCAATACCAAGCAATATCAAATGGGGAGATTGTTAGTGCATAAATGTCTACCACTTAGGTCTTGTAGGTTGTGTATTAGGATAGTAATGATTTGGAATATGTTGTAATGTTTGAATTCAAGAGTTATACGTTGTATAACTTACATGGCGCATAACTTATGCGATGTGTATCTTATATGGCGTATAAGTCCAAGTATGCTTATATATAGGTTGCTTGGCTATTGCATTCATACAATTTTGGTCTAGTTTGTACATGTTCTTATATTGTCATATCATGATGTACTTCACTGCTATCAATGAATAAAAGAAAGTTAAAGAGATATATTGTGTTTTTCACCTTGTTATGGTTTTCGCACATAACATTGTAGAGTAGATATGATCGTGGATGTTCATACACTTCGATCCTTCATTTCACACGTTCTTTTACTATTTAATAGTTCAAATTTGATTTTTGCTCTTGATTATTAGCCATGATGAGTTCTGTTCATTTACTAACAGATTTGAAACTACTAATTTTAAATCACATCGTATTTAATTTAGGGCCAACTTTTTTACAGTCTTTATTCTCGATTTTATTTAGATTAGTTGTAAAATACCTGATTAATGTTTGGTACTAATTTCGTGAGGATCGATCGAGTCAGGTGTATTAAAGTGAAACCTATGAGACTATTTGCTTCATTCGATTTGTTTTGCTTCGTTCAAGCGGCGATTTCAGTGTAGACGGCGATTACGATTTTGGCTCATTCAGTGTGAACGAACTACGACACCTTGACTTTATTCAGGTTTTTTTATGTTAATTTGTTATGTTGATTATATGTTGTCTTATCATAACCCGACGCGTATTGATTGGTATATAATCAAAAGCTAGGGTTTATGATTCTTGTAGGTAGAATGAATGTTAAATTGTTTATTAGAACCAAATTTTATGAAGTTGTAAAGTATATGATAACTTTAAGATGAACTCATAAATTGCAAAAATAGATAATAATGTATACCAAGAGGACCAGATTAGTGAAAAAATGAATTGAAAGAGTTTATATTTTGAATTTAAAAAACGATATGAGAGTTAATATTTTGAATTTTGTTGCTACATTATGTTGAATTTTGTTTCAATAATCTCTTTGATAGTTTATGATTTCATTTCTTCATAAGGTTTAATAATCTCTTTAATAATATGACAAGATGAATAGGATTATGATTTCATTTTGTTTCAAAAGGAAGATATTAACGCGATGTCTTATATTGCTATTGTAAACAATGATGTAGTGTGGTTAAAATAGCCGCCCTCGCTCAACCAAGACTAAGGAATGGAATAGGATGGACATTAAGTAAAGATAAACGGTTAAACTTTGTGAAATTTGTAAACGACGTGGTCATAACCGAGCAACATTTCCCTTTATGCCTAGATGAATGGATGGCTAATTAGCTGGTTGAGCCATTTTGATAGTTCTAACTTGTATTTGATATTCATACCACTAGTAATTTTGATAGTTAATTGTATTTGATTTGCTGACATGAAAACTATATTGATTCATTTCGTGGTTGAAAATTATTGGAAAATTATTGTTTCCTAATAAATATTTTGCATAATTTTAGCCATAATTTTTGTAGAGTTGTAGCTATAATTTTTACATTGATTTTAAATTTTATGCAATGATTTTTTTTATTTTAAGTTTTTGCTAAATTTTGCGTAATTTCCACAATTATTTTGTGAAATTTTGATTGCGCAGCGACAATAATTGGTAAAAAAAAACTCAATCTATAAGGATGGATTCTGGATTCTTGATTATTGATTATTGACCCATTTCATTTTAATTTCCCCGTTTGATCATTTTTTTATGTTTATGTTTGATTTATGCCTTAAAAAATTGTTTATGTTTAGGTTAATTGAGCATTTGAAAAATTGTTTATGTTTAGGTTTGTATGTTGATTGTTGAAAATTTTAGCAATATACAGACGTTTAAAAAACAAACTGTCTTCTTCTTGCAAACTGTAGAGGTTTGTTCCACCTCTTTTTCTACAGATGTTTGCAGATGTGGTCCGCAGACCTGAGACATTTTACTTTTGAAAAAACAAATAACACCATAGTCATATAAAGTATTTAGAGATTTATCAGTTATGGTGTTGTCATTATCCAACCCGTGCAATACACGGGTGTTAACCTAGTATAAAATTAGAAAAATAAACACCATTAGTTTCTTCATTTAAATGGGAACTTCTTCATTTAAATCTGAACATAAAATTTTATTTTCGATCATTACTTTTCACTTTTTGCGTATAAAATAAAACTACTAATGAAAGTTGAAAGTTGGGTTTATTGTTAGAAAAGAAAAATAAGGCCTTTTGTTTACCTAAAGTGTTTTACCTGTTGGGATAGTTGGGATCCATTTCTATACCCGTCATGTTGCAGCAGTATACCACTTTGGATTAAGTTGTTATGAGTTAAGTTTGTCAAGATACCGATGCTAAATAAAAAAAAATGTGTACGTTAACACAAGAAACAGTAGCAACGCTCTTATAGCTAAAAATTAACATATTAAAAAGTTCGTAACTAGATGTGGCAATGTGAATGGGTTGGATTTGGGTGATGGGTTAGATTGGGTAGAGTCATGATGGATTTTTAAAATAGAGGGTTAAAATGGGTATAGGTCAAGAAGGGTAAAGTTAACACATCTTGACCCAAGTGAAGGTTCAATACAAAGGGTTTCAAATATCCCTCAAAAAAATAAAAAAATATAATAGAAAAATAATAATTCAAAATATAAATTAAAAATGCAAAATGTGAAATAACTAAAATCCCCCCCCCCCCCACCCCCCGGTCGTCCTCGTCCATTAAAAAAAACCGGTTTTGTATCGGTTCAGGTTCGATTTTTTTGGGTTTTTTTTTTTATTCGGTTTTGTTTTTTTACATTTCGGTTGGTTTCGGTATTTGTTCAGTTTTAATGATTTCGGTTTCGATTTCTCGGTCTCTATTCGGTTTAGTGGGTTTTTTTTAAAAGAAAATTGGATAGAGCTTGTTTTAGTCTATTCTAAACCATAACCAAAAGTCACTAGCATTTCCGCAACCCATCTTGACCTCATTGGAAATTCTTTTGATTCATCCTGACTCATTCCAAAATCCAATTTTAAAAATTATCCATATTGACATTTAGGGTTCCTATTCGTAACGATAAAGGCACTGCTTTTTCCCGCAAGCACTGCAAGAATAGTGAGCCAACGCGAATTCGGTCGTGTTAGTTATATTCGTTACGGTACTGGAAGTAAATTCAAAAAAATTTCGTCAAATTAACATAATAAAAATAAAAACCAAAAAAAAGTAGTGGCACCCGTATAACGTATTATATAAAAAAGTTAATAGACTTAAAGCAATGTGCCACACCCCGACCAAAGGCGACGGAACATGCCGGGATGCGACGGATTGCTCATAAGCGCATGACACTATTTAAAGCGACAATATTTGACAACTCATTTAACTTCACAACATCAAAATGTCACATAACAATATTCATAGATATATAGAAAATAAATATATTGTTCAATTTGCTACTATCCTAACGGTCTTCGTTACGTTTTTCTCCAAGTCTCGAGTCAACCAAAAGTCAAACATGTAACATTACATAAAATAAAGTTTATCAACACAAAGGTTGGTGAGAAATTCATAGTTTTGAAACAATATGTATATAATACGAAATTCCACAACTTGTATACGAAACGATAAATAATAGCAATAATTTGGATAAAAATGAGGTCGTTAATAAGAATACATTTGCGGCACCGTCTATAAGAGAATACCAAATAGATTCGGATTTCATGAGGTCGTTAATAAGAATACATTAACGGCACCGTGCTATAAGAGAATACCAGATAGTACATGGATTTATGAATCAACTCTCCAAAAGCGGTAAACACGTTAACACATAAGCATGTAAGCATAGAACACCAAATCGAGCATTTATTTAAGTAAAGTATACAATAAAGATTGTGGTTTACGACTCAAGTATAAAACATTTAGTTTGAATAAGGTATGCAATATCACCCCCAAAACGAAAGATGGAAAACGGGTATGAAAGTACTCACTTTTAAGTAAGAAACTTGATTCGGAAAAAGTCGGGTAATCGAAAGAACGGGTCTAACGAGCAAAGCCTAAATAAAATAAAAGCATTGAATTAGAAAGGTTGTTTTATGAAAACTTTAAAATAAAAGTTAAGAAATGTAAGCATTTAAAGTTTATGGTTTAAAAAGCAACTATTTAAGAAATTGTAATAATAACCCTTTAAAAATGTAAGTTTGCTCGAAACCGGGTTAAAGTATCTAACCTTAATATTTACTCAACCTATGTTAAGTAATAAGGTGGGTAAAAATGCAAAAATACAAGTCCCTTTGGAATATAGATACTGAAACGGGTTTTTAACGAGTGTTCGGGTTGTTGGTTCGGGTCTTGATAATTGGTCAAACCCAAAGTCAACTTTCCAAAATATTAAATGTTATGAGATAACTCATAAAAATATATTAACACTTAACCAAGTATGTAGTTTTATTTTTTTAGAACTAACAGCGCACGTTAAGTGAGTGTTCGGTTTTGTCGGTCCAAACTTTGTTATAAGATCAAGTTGGATTCAACATCCCAAGTACTTTAATAAAATATTTAAAATCAGTTTGTAAAGTATTTTTAAATAAATATACAAGTCTTGATAGCTAAAAACACACTTGTGTGTCTTAAGCGAGTGAAAATCGGTTTAGTTCGGTTTGGTTCGGTTTCCATTTTACAATAAGTTCATAAATGGTCTCCACATGCCCAAATATCCAAGAACTTGTATAATAACTTACAAATGATGAAACTTAAGTTTTACAACCAAAAAGTTAACAATAAAGTCTTTAAACGAAAGTTCGATTTTCGGTTCGGATCTAGTTTCGGGTTAAGACCGAGTTTAGAATCTACAAACCCATAACCATAGAACTTATAAAAATGATCTAAGAAACTTAAATCAAAACATAAAGCATGTTTAAACAATTATTTAACAAAAACTAGTAAACAAAGTTCGGTTTACGGTCTAGAGCTATTTACGGTTAGACCGAGGCTAGACTCTTAGAACCCTTAACCATGAAACTTGTAAATATAACAAACAAACTAAAATGAGCAGAAGTTAGACATGGTTAGTATGTATAAACAAGTTTTATATATATATATATATATCAAGATCACCAAGTCCTCCATGAAGCCTTGTCTTACGAGGCCTGAGACTTAACCAACCGGGGCCGGAAAAGTAACTACCAAAGGTAACAAGGGGTGTATATTATATATATGTTGTGCCATATGATTCAAGTATTAGTTTAGACTAAGTTAGCAAACAAAAACGAAAAACTACTTCAGTTTGACTTTGGAAGTCAAACCCGACATAAACATGAAAATAACCTTGTATGATCTTTGAATTTGAGTGAGAAAAGATTTATGAGTAGGGATTAATGTTAGAGAGGGCCTTGTATTTATAGGATAAGCTTAGAGGGGTTAAACAAGTGATTTAGAGGGTAAAACTCAGATTTAATGGACCAAAGAACCAACAAGGGAACATGGGAGACAATCTGGTCTGCACCAGATCATGCCACACGACCACAAAGGAGGTCCCCCATCGCGTAGCGTGATGGGGTGGTGGCTGGTGATTTCAATGTTTCAAAAATGGCAGTTTTGGCCCCCCGGAGTTCGTTTTAAGTGATTTTAACGCGTTTTGAGGCCCGAAATAGATGTTTTCAAGACCCAACAAGTGTAAAACAATATTGTAACATAAAAACCATCATTTTGATTATATCATAAGTTTCGGTTTACAAAACAGATCGCTTTACATAATAAACGAATCATAAACGAATACAAACGAGTAAAAATAGGACCCGATTTTGACGAATGTCACACAATGTTTATTCAATTGGTAAAAGTTGAGTGTTGTGGAGGCGAGTCGGCATGTATTTGGTCGGTGTCGGCTACGTTCGTAACAGTACCAGAGTTAGGGCCAAAAAAAATAGATTCACCAAATTAACATATGAAAAACTAAATATATTTAAGACAACATTTATTCGTTTGGTAAAGCCCGGACGTTGAAACCTAGACGTTGGTATAACCCGAGTTTTACGACGGCGAGTCGAGGAGAATTTGGTAACCATCGGTTACGTTCGTTACGTTATAAACAACGTTGGTAAAATTCAAGCGTTTTCACCTAAAAGGAAAAATAATCGTTAAATTAATATGTAAAAAGATTAAATTATGAAAAAATATATATTTAAAACAGCGTTTATTCGATCGATAAAATACAGGTGTTGGTAAAACCCAAGCGTTGTGGTTCGGGTGTTGCGGTGGTGAGTCGGTAAAACCTGAGTTTTGTTGGTCTTAAATTTTATGACGGTAAGTTGGTGAACACGGTTATAGGCTTTATGATTTGAAAGGATATAATTAGATTTGTTTTAATTATACGTTTGAAGGGAAGGGAAGGAAAAATAAAACAAAAGGTCGGGCTGAATGACTCATTATGTAATAAGAAAAGTCACATGTAGGGAGTGAAAGTGAAAGTTGATGATGATTGATGGAATGGTCGTAAAGATGGTTAGTACTTGTTCATTTTGTCGCTATTTAATCTTGAAAAGGGTTTTATGTTCTAATATGCTAATTTGTGTTTATTGCAGTGCAGTTATGCTGCAGATGAGCCTGTTGACCTGCTTCTGTTACTGTTACGGACTGAAACCATTGCAAGGTATGGGACTTGTCCCACATCGGTTGTATGGGCAACTGATGTGGGGTTTATAAGTCAAATGAGTTCCCTCACCTATCAGACTAGTCTTTTGGGATGAGTTCTTCTGTTTGGCTTATAACATTGGTATCAGAGCCAACCTCGGAGTGGTGGCCTGGAGGAAGCCAGCCGTGACCAACGAGGACTCGGAGTGGTGGCCTAGAGTGAGCCAGCCGTGACCAACGTGGCCGTGACCAACGAGTACTCAAAGTGGTGGCCTGGAGTGAGCCAGTCGTGACCAATGAGGACGTTGGCCCTTAAGGAGGGTTCATTGTTACGGACTGAAACGATTGCAAGGTATGAGACTTGTCCCACATTGGTTGTATGGGCAACTGATGTGGGGTTTATAAGCCAAATGGGTTCCCTCACCTATCAGACTAGTCTTTTGGGTTGAGTTTTTAATGTTAGGTGGTAAATAACAGAGGGACTAAACTATAATTGTTAGATAGTGCAGGGTTATAGTTGTAATATGTTCATATACATAAGCAGGAGTTGTGAATGATTCTTCTCCGTCTTTAGCTCGTTTACTCGTTTGATACGTAACAGTTACCTGGTAATTTCTCCTAAGTGATTGATTCATTGTTCGGAATTATGGATTTATCCGATGACTTTTATCTTTTGATTTTAATAAAGGACTTGCATTTGATTCATTGTTCTAATTTTTTCCATACTTCTTTCTATACCAATTTAGTGCATGAGCCATAAGGGTATTTTGGTTTTTTTTTTAACTACCTTAATTTATCCCATTTCATTGGTTATTGTTTTGCAAGTAGATACTATGACACGTTCCTATCAAAGTACCAAGAACTTGCAACACAAAGAAACTGGAAGCAACCACGTAAACAGCAAACTTTATTAAACAAGAACTAGTGTTTTACCCGGCGCAACAGGTAAAACTCGAGCGTTGCTAAAACTCAAACATTGTAGGTCCCGTCTTTAAGGCAGCAAGTCGACACGAATTCGGCTAGTTTTGATTATGTGCATTATGGCATCAGAACTAAAAAAACAATTTAAAAACTTAGGTGTACCAATGAGGTGGCGTAGGTCAGTAAAGCTCGGGCTTTGGTAAAACCCGAGCGTTGAGGCGATGAGTCTACACAAATTTGGCCAGTCTCTGTCACGTTCTTTATGATACCATAACTAAAAAACAAAAAATAAAAACAAAATTGGTATCCTATCAGTTTTCATTACTGTACCGATACTAAAACAAAATACGGTGATTGGGTGCATACTCAATCGGTTTCACTTAACAACACAACTATCCGGTCCACGCTAAAGTTAATGTTGAAAGATAAACCATTCACAAAAACATAAATAACACAATTAAAAAAATGAAACAATGATTTGCTACATTAGGGATTCGAACACTGGTTACAAACCGGCACAAACAGTTGTCAAATTACAAGTTAACTCAATCTGCCTTTTTTTTTCTACTGTCATGTGAATTAATTTATTTTATATTAGCATATTTAAATACAAACACACAACAAATTTATTTTAACAACTTATAAGTTTATTAACTTATGCTTAAGCATCGCTTTATACTATTTTACACAACGAAAAACACGTTAACTAAATGACATAGACAAGAATTATAAGTTTGATGGTTGTTATTGAAAGTTATATATCTAAATGGATTAAATACCAATATCTTCCTTTTACATTTTGGTTTCAAAAGTAAGTTGTATAGATATGAGAAATTAAGAAATATATAACACAATTAAAAAATTAAAACAATGATTTGTTGCTTCGGAAACTTGAACCTGAGTTCCAAACCGGCATACACAAGTTCCCTCACCAACATCACCACCCAGCCAACACCAACACATGATTCATTTCTCAAAACCATTAATACATATACAATAACAAAAAGTACTCACTTTGTGGCATCAAACTCTTCTTTTATACTAATTAGATAATTCTATTTTGTTATCTGGCGTTGAATTCTTTACGCAGTTGCACTATCTTGTTCGGTTCAAATAGTAGAAGATGGTGTCATATTAGAGGTGCACAAGTCATATCGCTCACTCCAAGTGATGTTAACATAGATGCTCTCGTTTCTCCATCCGTAACAGCCCAACAAATTATTACTTGAGACATGTTTGCTGGAATTGTTGTGAAACAATGTTGTACTTCCATCATCAAACCAGATTTGTTTGATCCCTATCACATTGTGGAATATGTTTCTAAGTTTGACCATAAAAGTCAATATATGTTGTACAGTATGAGGTTGTTTGCTTTTGGTCTGCAACTTCTTGATGGAATTTTGAATTGTAAACTTTGGTTTCATATGTTGTTTGTGTTTTGTTCAACATGGTATGGTATAATTTCTGACTTTCTTAAATGTTAACATATGTTCTTGCACGTTATAAGGTGGTTTTGCTTCTTTCAGTTCTTAACTTTTTCCTAATAATCTAATTTGTTTGGTTGTTTGTCTAATTTGGTTGAACAATATAATGGTATGTATTTATTTTATTGGTCAAAGGGTTGAAATAATAATACAAACTTGTGTCCTAATTAAATCATGTTAAATACCAAGTTTGACCCTGAAAACAAAATTATGGCATTGATTGTGGAAGAGACAGTTGATGTGAAAACATGCTATAATAATCCATTCAGAGCTTAAAATACAACTATTGATGCATGAGGTACAAGTGGTTACAGCAAAAATTGTACAGTTTCTTTCTGTATGAAGAAATGATCATCATCAATGTGCTCTTTGAACAGCAGTCTTGAAGAGAAGAACATAAATCTTGTGATCCATTGAGAAATACATAAACCCACCAACTGAATGTGTCACAAATGATCCAAAACTTGATCCCACAATACAATGCCATGCTGGTCCATAAACTCCATCAAACTCCTGCACACACAAATCATTAATTTAATAAATGTTGCTGCTGATTAATTTGACCTACCTAACTACCTACCAATTCACATTCATTGTAAAGGGCTTATGCATATCAAATATTTTGCAAAGGGTTATCACAAAAAAAAATAATAATAAAAAAATAAAGGTTACCTTTTTTAGAGTGAAAGCTAGTGTTTTAGCAGTGAATTTTTCCAATCTATCATAAGTAGTTCTAGTGAGGTCAACAAGATGAATCTGCATATAAGGAGGCATGTCAGCAGAAACCACTTTGACCCCATTACAAGCAAAGAAGTCAGTCAACTCAGCTTGTGAGCTGCTGCCAAATGACCGCCTTCTACCCCTCCTCATCCCTATTGCTATTGGCTTTTCAATATTATTATTATTATTATTATTATTATTATTATTATACCCTTTTGGTAATTTCTTCTTCATTTCATCATCATCATCATCATCATTTTCTTGCTTCTGACTTACTACAATGGCTCTCTTGATTTTGTCTTCTTCTTTTTGTTTAGGTTTCTTCTCCTCCTTGAGTGGTTTATTGAAGTAGTAATAATGGGGCTTTTGGGTTCTTTGACTTTGTGACTTGGTCAAACACGCTGCTGCTTTGTGGTTGAGGTAGAGTTTGGAGAAGTGATTGGATATGTTTTGGACGGTGGTGATGGGGGGATCCTCCGGGGAAGGTGGTTCGTACATTTTAACACACAGAAGAGAGTAAAAATGGAGGCTAGATGTTGGATTGATTGATTGATTGATTGATTAGGGATCTGTTTTGAGTGGGTGGCTAGATCTAAAGGTATAGGATGATGGATGGGTCAAATGTGTCTCTCACATCTATTTTAGTAACTGGAGTGTTTCCTCTTTTTTATATTACTATTTTTATTATACTTCTTAGCTTTGTTTTTTAAGTTAAATATTACTACTAAGATAAATTACTTAAGGGTTTTTTTTTTACAGTTATGATATCATTTTGTTACGTTACAAGGGTAATGCTTTTTGAATGCGAATTTTGAAGTAAAGTTACAGAACTAAGATTTAGTTTTTTAATATATGTATTCTTTTAAGGCAAAAGCCTTGTTTTAGTACCCGGTTTACGTGCAACCTAAATATTATAATGGTATTTTGTCACCTTTTGTTTTATGTGCATGTGTTGGTGGTAAAAATAATCAGTTATATGGTATTCTTGGAGTAACCAATTTAATTGTATAATTTCTCTAACTGGCGCTAAAACTCCTAGCACATGCAATTTCTTTTTTCAAAAGCGTTTGGAAACATATGATATTTGAGTGAATTTTCTTAAGACAGAATATTAATCGTTCATATTTATTTGACGTTTTATATATGACTTACCCATCAACACCTTCAAGAAGAAAACCCATCACTGTGGGAAAACTCTCTTGAGTCAGGTTTCAAACTTGAGATGTTAAAGACCCCAACCTTAATCATCACCATCATGTCATTGAACCAGAATGTCTGTTGCTTCTGACATATGCAACGACAAAATAAATTTAAGGTTAACAATGGTAGAAGGGGTGTATTCGAAAAAACAATCAGATTCATTTGGTAAATTGAAAACACGACTGTAGGCGGCTGGAATTTGACTTTCATGTATAAAAATTAAGATCGTGAACCCCACGTTTCCAAAGAACGATAGTCATATAACCATTTTTCTAGCTGCCGGAACATTTTAGAAAATAAATTTAAGTCTAGTTTATATCTCAACCATTTAACAAGACATAATAGCAAAACTAGTCATTTATGTTTGCATGCTTTTTCAGTTAACGTCATTTAGCAAACTTAATAAAAGAAAACACCCTTTATATTTAAAAACTCTATCATGTCTTGTCATATGTCCTAACCCAGTTAAAATTTTCTGTTAAATATGATCATATGCAAGACACATGAATGTGCTTTTGTAACATTCCATGTTTATTTAATAACTATAAAGATTATATATAACAATCACACAAACTCTCTCCTAATCTCTTCTCTTTCTCTCACCTCTATCTCTCCTAGCCACAATCACCTCCATCTACTACCACCACCTGCCAACCACCATCATCAGGGCAGCCACAAAACTGGTATGTAGTAACGGGGTTTGGGCATCACGAGGAAACCAATTTGTGATGAAATTCGAGGGTACAGCCGCTCTCGTTTTCCAGCGAACAGAAGAAGCCCCCTTTGGCGGCGATTAGTAGTGATTGTAGTATTAGACGATGGTTAGAAGTCCAATTGGATCAGCGGCAGATCGAATGAAGGCACAGTAAGTGTACCAAAACCTCGATTACGGTTTCGCTTTCATATCTTAATAGCATGGTGGTTGTGGTACGTCGGAGACCCTAATTTCATCCCTAATTGGCTATCTGGAAACCCTAATTTCGGATCTTAAGTATGGTGGTGTTATTGTGGTTGTGTTGGTGGTGTAGTGTGTTGGTGGTTAGTTGGCAGTGTGACGACGTCGTCCGTTGTGGTGGTGTAGAGAAATAGAGAATATGAGGAGGAGAAGGAAGAGGTTAAGTTAAAGATGATTATAGGGTGTGTGTATGGTTAAAGAAATTGAAGAAACTAAAGGGTATTGATTATTTTCATTCAAAGTCTGATTGTTCGTGGCGGAAGTAAGGATGGTACTTGTAACATCCCCAAAATTTCGATCCAAATTTGACAACTTAGGAAAGTTGAGGGATCAAAAATAATCTCAAGATAAGTAATGAAAAAATATTAAATAAGGAAATATAAGAAAAATAAGGAAACAAAAATATTTCCTAAAGCTAAGTATTCTTACATGGAGGAAATAAGTAAAGAGAAAACTTCATCCCCCATTGGAAGATGTAAGAAAGTGGAAGCATTCCACTAAAGTATAAATAAGGAAGATAGAATCCATCCCACATGAAAAGTGGTAAAGAAATGGAAGCTCTTTATAAGAAAGAGATTTTTCATAGTAATATTCTTTTATGAAAATCATGCACCAAGTGGTCCTAGCGGAGGGTGCGTAGCATCCGACGCGCACGCGCTCACGCTCGGACGAGGATGATGGCGATGGCGACGGTGAAGGGCGTTGGGCGCAATGTGGCGCTTTGATGGCGCACTTTGCACTTCGCACGCTCGCATCACCGCGAGCCACCTTAGTATTTTTGGACAACGAGAATTAGACTAGAAATGACAAGCTATCAAAGACGAGGGACTAAAATTGAAAAATATTATCCACGGACCCATCGCGCTACGCCACGAGCCCAAGGAGACGGCCATCGCGTACCGCAATGGGCCATGATGACACATCACACACGTGTCACACCCAGGTAACACGTGGCAGCAGGGCATGACATGTGGCGGAACGTGTCAGACCACGGGGCGACACGTGGCGTGACCTCAGGAAAGGAGCCGTCGCGATACGCGACGGCGGGAGAAGTAGGACCCATCGCGTACCGCGATGGGATTCAAAAATGGCTATAAAAGGGAGGGCCACGGGCTCATTTCACCCCCCCCCCACCCACACCTCTCACTCTCTCACTAGAATTTCACTCTCTCTACCTCGGTTTGCGTGCCGAACACCGTTTTGCTTGCCATCGACCCGACAAATATCACATCGTAATCCGTGCCATAAACCCGATGTTTTCCTCGAAGTACGTGCACGACCCAGCGACACCCGAACGTTGTCTCGATTTGTGTGCTAAGAGGAGTTGATCAAGAACGCCTCGATAAACGTGCATAGAGTAGAAGTGCTAGCCGTATAAACTTAGAACATCTAACTCCGAATACCAGTGCGAGGTAAGGGGTTCTGCCTAAGTTATTATTTTATTATTATAAATGGCTTAGACCATAGTCGGAGGTATAGCCAAACCTTGATTACGATTAAGTATTATATAACTTTTCATAAGCAAAGGTTATAGTTAAATAGTATTTCTTTATTATTAAGAAATATAATATAGTTTGATTAGTGTTTCTTCTTGAAGAAGAAACTTAGTAAAGACGTTTCTTCCTGAAGAAGAAACGTAGCATATTATTGGTAAATAAAGAAAGGGGACTAAAGGTCCAAATGTTTTATATAAACAAATGATTTTATCAAGGTTAAAGCTATACAAAACGGACTAAAGGTCTGAAGCTAGATCGCTGATCTAGTTATTTATACAAACGTTATTCTCGTACTATAGGTTCGAGGTAACAAAACAAGAAGAGGAAATCAGAAAACAGGAATCAGTAACAGAAACTGATTATAAACAGACAAGGTGAATACGCCCCAAACCTTTTATAATGAGTCTGAATGTTTAAAACTTTGTGTTACAATAATAAGAAACGGACACTTTGATTAAGAGTATACATGTGTCTGGATCCAAACATACATGGTGACTCGGCATTTCCCCGAGGCCATGCGTATCATCAACATGCCGCTGAAGGTCTACAGGACTGTTCAGAGAAATGATATTGTGTATATAATTAATTGTACATGGTACTTATGGTAATTTGATCCCAATTTAGTTGGGTGCCTAATGAGTAGTCACAAAGGTATTATTGTTGGTTTCACAAAGGTATTGAAAAGAGATTTTAGAGTCAGCGTTATTCACCAGCTTTGTGCCGACGTATTTTCCCCCATTTTACAGGGAAATAAGAAAGGTTAGAATATACAAGCAAGGAGGAATAGAAGATTGGAGTTATAGTCATTAGATGCTATCTGGTGGCTCAGATATTTTATTTGAAAATATTATAAATTATGTTTTCTAAAGAAATGTATTGTAAACGATGAACGGGTATTTAAACCCGAATTTTTAATAAGTTTTCAAAGTAATAATATTTTATTTAAAGACTTCCGCTGAAATAAAACCCGCAACTCTGTTGTATTTATAAAATAGGTACTAACTATTGGTCACACGCCTAGGCCCTAAAGTGGGGTGTGACAGGTTGGTATCAGAGCCATCAATGTTAGCGAATTAGGTATTTAATTATACCTAGGCTTTGATTAAGGATAAGTTTTGAAAACTTATTATGCGAATATTGATTCAAGCAAACAAGATACTTAGTTGAAAAGTATCAAGAAATCATTCATAACCAATACGGATAAGATATAACAAATAAGATAGGAGCGTCTACCTATCCCTAAAATTAAACCTCGCGCAGATGTCCGAGTGTCAATCTAGCGAAGAATCCGTTAAGCCTCGATCTGGTAAAGGAAAAGGATTTATGGGAACGTCTTTTCTCCCAATTCCTATATCTAGCGTTGAAAGTACATGCCAAACAAAAATGGAGGAAGATTCAGATTCCTATGATTCTGACATTCCTCTAGCTCAAATAATTCCCACATATGAAGCGGGATCAAGTAGATCCAAGAAACCAATAATACCAAAGGAAAAAAGAAGTAATGACCTATCCGGAAGAATATTCTCACGGAGAAGGATATTGTCCTCACACCCAAAAGGAAGAAACAATGAAAGAAATGGAGGTGGAAGAAAAAGAGGAGACTATCAAGAAAGATAGCAAGATTAAGAAATTAGTCGTTCGCTGGAAGAAATAAAACCTTAGTAATTGTAGAGAGTAAAATTGTAACAAATAATATGCACTCTTGTAAACTACAATAAGATGAATAAAAGATATGTTTTGAATTCTTCGAATATTAGACTTATCTTTTAAAATTTTATTGTAGTATGTCAAGAGAAGAAAGTGCAAACTCTCACAATAGTCCTCCCAAGAAATCGGGAAATGAAGAAAACAATAAGAATAAAGATAAGGATAATGAAATTCCCGCCCAATATAAAAAAGGAATCCAAAAGATGATTAAGGAAGCTATGAAGGACTTTTCTACAAGTCAAAGTCAACCAAAATCTAACAAGAGAAGTCGAAGTAAATCTGTTCCTTCAAGAAAGGAGGAAGCTTATGATAGCTCTACGTCTGATAATCAATTAAAGAATAAGAAACGAAAGAAACTCAAAATCGGTGGATTTTCGTTCAAAGACTTCAAGTATTATGGACCAAAGGAGTTTCACGGAGATAAAGGAGCCATCACAACCGTGAGGTGGCTTGAGGAGATGGAAACAATAGTGATAACAAGTAAGTTTACTGATGAAGAGAAGATTCAGTATTCCGCCTTAATGTTTAAAGGAGAGGCGCATGAGTGGTGGAATGCTCTATTGATGAGCAAAGGGAGAGAAGTGATGTATAACTTAAGTTGGGAAACATTCAAAGGTCTAATATTAAAGAAATTTTGCCCAACTCATGAAATGGATCGAATTCAAACTGAGTTATGGAATCACAAGATTGTTGGCACAAATCTTAGGGAATATAACACTAAATTCCTAGAATACTGCCGACTAGTTCCACATCTAGTAACTCCAGAATATAACAAAATAACTCGTTACATATATGGACTACCAAGAGAAATAAGAGACATGGTACGATCCAATATTCCAGAAACAGTTGATTCGGCGATGGAATTGGCCGGTTACTTAATCAACGGCATGATAAGGAATCAAGAAGAAGAAAAGAAGAATGATAAAGAAAAAAAGAAACCAAAAGATTCCGAGAAGTTAGGAAAGGAAGAAAATACTCCCAAGTCAGCATGTTAGACTTGTGGAAGAAAACATACTGGAAAGTGTCGACTAGAAAATTCAAATAATTGTGCATACTGCAAGAGAGCAGGACCCACAATAGATGAATGTCGTAAAAAGCTAGGAGTATGTTTTACATGTGGAGAAACGGGTCACTTTAAGACTGAATGCCCGAAAAGAAAAGCTAATCAAGATTAATGAATGACAAAATCACATCAAAGAAATGTCAAGATAGATTAGCTAACTTTTGTATATTAATTGTAACTCGTTTTCAAACGAGAAGTTTTGTAATCAAAGAAGGGTATTTAAGTCCCTAAGTTATAAATGAAATATTAGCATATAGATCGTGTTAAATACACAAGAATGCTTATATTTGTTACCTCTAAAGAACAATCAAGAGGTTCAAAAGTTCATCCGAAACGTTGAGAAAATATATCATCTAGGAGGATGATATACCAAACGTTAGAAAATATTTAAATATGCAATGACAATATATTAACGGAAGGAATTCATTCACGAAATACAATTGATGGAATATTATACTACCTACCTGATAGGTTGACCAGAAAGTCAAAGGAAAAGAGTTCGAAGATATTCAAGGAAATACAATCGCTAAGTAATAGCAAATAAAATCAAAGTACAGGGGTACTGTTAGAATACAGAGAATATCATTGATCAAGATCAAGGATAGAATGGATTCGATAGACTGAATCTAAACAACAACTTAGTAGAATAGATTCGACAGATTTAATCGAAACAACAATATAGTTAACATCAGTAAATGTTTAGAATACATAACGGTAAGGTAAATAGTTAAACACAACTGATCAATATGTTTAGCAATTTATATTTACTAATGATATTCTGAATTATGGACTGGTTACATCATTCGAGGATGTAAGTTAACAACAAAATAAAGACCCTAGTCATTCTACATACAGATTATAACAGCAAGAATCAGATTATATAGAATCTAATCAACAATTACAAAAGCAAGAACCATTCACTCTTAACTCAACTAATCTCGAGGACGAGATTCATTCCAAGGTGGGGAGGATGTAACATCCCCAAAATTTCGATCCAAATTTGACAACTTAGGAAAGTTGAGGAATCAAAAATAATCTCAAGATAAGTAATGACAAAGTATTAAATAAGGAAATATAAGAAAAGTAAGGAAACAAAAATATTTCCTAAAGCTAAGTATTCTTACATGGAGGAAATAAGTAAAGAGAAAACTTCATCCCACATTGGAAGATGTAAGAAAGTGGAAGCATTCCACTAAGGTATAAATAAGGAAGATGGAATCCATCCCACATGGAAAGTGGTAAAAAAATGGAATCTCTTTATAAGAAAGAGATTTTCCACAGTAATATTCTTTTATGAATATCATGCACCAAGTGATCCTAGCGGAGGGTGCGTAGCACCCGACGCGCACGTGCACGAGCTCGGGCGATGGCGAGGGCGAGGGCGATGGCGAAGGCGACCGATACGACGACGGCTTAGTATTTTTGGACAACGAGAATTAGACTAGAAATGACAAGCTATCAAAGGCGAGGGACTAAAATTGAAAAATATTATCCAGGGACCCATCGCGCTACGCGACGAGTCCAAGGAGACGGCCATCGCGTACCGCGATGGGTCATGATGACGCATCACACACGTGTCACACCCAGGTAACACGTGGCAACAGGGCATGACACGTGGCGGAACGTGTCAGACCACGCGACGACACGTGGCGTGACCTCAGGAAAGGAGTCATCACGATACGCGACGGCGGAAGAAGTAGGACCCATCGCGTACCGCAATGGGATCCAAAAATGGCTATAAAATGGAGGGCCACGGGCTCATTCCCCCCTCCCCTCACACCTCTCACTCTCTCACTAGAATTTCACTCTCTCTACCTCGGTTTGCGTGCCGAACACCGTTTTGCGTGCCATCGACCCGACAAATATCACATCGTAATCCGTGCCATATAACCCGGTGTTTTCCTCGAAGTACGTGCACGAATCGACGACACCCGAACGTTGTCTCGATTTGTGTGCCAAGAGGAGTTGATCAAGAACGCCTCGATAGACGTGCATAGAGTAGAAGTGCTAGCCGTATAAACTTAGGAACATCTAACTCCGAATACCCGTGCGAGGTAAGGGGTTCTGCCTAAGTTATTATTTTATTATTATAAATGGCTTAGACCATAGTCGGAGGTATAGCTAAACCTTGATTACGATTAAGTATTATATAACTTTTCTTAAGCAAAGGTTATATTTAAATAGTATTTCTTTATTATTAAGAAATATAATATAGTTTGATTAGTGTTTCTTCTTGAAGAAGAAACTTAGTAAAGACGTTTCTTCCTGAAGAAGAAACGTAGCATATCATTGGTAAATAAAGAAAGGGGGCTAAAGGTCCAAATGTTTTATATAAACAAATGATTTTATCAAGGTTAAAGCTATACAAAACGGACTAAAGGTCTGAAGCTAGATCGCTGATCTAGTTATTTATACAAACGTTATTCTCGTACTATAGGTTCGATGTAACAAACAAGAAGAGGAAATCAGAAAACAGGAATCAATAACAGAAACTGATTATAAACAGACAAGGTGAATACGCCCCAAACCTTTTATAATGAGTCTGAATGTTTAAAACTTTGTGTTACAATAATAAGAAACAGACACTCTGATTAAGAGTATACATGTGTCTGGATCCAAACATACATGGTGACTCGGCATTTCCCCGAGGCCATGCATATCATCAACATGCAGCTGAAGGTCTACAGGACTGTTCAGAGAAATGATATTGCGTATATAATTAATTGTACATGGTACTTAGGGTAATTTGATCCCAATTTAGTTGGGTGCCTAATGAGTAGTCATAAAGGTATTATTGTTGGTTTCACAAAGGTATTGAAAAGAGATTTTAGAGTCAGCGTTATTCACCAGCTTTGTGCTAACGTATTTTCCCCCCATTTTACAGGGAAACAAGAAAGGTTAGAATATACAAGCAAGGAGGAATAGAAGATTGGAGTTATAGTCATTAGATGCTATCTGTGGCTCAGATATTTTATTTGAAAATATTATAAATTATGTTTTCTAAAGAAATGTATTGTAAACGATGAACGGGTATTTAAACCCGACTTTTTAATAAGTTTTCAATGTAATAATATTTTATTTAAAGACTTCCGCTGAAATAAAACCCGCAACTCTGATGTATTTACAAAATAGGTACCAACTATTGGTCACACGCCTAGGCCCTAAAGTGGGGTGTGACAGTACTTTAGTGGTGGTGGTAAACGGTGATTAATCAAAGGCTGTGGTGGTGAAAAATTTATAGGTGTTGGGTAGATGGTGGATATTTCATGGTTGGTTTGGTGTGGTGGTGGCAATGGGTAGCAAATGTCAGTGACAGTGGTGGAGGTGGGTAGTAGACAACGGCGACAACAATGGGGGAGTGGGTAGCAGAATGTGGTCGGGGAGGGTGAGTGAGTGAGTGAGAGAGAGAGAGAGTATTTATGAATAGATTAATTCTTTTAGTTTAAATTATGAAATATAAATGTAAAATTAAAAAGATACCCTCATGTGCCTTGCACGTGATCAAATTTAACGGAAAATCTTAACTGGGTTAGGGTCAAAAGACAAAGCGTTATAGAGTTTTAAAATTTAAAGGATGTTTTATGTTATTAAGTTTGCTAAATGATGTCCACTAAGGTGTTCAAAAGTATCTGAATTCGTATCCGATTATCCATATCCGAACTATCCGAATTTTCGGATATCCAAACCCCGGATATCCGACAATTCGTATTCGAATAGTATTTTTGGTATTTTTCGGATAGTTCGAATATTCAATCTATCCGAAATATAAATTTAATATATATATTTTTTTATTTTTATTATTTCGTGTACCTAATAACTTGTAACCCTAATTTGAAAACAAATGACCACCTCTTTCATTCAGCAGCCTCTATCATTCAGCAGTTCCTTCCCTCTTTTATCACTGTCTCTTTCATCACTGGCCACCATCTCCACTCTTCTGTCACCATCTCTTCCCATCCATCTGCACCACCTCCATGGCTCCGGTTATCATCTCCACTCTTCCATCACCGGCCAACACCTCTGTCTGCCGCTTTCACTGTTCCATATGCAATTGATGGTTCAAACTTTCCTTGTTAGTTTGTATTTTGAACCTGATGTTGTTTTCTTGGATTTGCTTGGATTGGAAAACCTTGATGTTATTTTCTTGTTTATGTTGTTGGATTGAAAACCTAGTTGTTGGATTAAAACAGATTGTGTGTATGTGTGTAGTTTCTTTTTTTCCTTTTTTTTCTAGATTTTCTTTCGGATATCTGAAATATCGGATTCGGATAGTGAAATCCACTACCATGTAACAACTCGGATTTTCAAATCTATATTTTATATCCGTTACCCGATCCCCTTTTATGTTCGGAAAATTTTACCAAGAAAATATTGCGTTAATCAAGTATTTATTATTTTAGCTTTAATTGTTATTATATCTATTTAATATATGAAAACAACTTTGATAAATATACTTTAATCCTATTATGTGTCCACCTCCAAAGTCTAGGGACCCATTTGCAATTTTTGTTATATTATTATATTATTAACCTAACACGTTTTCCCATTATCCAAACCCATGATCGTGACCCAATTCGCAAACCCGAACCTAATTTGATTTAGTTTGGTCCTTAATTCTTGTCATAAACTAAGAAATTGAATCAAAGGTTCTGATTATCTTGCTATAAGCGGCTCACCGACGATTTTAATTATGTTAAAACAATCAAATGTGATACGAATTTCTTGATATACTAACACGTCTGTACTCGTTAATCAATCTCTATTATAACGACCTCTATAATTCAATTCAATCTGCACGCACCATCCTTATATTGTCGCTAAGCAAACCCCTCTATTCAATTAAGTTACCGTTGCTGTTTAATTAGTGTTCTTGATCTTCGTATAAACCGGCGTTGTTATCATATAACCACTCAACACTCATCGTTTAAGGTAATCAGTTACATAAACATGTTCGTCTTGATTTATATAACAATAACCCTTTGGTTAATTAAACAAAAACAAACGGGTTTAATCGATTATGTTTTCTAGGGTTCATCATATGAACTAGGTTTCTTCGTTGTTTGTTTTTAAAGTTTTGCGCAGATAGTATTATCAATTTAACTCAGTAGCGCAGTCGGTTGTGTGCGTTATGTCAAGACTCTGGACAAGCTGGGGGCGCAGGTTCGAGCCGCGTTATGTCAAGACTCTGGACAAGCTGGGGGCGCAGGTTCGAGCCACCCCCAGCCCTTTTTTGGGTTGTTATTTTTTGGAAATCAATTTTCGATTAATATATTAGTTAAATTAATCCTTTAAAACACTATGTAATATTTAGAAATAATAAATATTATAAAATCTGTAATAAATTCATAGCTTTCTTAAAGCCGACACATTAACTAGTCTTTTCCAAACTTTGGTTAAAAACCATATATAAATGTGTGTGTGTATATATATATATGTATGTATATATGGATGTATAATAGTCATTAATAATTGTTAATGGTTTAAATAATAAGGATTGTAAAAAGGTTTTGGTTTTGTTTAATTAATTAATTAATATTATTGACATGGTTCATAAATATACTTTATTTTACTAACCCGATATCGTTTAATTGTCGTTTTCGGTCTTTTCATAAGACTATATATGTATATATATTAGAATAATTAAAGATTTTTAACAATTATAAATGTTTATAAATATATTAAATGTATTTTTAATTTAAAAGAAATATTTAAAACAAATCTCTTTATATAAGCTATAAAATCTTTATAATTATTTGTTTAAGTATTTTTATGTATTTATATAATTAAAATCATATTATTTATGTTAAAACTTTGATAAATCCAAGTGATATTTCAAAATAGTAAAAGTAATAATAAATCTATGTAATACTTAATTTTCGCAAAGAACACACCCGGTCATCATCACAATTCCCAAATCTCTATTTAGTTTAGTTCCGTTGTTTAAATTATATTTATTTCCGCAACTATTCTTTATTAGGATATCTCGTCGGTAATTCCCGAAGAGTTTGATCTACCTTTTTTCTTAACGAATCATTATCTCTTGCTTAATTTTTATGGTGAGTATTTCACTCCCCGTTTTACTTATTTTAATTTTTTTGGGGACATATGTGTACGTTATCTATTTACCTATTATATAGTATTCAACGACAACTGTTAATCCTTGTGTGTATATCAGTTTATGCCTAACTTGCTATTTACATACTTTCTTTATTTTACCTCATTCGGAGAGGTCCATCATTAATAGTATGATCATACGATTGTCGTAGTGGCCGACATCCAATCGCATGACAATGGTTTAACCGACCCATCTTTGGTAACCAATGCCCGATTCGCATCGCAACGCTTTAACCCTTTCTTTATTATCTGTGTGAATTGTTTATATGCTATGGCTTAATTGTTTATCTTACATGAACATTTTGCGTATTCTCTTATATTTTATTATTGTAGTCACTGGTGTTTTAGTCACTCAACATGTGTTGTTGACAAAATCTATTTTATTTTCTACGCATATGCAGGTTATTGTTTAAACTAGTTGCAAGATTTGGTGAAGACTTCGTGAAAAGTTTAAGTTAAAAGAATTTTAATCAAGATCGTTAAAAATATAAATTGTTTTGTTGTATCTTATGGATTATATATTTGTTTGTATTTGATGTATTTGATTATTTAATAGAATTAAATAGATATTGCCACTTTTAAATATTGCATGATATTACATTGAAAGCTGTAAGCAATCAGCTCACGCCCCAACTTTTTCGCCTTAGGTCGGGGTGTGATAACCCAAAAGGTCCGGATATATGGTTTTGAACACCCTTAACATCCACTGAGAAAGCGTCAAACATAAAGGACTAGTTTTGTTGTTCTGTCTATTTAACAAATTATTTTAATACCAAATTTTCTACTTTTTTACTCATATTTCTTCTATTCTATTACTGCTCTACACAATAAGCCTAATATTATTCCTCCAACATTACCAATCGGTGAGTACAAGACCTCCTCTTTTTGGCTCTAACTTTTTGCCAAATTGCCGCAGCGGCATCCGAGGTTGAAGACATGACACAATAAAAAAGAAGTATTGCCACGCGATTGGGAACAGGCTCCTAATGTTTGGATAGAAGGCTAGCCCAAAATACAACGAATGGATGTTTCAAGCGAGGTTTCGTTGTCCAATGAACTATTTGTAAAAATTGTTTTGGCTATAAACGCTAATTTTGAATGGTTTGAAGAAAGGATTGTTGGGAAAAAGATTTCATGTCATTATATAATGCACATCAGTGATAAATAACTGACAAATACAATAAATATTTAGGTATGTTTACTATATATCTCTTTTCAAGTCAAGTTTTGCTTAATCTATGCGTTTTTTCGTGAAAATTCTTTATAAATTTTACTTAATCACTTCATACGTGAATTTACAAGATTATATGAAAGTTTCATGAAGATTAAGCTAAAAAATGAAAAAGAAAATGGTGAAAACAAGAGCTTGTTGCAAACGACTAAAGAAAATGAAGTGTACTTTCATACGCTAATGTTCACGTCGTAGGGAGCTAGACAATTAAGTCACCGGCGTATGAGGCGCCACACCCCAAAAAACTTGATTTAAACAACGGAAGAATGTGACTAAGTCGTCTGGGTGGTGACAGACACCGCTTAATCAATCAAAACAAAGTACTCATTTTTGTAACAAAAGTTGGACTTTTATTCAATCATCAATTTACATGTGTCATAAGGCACAATATTTATTCAAATTATTACAAGTCCAACTTTTAACTTATACTTGTTCAAACACACCACCACATTCTTCCCACGCCCCTCGTGAAGCCGTCACTTACCTGAAAAGTATATTGAAACATTTATCAATATGAATGTTGGTGAGTTCTCAAATAGACAAAATGTATTTTTAAAATCCATGGTATAATAGTTTAGTGACTATTACACCTCAATGCTTTATCAATACCGACGATGATATTTATTCCTCACCGTTCTGAACATAGTATTTACCTTTAAAACTCAACATTTTATTTCTTAAACAAATCGAATTAGTCGTAAACAAGCACAGAGTACAACACATGTATAAATATCAAAATGATAACTCGAAACATACCAAACTCGAAATGTTCTAACCTCCGTAACCTGTTACATCTGGCTAAATGAGGGGTGTCATCCCGGTAGATCTACCAATATTTGCACGCCATATTACTTAGGTTAACAATTATTACATTCAAATTGACTCATCTCATTTAGGGATGGCAGTGAAACCCGAACCTGATGGGAAAACTCGAAACCCGACATAAATGGGACGGGAAATACCCGGCCCATTAGGGTTTGGGACGGGTTTGGGATTTGTAATATACCCGATTACCTGCTAACGTGTACCCATTTACCCGATTATATACTCAACGTACCCGACTTAAGTTTTCTTAAATATATATTTTTAACATCAATCATTAGATGATATAATTAAAAAGTACTGGAACTATGCTAATGAAAAAGATTGTCTCCCATATATATATATATATATGTATATATATATATATATATAACTATCTATATAGTTGTCTATCATAAGATCCTATGTGTCGCTCTCACGTCGCTCCCCACCCCATCTTAAGCCTGTTTGATTTGTAAATGGTGAGCTCTCATCGATTTAACCCGTTTAGCTTATAAAATTCGCGGGTCAACGGTGATCCATACCCGGATACCAACCCTTCTATCTTTCATCTCTCTTCTACACTCCTTCGTATCAATCTCCACTCTCTCTGTTCGGATCTTTTCTTCATGAAACCTTCAGTGGCTGACGGCAGCAAGCTTCACCTCTCTGGTGATCTCATTCATGGACTCCAAAAGGTATAATTTTATCCGTTTGTTTTGTATTGATATTAATCAGCTGATTGATTACACTTCAATTCGAAATTTTGAAACAATCAAATACGAGTACACTTTCAATTAAGAACAAATTCTAAATATGTTGTTTGTTTCTCATGTGGAAGATTATATTTAATAGTAAGTATGAGAGGATGATTCGCTTTCTCTGTAGGACATAACTAGCAAGGCTTTAATTAATATTGGTAAATTGGTGTTTTCTACTTAGAAAGTTAGATATATTTTCTTTAGTGAAATAAATTTGATATATATCTAGGTCTTGGATTTGCATAATTGATGCAATTATCCGGTACTTAGCCTAATTGATTATTGGAGATCGTATAAGGTGTAGTCAAATGCCTATGTAAAGGTTGTTGCTTAGGTTTGGCCTCATGTTTGTTTTTTTGTTATATATTTACTAATTTTCTTCTCACTTGCTTTGGTTTATTTTGTTAATTTATCATCTTTATGGCAGATATTTTCTAGAATAATAAATGTTTCTAGACACGGGAAGCAGAGTGAAAAATTCCTTGAATTTTTTGGTTATGAGAGACCTAGGCATCTAGATGGGTGAAGAAGAAAACGAAGATCTTCGAGAGCCTTACTACTTTCTCGCAAGGCACTATGATATTGTAAGTTATTCTAAATTTAGGAAATGCTATGATATGAAAAATTAATCGCAATGTTGTGATGATACTAAATGAACTTTGGAATCTAATTGTCATATGAAAGTGATCTAATTCATTATGGTAATCGTAGGTTATGAACTTCAAATTTTGAAATTGATCATGATTGTAGAGTATGCAGGTAATTTTTCAATCTGGTTTATTTTTTATATGTGTTTAATGTTTTTACGCAATCTGTGTTTCATCATTTGTGTAACGGGTAGCTGTAAGAATTATGCAGTTTGCACCAACACAGGTACTACTACAACACAAATGATATGTGTAATTTTGTGGCTTCAGTTGACTTTATCATTAGATATAACATTTTACATTAATCGTTTTTTTGTTCACAAGCTAATATGATGTTTTTTGAGCTATCAAGCCCTGACAGCTATCACACATTCGTCTCTAACATGAATGTCTTATATTTCTTGACCCGCTTTTATCTTTTATCATATTTTTACTTTTTTCAGTTTAACCGGGAAGCTTTATGCCTAAAAGCTTACTAATTTTGTTGAGAAGTAACTAAAAAACGAACGGGCTGCTTCTGTAAGGACTCATACTCATTTTACATTAATATGTTTATTTTTATTTGAACATAATTTTTGATAATATTATGTGTTTTTGCCTTTTTGGTGGTGTGACCTAAATATGGACAAACACATTGCAACTAACAATTTTGACTAGAAATCAAATCGTTGGATTCCCAAAGGTTAGTTTTTTATATCACATGAATTGATTCTTTGATTACTTGCTATTCATAAAATTTGCTAACTTTTTGTTATAGATACAATGGTGTGCACTTGATGAGATAAATGTTGTGTGTATGTGACAGTATGACTTATAAAGAAATAAAGAAGAATATGCCTGATGAATACGAGTATGCATAATGAAAATGACGATTTATTTAGTTTTAGTTCTTTTTACCAAGTATGAGTAAATTATCTTCAATTCCGTTCTATGGTCTTTGTTTTAACTTCTTGAAGGTTAAGGAAGAAAGATAAACTCATGTATTATAAATCACTGGTTTTATTACACAATTATTAATATTAGCATATTATTAGTCTACTAATATGGTCTAAAACTGATAATGCTGCCACGTTTTACAAATAGTTTAGTGAGCTAAATTATAAATGTTTTCTGCATTGTAGATTAAAGTAATGTATTTAAGATCTAGGGTTTAATCTTGAATTTATTGCTATTTGTGTAAGATGATGAGAAAGGAGTTTGGTTCGAAAAACATAACTATGGTGTATTTAGTCTTGGTAACTGACAGTATGAGCATTTCATCAAGGTAAGTAGTAATAATAATTATGAATCATAAATATCATATTGATCGAGTGCAGGTACAACAGCTGTTTCACAAGGTACAACGATGCTCTTTATTTAAGAAAATTGTATTTTTTTATATACATAAAGAAAACGTATATTATTTTTAATGTGCATAATTAAGATACCACAAACTTACAATTTATATACATTAAAAATTTTGTTTACACTTTTGGTTACGAGTTATATATATTAAAATTTGGGCTTTATTTTAAACGAGTTGGCAAGCGAGCCAATGAGCCAGCTAAACAAGCCTAACGAGTCCAACTTACCTTGACTTGGGCTCAGCTCATCAACAAACTGAGCAGGCTCGGTTCGGTAAAAATAACAAGCTGATTTTAAGCGACTTTTAAGCAAGCCACACAGATTTTTGAACAACTCTACTTTCGAGGTATCATCTCGCTACTGAGTTTCTTTTTTACTTATAATTAAAATAAATCTTTTAACTTTGTTTTATGCATGCAGAGGTTAAAATGCAAATGTAATTACCATGCACTAAAATCTGTGCCCAAATTCAAGAAACCGCTAATTATTGTTGATTGGAATGATAAAAAAATACGATGGTTCGGGGAACAACTTAGACAACCAACTACAACTATTAGGAAGCTCCATAACGAGTTTTTGGTTAAACGGGCCTTATTAGAGAACCACTCAAGTATACTTCTTTGCACTTGAGATTTGAAGTTGACATAGTTGCATACTTTCTATGTGAGTTTAGTAGTGGACAAGTTGAGAAAACCGAACTCCAAGTTTATCAAGACGTTCACTTTTCGTTACTTATGCAACCGTTTAAATTGACAAAGTGAGCAACTTTCCTTCGCTTTTGGGTTGGGTAACAATGTGCTGGTCGGGTCAGGTAAATGGTAATTTTGGCATGGGTGGACATTTGTAAGTTCTCCTTCAAATTTGGAACTTAAGGATCATGGTTTCTATGGATTGTAGGGATGTTTCTGCAGAAGAACTAAGAAGGTCAGGAATATAGTTGACACCAGCATGTTACTGTCTTGAATGATTGTCTAATGTAGATTGTATAACAGATAATGTATTTTGCTCGAGACATTGTTGGCTAAGAAGGTCAGAAATATAATTGACACCAACCTTTTCTTTTAAGTTGTGTTGCACTGTTGCATCTAAACCTTATGAACTATTTCTTATTGTTGTTGATGATCGTTGAGACATTGTTGATTTATTATTATTATTATTATTATTATTATTATTATTATTATTATTATATGTTTTGAACTCCACACAACAAATAAATCCTTGGGACCATCCGTAATGTCTTTTTGTTGGCTAATATTTTGAACAACTATACATTAGCTCATTAGCTCGTTATGTATACTTGAAATTAAACTCCATACCAACAATAAATATAGCCCATGTCAATGGAAGAAAAAAAACAACAAAAATGGTATTTAAAGCGACAATTATAGTCCATGTAGATTAATTAAATTAATATAGCAAATTATATATTTAAAATAATATTAAAAAACCTTAAATAAATCCGCGTAATACGCAGGCTAAAAACTAGTATATATATATATATCATGCATTATATATATACTGATCAGTATATATATTTTTTCATGAAAAAGGCGTAGTTTTTTCATCAAAAGTTAGTATACAGTACGTTATATATAAACTAATCAATATATATTAAAATTTATATCATAATTTCTAAATATATTGTCCAAGTCTGACTTCTAGATTAGTTATATATTTTGTGAAAACCAATAAAAATCCGATGTGTTTTGAGTTGGGTATTGAAGAGGTAGGTCCCCGCAAAGCCCAGTTGGACCCGCAAGACTCACCTTGAAGAGGTACGTCTGCGCAAAGACCAACTGGATCCGCATGACCCACCATGCTCAGAGAGATGAAGACCTTACACGCAGTAAGCCAGCTGTTCCCGCAGGAAAGCCTCCCTTGGTACAGTACCCTGCATGTCCCCGCAGTTGTGGATACAAGCCAAGAAGGAAGGCCACCCGCACTAACAATAAGGCTACACGCATAAGGCACTAACTCTTAATACTTCAGTAATGTCACCTGAAGGAATGAGCAGGGCGGGAATATTCCCGCCCAAAAGAGCCAGTCCGTACGCTTCTAGAAGATCTTTTGTACTATACCTACCAAGGTATGGACAAATAGACAAGATCTGACAAAAGCGACCCATGAACCAATCACAGGGTGACAGCTCACCGACAATAGTACGAGGAGGAGCACGCTCCAGTACAAAATGCCACTATCAGCCGCTGCCTACCCACCAACTCTCATCGTGGCACGAACATAGCCCATGGTTGGTGGAAAAGGAATATTATATACAGCTGGCCGTACCTGCTTGGAAACCTACCTTCGGCTATAAATACTCCAACACCTTAGAACGGTATCATGATCTTCTCTCTAGCTATTTCTCTCAATATACACTAATATTCAGAGCAATCTAGTCTGATTCTCACACCGGAGGGTGGTCACAAGGAGGAACCCCCCCTTCTCAGTGACGAGCTTACGGTGTCTGTTTTGCAGGTTGAGAAGAATAACCATCTTTGCCGGACCTAACCCTCGTGGGAAACGCTTACTTAACCCTAAGATTATCCTTATTCTGCCGGGGTCACCTAGTGTTTCTTCATTGGCGCCATCCGTGCATTAAGCTAGAACTAATTCTTTCTCAGTTTTTTCAAACTTCTGGAAAGATGGTTAAGGTTACTCCGATGCCAAAGCCACCGAGTAACCAAGAAACTCCGGTAAACACAACCCCAGCTACTGGGGGGAACACCGGTGAATACACGATTTTTACGAACACTACCCCGGCTACCCAAGCCGGGGAAAGTGCAGTAAACAATCCTCCCCTGGGATTCATTGATACCCAGGTGGAGAAATAACAGACGAGGCTTCCCTGACAAACACTAGATCAAGTTAAAGCTTGGGCGGAAGCACGTCAGAAAGAATTCCAAGCCGAGTTGGACGAACGTTTACGTTCACTCCAACAACCCAATGATGAATTCGGAAGCACTCGACAACAGCTCAACATGAGCAATGATTGCGAGTATTTGGATGATGAAGATTGGGAAGAATCTGACAGTGACGCAAACCCTCGTCATAAGGCAAAAGGGAAGCGTAAAGAAGCAGACTTCCACTCGAGAATAAATTTCGAGGGAACCTTCAAACCAAAGAACACGGGGGGAAACCCACGTGACTTCTCCAAAACTTTCAGACCAACTGTTGCGAATGCGGGAATGTCCAAATTTGCAAGGGACATTGCGGAAGCAATCGCTCCAAAGAGTGCCAAACAGATGTCCAACATAGGCACTTACGATGGCATATCTGACCCGGACGATCACCTGAACAGATTTATAGCGGGGGCAACTGTCAGTAATTGGACGGAACCCACATGGTGTTACATGTTCCAGATGACGCTCGTGGGGGCAGCCAGAGCGTGGTTTGATCGTCTACCGGTCCACCACATCTATGATTGGGCAGACTTCCAGCACAAGTTCAGCCAGCACTTCAGTCAACAAAGAAAATATACTGAAGAGCAATGGACGATCCTCAACTGCATCCGAGAGGAAGACGAATCTTTGCTAGACTTCATCACTCACTTCAACTCAAAGAAGCTAAGTCTGGGCACTATTAGCGAAGATCTTGTTCGCGCCGCTTTCATCCAGGGTGCTGAGTACCCAGAGCTCATCCGCACGTTGACGGGTAAAGATGGCATGCCATCCACGTGGGATGCCATCATGACGGCAGCTAAACGTTTTGCCGAGACGGAGAAGCAACTGGGTAGAAATCTTCCCCAGAGCACAAACCTCTACACGCAGAGAACAAGAGAAAATAACGTCCGTACCGCCCGACAAAATAAAAAAGGAAGCTTGGTATTTGGCAGTCAAGGATAAACTTTGACACCTCATCCAGTTCTCGCCCTCTCTTAGGCGGAAGGGACAACACGCACTCGTCGAACCGGAATCCCAGATGGACGCCACTCACCAAAAGCGTCACCGAGATATTTGCCACCGAGAAACTCCCATGGCCAAAGGCTCCAATAATCCGACAGCGTCATAACGCTGATCAGAGCAAATCCTGTGACTTCCACGGGACAAAAGGCCACACCACGGAGAAATGCACATCTTTGAAGGATATCGTCGAAACATTCGTCAAAGATGGGAAACTCACACACCTCGTGGCGTCAATCAAGAACGGAGGGAGGAATGACAATCGGTACAAGGGCAATGGACGAAAGCCCGTCGACATCAACATTCACATGGTTCATGGCAACGTCAGAAGAAGAAAACGACGAACAACAGAGCCAAGTGCGTGGAAGGAAGCTGAAGTGCGCTTCCCGCGTGTGCCAGGAGGGCCCAACAAAGAAGGCCCCATAGTCACCAAAAGCCAGCTGGGGCACTACATCACCTCCCGCACTCTTGCTGATAATGGCGCTTCGTCAACGGTCATGTATAGGCAGTTCTTCGACAAGCTAGACGACGAAGACAAAGAACGCCTAGAAACGGTTTACGCCTCGATGGAAGGGTTTGACGGCAGCACAAACACCCCCTTGGGTATCCTATCTTTCCCCGTCACTCTCACGGACGGGAAGTACTCCCGCACAGAAGACGTGGACTTCGTTATAATGAGGATGCCACACCACACATACGACATTCTCTTCGGGAGAGATGGGATGGCAAGATTTAATGCTGTGGTGTCTTCGGTCCATGGTATGATGGGATGGCCAACAGCTGAGGGCGTCGCGATGATCACGGGTATTCCCCAGGTATGCATCGCATCTGTCTCATCTAATCCCAAACCAAAGATGGCTAAACCAACAACCTCTGAGCCAGAAGAATGGGCCTTCAATGGCAAATACCCTGACCAGGCTGTTACCATTGGCCCAACGATCACTAATCCCACACGCACCTTACTCAAACGCTCGTTGCAAAAAAACGCCGACATCTTTGTGTAGACACCAGCTGACATGACTGGTGTACCTCGAAGTAAGGCTGAGCATAAGCTCAAGTGTGACCCGGCGTTTACGCCGGTCATACAAAAGCGTCGCGTAATGGGTGCTGAGCAGGCTAACGCGTGTAGAACCCAAGTCAAGGAACTCCTTGACGCAGGCATCGTACGCGTTAGTAAATATCAAACATGGGTTGCAAATCCCGTCATGGTACCGAAATCCAACAAACAATGGCGCATGTGCATCGATTTTAAAGACCTAATAGATTCATTAGCACCGTTTCGCCTTAAATGTTTCCTTGATGCGTATAAAGGATACCATCAAATCCACATGGCTGTTGACGATCAGGATAAAACCGCATTTCAGACGCCCGATGGCACATTTTGTTACCAAATGATGCCATTCGGACTAAAGAATGCCGGATCCACATACCAACGCCTGATGGACAAAGAGTTTCATGCCTAGATCGGGAGGAACTTAGAGGTTTACATGGATGACTTGGTCATCAAAAGCCTTGAGCCAGAAGCGATGTTGAAAGACATCGAAGAAACTTTCAACACGCTCAGAAAAATAAACATGAAGCTCAACCCGAGCAAGTGTTCCTTTGGGATGGAAGAAGGGAAGTTCTTAGGAGTCATCATTACCAAAGATGGCTTCAGGGCGAACCCTGAAAAGGTCGAAGCCATTATGAAAATGGAATCACCTACTACCATCAAACAGGCTCAGACACTGAATGGACGACTAGTCGCACTTAACCGCTTTTTGGCAAACCATGCGGATAGGTCGTTCCCATTCGTGTCAACATTGAGAAATTGCTTGAAGAAAACGCACTTCCGATGGACACCAGAAGCGGAAGCAGCTTTTCAAGAGATTCGGTCACGCTTGATCGAACTCCCAACGCTCACAGCACCAGAAGTGGGGGAGGAATTAATTCTCTACCTCTCCGCCACAGACAGAGCAACCGGGGCAGTCTTACTAGTAGAACGAAAAGGCATCCAGATGCCCATCTACTATGTAAGCCGCGTCTTAACAGACGTGGAAACCCGGTACTCTACCCTGGAAAAATTAGTCTTAGCGCTTGTACAGGCTTCAAGCAGGCTAAGACGATATTTCCAAGGTCACCCAATCACCATTCTTACCAACTTCAAACTTGCAAACGTTCTAGGCAAACCCGAATTGTCAGGGCGCCTAGCTAAATGGGCAATTAAGTTGGGGGAATACGCGATAAAGTACAAGCCAAGACCAGCCATAAAAGGCCAGGCCTTGGCCGACTTTATTGCGGAAGTCCCCGCATCGCGGGAAAAAGAGTGCCAGGAAGAGGCTCAACCCTCTCCAGCACAAGACATTAACGATGTCTGGCGACTCTATACTGATGGAGCAGCCAACAACGAAGGTTCAGGCGCAGGGTTGAAACTAACTAATCCAGCAGGCCAAGAATACACTTACGCTATTCGGCTGGACTTCCTAAGTACGAATAACGAAGCAGAGTACGAAGCATTCTTGGCCGGATTAAGAATTTCGCGTAAGATGGGGGTGAAAAACTTGGAAGCCCACGTGGATTCCATGCTAGTAGCCAGCCAGATTAACGGGACGTACACGGCCGTGAACGACACGATGGCCCTGTACCTCGCACAAGCAAAAACCCTTATGCGCGATTTAACGATTGCAAAGTTGTGCACATCAAGCGAAGCGAAAACAAATCTGCGGATGCGTTATGCAAGCTTGCATCGTTAGCCTTCACCCACTTGGGAAAGGACATCCGCGTTGAACTTCTTGGAGCACCATCAGTCCCGCACAAGGAAATTTGTGTCATCCAAACCGGCATGGAAACATGGATGACACCAATCATAAATTACCTTGCAGCGGGTATACTACCAGAGTCAAAGACACAGGCAAGAAAGATACGCTGTAAATCACTGAACTATCAACTTGTTGACGACATACTTTACAGGCGTAATTTTCTTGGCCCACTCCTCAGATGCGTTGACGACCAAAATGCCGACTACCTCCTAAGGGAAGTACACGAAGGCATCTGTGGAGTACACGCAGGTCCACGCGCAGTTGTAGCTAAGCTAAACAACGCGGGATACTTTTTGCCGGGGATGCATACGGATACGCTGGCCTACATCAGAAAATGTAGATCCTGCCAGCTCTACGCACCCAACACGCATCGCCCGAAGAACGAACTTGTTCCAGTCACTTCTTCATGGCCATTCCAGAAGTGGGCCGTCGATGTGACAGGCCCATTTCCCACAGCAGCAGGAAACGTTCAGTTCCTAGTGGTAGCCATCGACTACTTCACCAAGTGGATAGAAGCAAAACCCCTAGCCCAAACAACCGCAAAACATATCAAAAAATTTATTTGGGAATTTATTATTTGTCGTTTTGGACTTCCACAGAATTTGGTGAGCGATAACGGCACCAACTTTGCTGACCAGAAGCTACAAAAGTGGCTGAAAGAGCTTCAAATCACCCACACCTTTACCTCAGTGGCACACCCGCAGGGTAATGGTGAGGTGGAAAGAGCAAACAAAAGCATCGCCGACGGCATAAAGAAAAGACTCTTGGAGCATAGATCTGGCTGGGTGGACGAAGTTCCACACGTCCTTTGGGCAAATAGAACGCAGAAAAAGGCAAGCACGGGCGAAACCCCGTTCAGCCTCACCTATGGCACTGAAGCCATGGTTCCAGTCGAGATCGGTCTACCCTCTCCAAGAGTCATGACTCAACCAGAAGACAATGATGCTGAAAGACGGTTAGACCTTATGCTAACCGAAGAGCGCAGAGACTTAGCCGCAGCGCGTGAAGAGAACTACAAGCGACAAATGCAAAAGTACTACAACACGCGGGTGAAACTCTGCAACTTCAATGTCGGGGAGTACATACTGCGTAACAACGAGGCTTCAAATCAGGAGCGCCCAGGAAAGCTGGCCCCGGTCTGGGAAGGGCCATACATTATTAAAGAAGTTCTGGGAAAGGGCACATACCGGCTCGAAAGGCTCGATGGCACCCCCATCCCAAGAACATGGAATGGAGCTCAGTTACGTAGATGTTACATGTAGATCAATTCCAAACTTGTAAAGAAAAGGCCTAGAGCCACTTCTAATGGAAATGATTCTCCTTATCACATTGATGTTGATAGCCTTGCCTTTATACTTATGAACTGACCACACTGATATGCCGGTATTCACCGCATAAATAAGTGAGGGAGGAAGTAAGTCGTTGCGTGTGGAAAGCGGCACAACCCGCATAAACACAAAAACATCAAAAATTTCTAAGGGGAAGATGAGGAAAACCTTCACGCAGGTCGGACATAGATGAAGTTTGGTCATCCTACTAAGTGAAAGTGACGGTCCTACCCGCACAATCATGATAGAGGAAACAGAACATTAACCTATTATCTGACACGCGTCGAAAGGTTAACTTATTCGAAACACTTAGAAAATTTCTAAGTTAAACTAAAATATGCATGAACAAATCATATAATGTTTACAAGGCAAGGCATTAACAAAACATTTATATTCACATTAAAAGCTGTTCAAACATTACAAAATGGCCAGGTATCTACCCGCCTACAAAAAATATAAATCTAACCTAACGGCTGGGAGGAATCTCAAGATTCAGGCTTCGGGACCACTCCCTCCAAACCCACTTGAACCCGCACCATCAGTTGGCTGCGGCTGTTCAAGGAAAGATTTGAGAACAGCTAGCCCGTCATCGGTAGCAGCAACTTCGTTCACCTTCTCCACAACCGGATGAGAAAAAGCAGCATACTGGTTCACAGCTTGGTCGTAGGCAGCTTCAGTGTCAACATCATGTCGAGGAAATTTGGAAGGCGGGATGCCTTTCTCTGCAAATCCTAGACCAAGCAAGAATCCAGCTTTCTCTCCATCCTCATGAGAAGCGTTGAGGGCTGCACTCATGGCATCATCATAGGATGTATTCGAGAAAATCTGATGCACAACCTACAAAAAAAAAATTTCTAAGTATAAAGAAAAAGAGCAAAAAGCAAAGAGTTGTGGAGCTATGCGTACCTGCGGCAACGCTTCTCGTAGAAGCCAGTCCTTATTGGACAGAGCCTCTTGAAGGGTAGCGTGAGCTTGATCGCGTGCGCGTTCGGCCTCATTCTTGTTTAAGTTGGCGAGCAGCACTTCCTTGGCAGCAGCCTCCTCAACGCTTTTAAGCTTGCGCTCAGTGCGATCAAGCACACCCTTCTGATCCAAGGGCTCATGTAGCTTCTTGGAATCTTCCAAAGCCAAAGCCTCATGAGCCTGCTGAAGCTTCTCCAGTTTAGCTTTTAATTCTTCATTCTCAGCGCGCAGAGGCTCAGCAACGGCTTCAGCTTTGGTGGCCCTTTCAGTTGCATTATGCGCAGTTTTCTTAGCCAACCTAAGCTGTTCGTTAATAGCTTGGGTAGCCTTGGAACGGCCCTCATGCCTAGCTTGAATTTCGGCTTCAAGATCCTTGAAGGCCTTCTCTTTCTCCGCAGCGGTGGCGGCAAGCTTCTTGTTCTCCTCCCGCAGCGATCGCACCTGAGCCCCCTCCAAGCTACGCGCAATCTTTAACTTGTCGTTTTCACGACAAAGTAACTCGACACGTGGCTGCATCCGGGCGAGAAGGATTCGGAGCTCGTTGGACAACCTGCCCTCCTGGTAGCTAGCCATTGCCTCCCCCAATGCACCGCTTGGAGCGGCATGGCGCGCCCAGTCGATGCAGTCTGCAGCCGTCCGGAGGGTTGTTCCCCGGCGGATATTCCACCTTGGAGCATAAACCTCATTGGAATCCGAAACTGCAAAAACAAAAAACAGTTAGGAAAAAATGACAAGAATGGATAACAGGCCAAAGTAACCCCACGCACCTGTAGGGTCGATAACAAGCCGATAGCCGCTAAACCCATCACCCGAACCTAAAGGATATCCATCCAAGAGGTCAAGGAGATGGGAAGGAGGCAAAGATTGGACCCCCTCATCAACAGAGGTAAGTCTAGAGGCCCTAACTCCAAACATACCTGAAGAACCGGCCAAGGACGAGGTAGTCGCTGACGCCGAATGTGACACTGCAGAAGCCATTGAGGAAGAGACCATCGGAGATGAACTCATTTGAGATGAACTCATAATCGTGGTAGCCGCCGCAGATGAGCTCGTGGAAAAAGTCACCGCCGGCCTGGTGAATGATGTAGTAAAGATGGCACTGACGGCCGGCGGAGAAGTTGAACTGCTCAACGCAGCAACGAAACTGGACGCCATCGTCGGCACAGCAGCCATGACAGATGACGTCATAACCGGAACAGCTGCTTCAACAGTATGAGCAACTGAACCAGTACCAGAAACAGGCGCAACCGCCTGGGTCATCGCCTCGGATAGGTTGACCAAACCTATCGTCGTGGGTCCTGAACCGCTTCCTCCCGCACCGCTCTCGAAAGCAGATAAGTCCACTTCAGCATGAAGAAAAACAAAAGATATAAAAAACAAAGGCGGAAGGAAATGCGGAAAAGGTACACAAAAAATATACTTACGGGTTTTCTTAATCTTGAAAGCCCTGACAGGCGGAGATGGACCCAATGGAACTGGCCTCTTCACGCCAGTCACCGTCGCAACGCTTGGTGCCTCGGAAGTGACTGTCTGAACCTCTGAGGCAATGGTTGCGTCACCACCACCAAGGTTCCCCACCGCCTCCTCACTTTCAGTCTCGGAATCAGACTGATTCCCCAGGTCAACTAAGGAAGCAACATTCGCTTTGCCCTTCACGCCAGCCGCCTTCTTTTTCCTCACAATGAAAGGCCCATCCGCGGATCCCTCATCAGAAGATGACAAGATCAGAGGAATTCCAGCAGAAGTTTGAGCATGAAGAGGACGAGGATTAAAAAACTCCTTACCTGGCCGAGTGGCGCTTAAAATCTCGTGGCCTGGCGGGTAGACTTCTACAAATCTATCCGCAGTCTGATCCAAAATGGGCAACTCGTTCTCATCGAGATCACGAGTACCCAACCGTGCGGGACCACCAGTCTCCCGCGGGTGCAAGAGCGACTGTAAGTTGTTCCCTTCTGAAATAAAAAGATAACAATGTTAGAAGAAAATCCTAAACCAACACAAAAGACGGAGCATACCATAAGGAATATAGTTCAAACCGTATTCAAGGACGATGGGTATTTGTGGCGTCCCAGACCCGGCATCCTTCCACACGCGGCTCATCCCAAGCATCACCATCTCAGACTCCGCGAAGCGATAAACCGGAGTCTGAATATGGGAGATCTTGGTGAACCATTCCGTCTCCTGGTAATTGGAGGCGTGAAGGTTAGGAAGGGCCCTCCCATTCTTGAATGTCATCGCGATGGGGACGACGCGAGCGGAGATGTTGAAAAACTCCCGCTTCCAAGAACGAAGACTACGCTCAGTAGCGCAGATCTTCAAACCCTTGATCCGAGTAACAAGGGTATACCAACCCTGGATGCACCTCCAAGTGTAGAAGGTCATCAGGCGGTCGACGCGAGGCTCGATACCCAAACTACGGCACACCCATTCGAAATGGCGAACTTTGGCAATTGCCATTGGGTGCACCTCCGTCAAGTGAACACCGTGTTTCTCCAGAACACGGTACACGAACTTCGTTAATGGGAATCTTAGATTCCCATATAGGAAGAACGAAGCGTAGACCCCTATCTTGCCATTAGCGGCGTCGTATACGGTCTGGTTGGCCTCCGGGAACTCTGGCTCACACGGCTCCAGCATGAACTTCTTGACGATGTAATGGTATACATCGACAGAAAGAGTACACTGGCACTCGCCAGCAGTACTCTTATCGTCCTTATCGGACGTGGACGTCGGGTTCTCGAGGTAAACGTCGGACTCCTCGACGTTAACCTCGGGGTCATGAGTAGAAGAAGACATTTTTTAAATGTTAATGAAAGAAAGCGGTTTCAGGAGAATGCTCGCCGGAAAAGATGAGTATTCGCCGGAAATCGCTTAAAACGAAAAGAAAGGTGAAGTGAAGGTATGGGACGAGATACACCCTCTCCCCCCTTATATACTCATCGCAATGAATGCGATGAATTTAATGCGGATGAGAGAGAAAGCGCAGGCGCAATGACACGGCGACACGTGGATAAAGCAAGCTGGCAACAGGTGTCGGAATGGCGCGTCATGAAACTCGCGCCCACGCGCCTGAAAAAGCGTCCTGATTGACCACATGTTGTCACGTCGTCATAAATTCCTGCACGTCCTGAAACCGTTAGAAGATGCCAACGTCCCTTCAACCGTTTGGACTGTCCTTATCCTTTCACCAACTCTCCGAATTCCAAAAAGATTCAAAAATAAGAGGGAATATACCCCCTTACCTTGGAAAGCGAGAAACCATAAGACAAGTGCGGGTACAGTGTCAAGGCGAAACCCTTCACATACTTAGCACTTGCAGGGAATTGAAGCCAAGAAGATACATTGGAAAACAAGAAACCAAAAGACAAGTGCGGGTACAGTGTCAAGGCGAAACCCTTCACATACTCAGCACTTGCAGGGAATTGAACCCAAGATGGATCTTATGGGTCATGCTTGCGGAAAGGGAAATAACACCCCCGTATGGCGGGAACGTTGAGAACTAGATTGTTTGAAGCTTCAAGGTGGAATTGGTTGTTTAATATAACTGATCACTATGTCTAAAACTACCAATACCCCATGGAGAATCTACACAAGTGAAACTCAACCCTCCCGACTTGCGGAGAGGTTACGCACCTACCCGCATCATACCCAAAGATCAGGCAGAAAAAGTCGGGAATTTTCTGCAAGGGACATTAGGAAAACTGCGGGAAGAATCCCCACGGAGAACCTTAAAAAACGAAAACCCCTTTAAAACCCCTTGCTTAAAGTCTAAAAGTTCACCTCACTTATTAACAATTCATGAGAAGAACAATGGACTGGGGGGACTTGAAGAGGTAGGTCCCCCAAAGCCCAGTTGGACCCGCAAGACTCACCTTGAAGAGGCACGTCTGCCCAAAGACCAACTGGATCCGCAGGACCCACCATGCTCAGAGAGATGAAGACCTTACACGCAGTAAGCCAGCAGTTCCCGTAGGAAAGCCTCCCTTGGTACAGTACCCTGCCTGTCCCCGCAGTTGTGGATACAAGCCAAGAAGGAAGGCCACCCGCACTAACAGTAAGGCTACACGCATAAAGCACTAACTCTTAATACTTCAGTAATGTCACCTGAAGGAATGAGCAGGGCGGGAATATTCCCGCCCAAAAGAGCCAGTCCGTACGCTTCTAGAAGATCTTTTGTACTATACCTACCAAGGTATGGACAAATAGACAAGATCTGACAAAAGCGACCCATGAACCAATCACAGGGTGACAGCTCACCGACAATAGTACGAGGAGGAGCACGCTCCAGTACAAAATGTCACTATCAGCCGTTGCCTACCCACCAACTCCCATCGTGGCACGAACATAGCCCATGGTTGGTGGAAAAGGAATATTATATACAGCTGGACGTACCTGCTTGGAAACCTACCTTCGGCTATAAATACTCCAACACCTTGGAACGATATCTTGATCTTCTCTCTAGCTATTTCTCTCAATATACACTAATATCCAGAGCAATCTAGTCTGATTCTCACACCGGAGGGTGGTCACAAGGAGGAACCCCCCCCCCCCTTCTCAGTGACGAGCTTACGGTGCCTGTTTTGCAAGTTGAGAAGAATAACCATCTTTGCCGGACCTAACCCTCGTGGGAAACGCTTACTTAACCCTAAGATTATCCTTAATCTGCCGGGGTCACCTAGTGTTTCTTCAGGTATACTCGACGGACATTTTGCTAAAACCCGATGGGTATCCCCGAAACCCGATAGGTAATTACTCGATAAAAACCCGATGGGTTTGAGACGGGTTTGGGATGAGCTTTATTAATCGGGTATGGGTTTGGGAATATCTAAACCTGTCCCAAACCCGACCCATTGCCATCCCAAATCTCATTTAACACGGTTTGTAAAATAAAATGCATTTAAATTAAATATATCTTTCACCCAAAAACATTTATAAAACATTTAAAAACATTAAAACTAGAGGCTTTACGAGAAACTCACAGTTTTTTTTTGCTTGCCGGATAAGTCCAATGTAATGTCCTGTTATTATATAATTCATGTTAAAATTTATGTTTTAAGTTGCCAACTAAAATATTTGACACTATTATTCGTTTCTTTAAAACGTTTTCTTCATAATTATTCCAAAGTTTTAAGTTTTAAAATGACACATCGGCAATTTCGTTAGTATAAATAGGTTATCACACAAGCACTGAAATTTCCTGACTTATATTTCTATTCTATTCAACAATAACAAATTATAATACATGTATATTTATACAATTTTGCACCAAAAAACACATATTCTTTTACTAGTATTTATATTTCAATATTATTTATTTTTTAAAAAAATAAGGTTTTAGTTGATGGAATATTATAATTTTTATTTTTATTAAGATTTTAGTGTTATTAGTTAGTTTGGTCGGTTTTGTCGGTCTCGCGTTTAACGGTGAACCGGTGTTAACTTTTTGTATGAAACTTCATGTTTTAAATTTTTAAAAACACTTTTTAAGTAAATATATATAAGTTTTATATATTCTTTTACAAAAACACTTTATTCTTCATTGTAGTTATTATTTCTCAAAAATAGCAATTTTAACGTTTTCGTGTCGGTTACCGCGACACGAACCATCTAGAATCAAGTTTTACTATCTTCTCCTCATTTAAAATTTTGTTTTCTTGACCGTTAAAGTTACCGAGAAGCAAACTAAGCCAAAAGAATCACACCAAACACTCTATGCACCAATTATGTATATTCTAACATATAATTTATCATTCTTTTCATATTTGAACACACAATGCCAAATTACAATTTTAACCAATTTTTCAAGTCAACAAGCTCATGTCTTTATTTACTAATCATAACAATACATAGATTGGTAATTTAACACGAAAAAAATGTAATCATACCACTTTAGAAATCAGATGCTTGCTCCTATATGCTATCATCATATTATACCAAACTTGGCCTTTTAAAAGATACATAATCCTGTGTGATTAAATGGTATGCATTTCCTTAATCAAGTCATCATGTATCTCACTCAATTGTAAACATGTTCAAGTATTATATCATTATTCAATTAACTGGAGGTTGTTGAAGTGTTTAACAAATAAAGTTTCTATTTATAGTATATCATTCTTGTCTTAATATTTTTCCAACCATTTTACCATCATAATTCAAGTAAGAGATAAAAATCATTCCTAGTTATCTCATTCATGGATTCAACCATTTCGACAGCTAAGTCATGCTTTCTTTTTCCTCACACAAAACCAAGTTTTTGTTCAACTAAAATAAAAGTTTCCATTTTTAGCTACAGTCAAGTTATCATTTTCTAATACAAACTCAACAATATTGACTATTTCATTCTTATTAGTAATTTAAATTATTATTTTCTCTAACATGAACCTAGCAATTCTGTAAGGCCCCGATCCTTTTGTCCTACTTTAACGTTGATTTACTCATAAACACAGTTTTTAATATTAGAGTGAATTAAAACTTTTTTTGAAATAATTAAAAGGCCAACATTAATTACATAAGTTTTAGAATTTAAACAATATTAAACATGTCTTTAAGTTCAAGCATCATGAATTTAATCTTCAGATGTCAGCTTCTTTATTCTTCTACCATGTGTCCCTCTTCAAGTCAGCTGTCTCATTCTACTCACCCGCAAAATCAGCTACGCTGAGTGAGCTCTAGTTAATCAGGCAACATACAATACATTCACATACTTATATATATATACGTACTCGAGGGTACATATTACATACTTAACTTGTTTGCCTTGCTTCCATACATACATTCATACATTCATTCTTTCAATCTTTCTTTAACTTACATAATACATACATAACTATCCTTACGTTTTATAGAGCCTTTCGCCCCACACCCTTCACATATATTATTAGGGTCCGTTACCTACATTCGCAAATATTATGAGGGTCTGTTCCCTACATTCACAGATATTATTAGTGTCTGTTCCCTACATTCGAATATTTAATTAGGGCATGTTCCCTACATTCGCAAATATTATTAGGGTAGGTTCCCTTCTTACTCATACAACCATGCAACCATACATCTATACATACCTTCTTTCATTCGTACATACAATAACATACTACTATACATACACAATCGCATATCACACAATTACCAAATATAACAAGCGTATTAACTTAACACATAGAGTATGCACACAACCCCGAAAAACATAACAGAGAAAGGGGCTAGAACTCACATGTGTCATGTTCTTCTCTGAGTTAATTGTAATACCCCTTCTTAGTTGTGCACGGCTAACTGTGTAATAATTACAGGTATCAATTAACTACCTCTAACTATATCATACTTATGAATTAGTGAAACCCCTAGCTAACAGGGGTTTGGGGGCAACGCCCCTGGCAGTGGGGTTCCAGGGTCGGCATGCCCTAGTAGGGTCCAATAGGGATAGCCTCTGGCTAGGGTTAAGCTGCATTAAAACTTCATCACAAAAAATGCATCTTCAAACGAATAGAGTTTTCACTAAGCCATTCGAATCGAGTCTCATTCTAATAAAGTGTCATTCTAATCGAATCGAGTTTCAATTCTTATTGAATCAAGTTTCAGTTCGATTCGATTCGTTTCAATTCAAAAAATTTTATTTTCATTAATAAGTCTTTACTAAAAACTTCATCAGAAAACTAAAGTTTAAACCAATCGAATCGCGTTTTCAAACCATTCGAATCGAGTTTACAAACCAATCGAATCGAGTTTTCAAAGCAATTGAATCGAGTTTTCAACCCATTCGAATCGAGTTTTCAAACCAATCGAATCGAGTTTTCATACCAATTGAATCGAGGTTTCAAACCAATCGAATTGAGTTTCAATTCGATTCGATTCGCTTTAATTTGATTCAATTTATTTTCCAAACGAATCGAGTTTCTTCATAACTCGATTCAAACATGTTTTCGAGTATTTCCATTCTAATCACTTCCTTACATCCCGTCATAGCTATTTTACTAATAAAACGAGTTCCGGGTCATAACAACTTCGTTTACTCATTCTAATAAGGTCCAAACATCACTCGCTTGTCCCAATTCAATTCAAACATCTTGTTTACGTTCAAGTTTACATTTTTCTCACATGATAAGACCTGATTTGCCTTAGTATCAAATTCTAGAGAAAACCGACCTTAAAACTTAACATTTAACCTAAAACGTACCTTTATGGTTCAGTTTTGCTGCGGCTCGGATTCAACACATGAATCTAGACGTGTTTCTTGCTTGACGTGGTTGCTAGAATGCGAACTCTAATCTTTTTTTCAGCTCGGATCTAGGTCCGAATAGGATGAGAGTGTTTGTGTATGTTTTTGAGTGTGTATAGAGGCTGGATGATGGAAATGAGGTTTTGGGAAGGTTTAAGGGTGTTTATATACCCCTAAGCCTATAGATCTAAGACCCATCACCATCTCTCATTCTATCTTTTATTGTCTAAGCCCATAATCTATTAATTTTATTTAACTTAACTAAATAATAACACACCATCAAGTAATATAATTTTTTATTTATTATTATCAAAAGTTGATGTTACAAATTCCTAACTAATTTTCAAGTACATGCAAGCTAGATAGTTAAGTCAAAGAAAAAATCAACAAAAGTTTCTATTCCAATTATAAATTTAATCTTACATCAATAATTCGAATCAGTTACAATCAAACTTATTTAAATGTTGATTTAATATGTCAAATCAACAATCTAGCATAAACTTCCTAGTTATTAACAAAATTCCATATTATTCATAACGTTTTGGGTTTAAACTAACAACACTAATTTAGCCAACTTGCAAGGCCAAACTCAATCCTATATTTTTTCCACATTTCAATACTTTCAACCTTCAAACTACCAGATTGATCAAGGTTCACTTTAACAAGTTTATTAACTATATCTTACAATCGGCTATCAATAATATAGCAAAATTCTATGTATGTATACATGCATGTGAGTTTTCGGCTCCCACATCCACACACATATACATACACACGGTTCACACACATGTACACAAAACTTCATCATTAACTCTTAAATCTAGTTTGCAGGTCATCTTAAACCCATGTGTAAAATATCAAGTTGCAATAATAATCAATTTACAATACTTGTGATTTAAATTTTTACCTTGGATTTGGGCGAAGATAAAGAAGAACAAAAGAGAGTAATAAGTTCCTAAAGAGTTCTTGATTTATTTGCTTCTATGACTTCCTAATCTACTTGGGTTCCTCCTATCTCATCCTTGGTCTTTGAAATTTTACTAGTTTCTATTTTTATGGTAATGAGAGAAAAAAAGGTAAAATAGTGGTGCTAAGTGGTGGCCGGCGGTGGAGAGAGAAGGAGAGTGGTGTTTTTTGCTTTATATTTTAAGTTGGATCTAATAGATCTTTCATGGTGAATTTTCTTGTGTTTACAAGGAAGAAATAGTGAGATGATGATGGTAATCGGTTATATGGAATAAGGAAGGAGAGTAGACTTGATGAGTTTGAAATTTAGAGTAGTGTAAGTGATATTTTGTTTAGTTAGATAATGAAGCTTCCAACACCAACACATTAGTGTAATGATTAGGATAGATTTCAATGGGTAAAGAGGGGTGGTGGGTTGGGCGCCGGTTTTAAGAGGTGAAGGGTTGGGTTGGTTAAGGGTGTTTAAACAATAATCTTAAGTTTCCGTTTTAACATCTAGTGTGCGCTTGCTAACCAAACGAACTCTATTTTCTAATAATTTTTGTCAGGTTTGATCTTATATTGAATTTCAGATAATACAAATCTAAGAAAATAATTTTTGGAAATAGTTGATTTCAGGATTATACAGTGTGCTACATTGGATCCTACTCGTTTATTTTCGCAATTCCGGGATTCGAGTTTCCAAAATTAAGTTTATATCTTATTACTAATATTTTTATAAAAAAATAATTTTTGTGTTGTTTAAGACACGTTTGAATTCCTTTCGGTTTTTAAATTATCCCGACGATCATTTCGCGCTGTATTCGCTACGTGTCGAATTTAAACTTTTTCAAACATTTATTAATATATTTCTCATAAATATGAAAATTTGTACTTAAACATTACTACTTTTATTTAGTTAATTATTTTATTACACTGTTACATTAGTCATTAATGTTGTCAGTTGTCACATGGAGTAGGCAACTTATGCATATATCCTAAGGGCTATATCCTATCACCGATATCTCACTCTTTACCAATATTAAGGAGTGGCAACTAGACTATTTGGGGCATCACCAAACACTATAATGAAACCAAGAAAACACTAACAAATAAATAAATAACCATCGATAAAATCTCAATAGAGGAAATAGAGAAATTCATTCGGTTGGTGATGCAAAATCAGAAGTGAAGATTGAATATAGAAGGCAAACCGGTTTGATCTCTTCATGTAACATCCAGAAAAATTCATGCCGAATTTGCCAACCTTTAATAGTTAAAGGGGCCAAGGTAAATATCCTGAACAAAAAGAAGATATAAGTATGCGTAAGAGTAACGTTCGGACGGACCTTCGTTTTGATACCTTTGTAAGTCAAGGGACTAAATGGTAATTAACTCAAAGTTTAACTTTAGGGTTGAGAATTTAAATAGCCCAAAGTTGGTTAGACGGACCGTCTAACAATTTCGACAAGTCGTATAAAGGTTTAAAAGTTGAATGGCGGCTCTGACTGATTAGAATGACCATATAAAATTTCACGCGATCCGTCTCAACGCAAAATCAGCAATGCCACTTTTGACAGCTCGCCAGAAATTGAGCTTATCTCTTCTTTTTGGCCTATAAAAGAGATGAATGAACACTCATTATCATGCACAAACATTCCAATCTATCCCTTGATCATTCCAAAACCATTTTACAACCAGAATCAATAAGAAAGAATATTTTTTTTATGTTATTAAGTTTCTTCCACTCAAAGAAAGGTGTTTAAGGGGCTTGTTTTTCACAATCAAGTAATCAATCTCTATAAGAAGGGTTCTACTAGAGTGTTTTGATTTGTAAGATGCATTGATATAACATTTTTACACCATTCCATACCTAAAAGCCTTGTATTTGTGTGTGCTTGGTGTTCTTGAGGTTTCTTCATCACGAAGAAAGGTGTTAAAGGCCTCATTCTTCATAGCTAAGTTCTAAGATCCAAAAGGAGCTTCTGTCCAAGTGATATTAAGTTATAGGAATGCTTATGTTAAAGCTTGGAAGTAAGGCAAATACTCTTAAAGACTTGTTTAATTCGTGTTTTTTATGTTTAGGCGAAGATCCAACCTTTTATCGATTGAACCTAACTAAAGTTTGATACGAAAACCTTACAAATGTTCTTAAGCATATAAAAGGTCTTTGAACACAAAAACGAGTATCGTTTTGATAAAATGACTTTTAACAAAATCAGTTATGTAAGGACAGTGTAATAATCATACGACCTGTCTTATAAAGATAGGGTGTATATTCAAGTTAGGCATCTCGTCGCACATATACAGATCGTATAAAAATGAGACGGCCCGTCTAATATGAGACTACCCATATAAACTTATGAAACCCAAATGGTTATATTATCCATATAAAGTCGAACAAATGGTTATATTATCCATATAATCATTATACGGTCTGTCTAATGCTAAAAAATATTGTATTGGTGAAAATTAAGTTTCAAACCTAAAAACCGAACTTGAAATTATAAACCAGGTTTGAAACGATAAAACTGGACTAGTATGGTCTACAGCTGGATTCGACTAAGATCCCAAAGTTTTATGTAAACCTATTTATAAAAGGTTAAGCATCTGAAAACCCAAATGTTATTAGAACAAGTTCACCGACAGAGTAAGAAGGTGAATATGTTTAACCTTTATAAATTATTAGACAAAATTACTCTTATAGGACAAACGGGTTGTTTGTCTTAAATAGTTGAAAAATGTTTACATGAGATAATGAAATCTCTAAAATGATATAACATAAAATAGAAATAGGAAATAAAAACACTCACACTAAATGGACATGTGTTTGGATTCAAATATAATAGACAAGTTGCATACACACTATTCGTCAAGCTCAAACCATATCTCCAATGGGCACGACTCCTGGAGATTCCGTTGGCCAATGTGTGTATATTAGTGATACACCCCAGGAAGAGCAGATGTCTGCTGAGTTATACAAAAAATTATATTTGTGTTTAACAAAAATCTGAAAATGTTTTTAGAGTCAACTACAACAGATGTATTTTTCATAAATGTTTTACATGAAATCAATAAGATAAGATCATGCAAGAATGATCGAGTAGAATATTGGGGATGGTATGTTGTCACATCCAGCACAAAGGGTTAGACGTGACAATTGAATACCAGCTAAACAAAACGGATATAACGTAACAAAGTACTAGGTCAAATTACAATCAAATGTCAATTTGGAATGTTTTAGCAAAGTAGCAGGCAAAATAATCACGGATAATTGGTACGGATTTCAGATTTTGACAAGCTAAAAACACACACTTTTTTTAAAGATCATGTAACGCAATGACTGCATTTGTGCACGTTTAAGCTCCGTAGGAGATCAACGCGAAGGCAAACCCAGGTTAGAACATGGTGCCAGGCCCCCAAAGGATTACTAGGTTGTGTGTTGTATGATAATCAACAAGAGCTAGTTATCGCGCCACGTCACTGCCAACCAACATTGGAGTTTAACTTAACTAATGTATTGTGGATTAACTTTGTTCAACTAATAAATAAAATAAAAAGAAAAAAGAAAAAATAAATAAATGTGTGTTTGTTTAAATATGATCTGTGAGTTTGAATTAGACCCCATCCACTGTTGTTGACATAGCGTTGGAGGGCTAAAAATGGCTAGGCGCTATTTGGAGTGGACCCTATCATGATTATTTGGGTGTTGTGGTTTAACGGCTCCATGGGTTGATGACTAGGACCATGGTGCCTAAATCATATCTTCACAACGGGGAGCCTTAGCCCTCAGTGAGTGGCTGCCGTCCTAAGAGGTAAGCACTCCCGGGATTCATTACATGTAAATGGTAATATACTTTTTAACTTTCCGGCCCCACCCCAATCACACAACAAATTTGACAACATCGGTATACCACATATTATATTATATATTAAAGGAAACCTAAGTTGCTACAGGGATCTTGGGGAGGTCCAATCAGCGACTGCCACTAAGTTTTTTTTTTGTTTTTTTTATATATTTTGAAACCTGTTTTACTATTTAATATTTTAAAGCAACAAAAGTAACAAAAATGAAAGTTGTTTTGGTGGTAGTGTAGTAATGTAGTTTATAGCATGTCGCGAGTTCTATTCTACTCACAACTGGTTTTTTAGTTTTTTTTGTTTAGTTTTTTTAAATAGGTATATTTTAAATAAAAACAGATTTTTGTATTTATAGATTTCTTACCAAATCAAGTAATAGAAAAGTAAGGTGGTTTGATGGTAAAGTTATTATAACGTACTATGTTTTATATGTGGTTGAATCGTGTGACCGGTGAGATTGTTGCAAGGTGGGTGATAGACGATAAGTGTTGGTGTTAAACGTACACCAAATTGCCTAGCTAAACGTAGCACCATAAATGGAAGAAACTTTTGTAACAATTAACAAATCATACCCACTGCCTAGATAAATAGAGAAACAATTGAAACGAAGGTACACCGGCGCAATCGTCTAGCTAAACAGAAAAAAACAACCAACAAATGTACAACTAGTTATTATTAAAACAACCAAAACTAACGTACATGTTTTTTGATTTCCATCAGTCACTACTAACAATGGCCTTAGTCAAATATTATCATCCTTACTAAGTTGAATTATAAAACGTACCATACAATATTTAATCTCACAATACTAATAAAAGAAAATGTTAAAGCTTAGGTGTCAAGCCTATATTTCTCCTAATTCCCAATATATAATCTCGTTCATTCTAGTTATTCATGGGTCATGGGTCAAAACCATTTTGTCAAGTGGGTTATAACATAGTGTGAATTTTATTCATTATTGAAAAAAGTTTCGTTTTCTTACTTGAGGTTTGACCAATTACGCAACTTTAGTACTTTTTTTTTAATTTCTTGCAAATCATCACCTGACGTTTTCATTAAAACCATGCTATTTTAGTACTTTTTTTGTTAACCACCCGTTTGTTTTTTTCAATTAAATCTACATTAAATTAATTTATAAGTATTTTGAGATTCACAATTGAAATAACAGATCTAATTTATTTTTATTGTTTGGTAAATCCCGTATAATACACGAGTTCAAAAGCTAATGTATATATATATGAGTGAAGGAAACCAATTTGAAAACACATGGATTATTATTATATATTAACCAAAAACATAGAATATAATTTATCCTAGAAAAAATTCCTAAAATAGCCCTTTTGAGGAGAGAAAATTCTTAAAATGACCCGCCAGATTTAAAATTTCCACTATAGCCCTCGAAATCTGTCTTCCACTTAATATTGGGAAATTCCCCGTGACTTTTCAAGAACCAATCATAATCTGGCAGTTGTCAATGTTTCCCACCTGCCACGCGACTTTTCAGGTCAAATCCATCTTACACGTTGGATTTCACATCAAATCTTACCTGATGAAAACCATCATTAACGTGATGTTTCAAATGGTCTCCGTCTTCCACGTGTGTTTTCAAAAAAATTGTTTTTTGAGTTTTTTTTTGAAATTCATCTTTGGATTTCAACTCCGAAACATATTTCGATTAAAACGCAACTACCAAGATGATTTTCAACTAATGTTCATTATCTACTTCTATTTTCCTTTTGTTTTTCATAATCTTCACAAAAACCTTATTCTTGATTAGAATCTGAAGCTAATAAACTGTTATTAACAAACTTTGTCTCTTGTTGAACTTTACAAGGAGATGTTCTTGCTGCATCTTTTTTCTTTTGTCCAGTCAGCGTCATCCTTAACTTACTAGGAGATGTTATTCCAACCTATAATAATATTCATATCCACCAACACAAAAATAATATTGACAAATGTTGAGTGAATCATTTATAATATTGTATAGATGTTGCGTGTAAATGGAAACAATGACAGAGATTCTACTGGTTTTCATATATATATATATATATATACTGTTATATGCAATTGCAAAATAGTAAAAAAGATGAAGAAGATGACGAGGGTTTGGTTTGAGAGTATCAATATGTTGGTGGTGGTTGCGTCCGGTAGCCAATGTTGTAAAAGTAGCTTTATAAGCCGAGTACTCTCTGAGTACTCGCTCCAAGGTATGGTGCCGAGGGGAGTTTCTTTAAGTCCGCCTAGTTACTAAAAATTGTTCAAAGGTGGTCACATCAGCCAAAAATACATCTAGTTGGTTAACTTGGTCCTATTTTGACTTAAAAATACAACATAATTCGTATTTCTATAATATTAAAGAACGAATACCATTTTTTTAATTAATGATTAACATTTTTTAGAATAATTTTGTATTTAAAAATGTATTTCCCTTATTTATATTGATATTCACTTATTTTGTTATAAATATTAGTAAACTTATGATATTTGAAATATATATTTTACCCAAAAAATTATTTTTCTTTATATTTATCGTGTCCGAGTACTCTCCGAGTACTCCCTCCAAGGGGGTCGGCCGCCTAGGGACCGCCTAACGACTTTTGCAACATTGCCGGTAGCATTAGGTGGCGGACGAAATGGTGGGAGTTTATGAATAAGATGATGAATATAATTTTTTTAAAAGACGAAATTCATTTGAAATTCATCTTTGGAGAGGAATTTCAAAAAAACTCAAAAAACCACAATTTTGAAAACTCACGTGGAAGACGGAAACCGTTTGAAACATCACGTTAAAAATGGCTTTCATCAGGTAAGATTTGATGTGAAAATGAACGTTTAAGACGGATTTGACCAGAAAAGTCGCGTGGTAGGTGGGAAGCATTGACAAGTGGCAGATTATGATTGGTCTTTGAAAAGTCACGGAGAATTTCCCAATGTCACGTGAAAGACGGATTTCGAGAGCTATAATAGAAATTTGAAATCTAGCGGGCCATCTCGAGAATTCTCTCTCATTAGAAGGGCTATTTTGGAAATTTTCCATTATCCTAAGGGCTATCTTTTCCAAGCAACTCAGACATCAAAATTTCTTTTCAATTTTATGTTGGTTGACCAAATGTCATTGTCAATCTTATAAACTATAAAACAATGTTTTAAAAACCAGTATTTTACTTGTACTTGATTAAGCTAAAAAATGGTATAACCTGTTGAACCGGGTTATACCGGAAGGTTCAACCGATTGAATAGTTACCTTATAATTTTCATTCCAAAGATAACCCAAAACTAAATGATTCCTATAACAAAAAAATAATTCAAAAGCTAATCCATACTAAAAAAATAATGCAAAAACACTCAATTTTAAAAAAATAGTTCTAAAGTTTACACGTTTGAATGTTAATTGTTGGGTTAAAAGTAATTTGAAAAAATATGGGTCGCAGATATAAAAAATTTATCAGGCTTAAAACCAGTTTGCCTGTAAAACCGGTATTTTAGACAAAAAAACGCTGGTACGATATTCTAACAAACCGGTCAAAATTACCAGACTTAAAATACCGGCCTACTGTGCGAAATCCGTTTTAACCGGTTCAACTGGCCGATTTGAACTGGTTTTAAAAAACTGCTATAAAGTACAAGATAAACGTAAACACACCCTGATGATACAAAGCTAAGCAGAAAGTCACAAGAACCGCATAATCAATTTTACATTCGGTATTTTTAATTATAGCAACAAGTATATATGTGGGGTTCTTGCAGTAAACCAAAATAGAGTTGTAGAGAAAAAAAACAGATTGATGTCTTCATATCCTAAACACAAAACATGTAAACGTGTACATATACAAAGCTTAGACAGCGAGTTATATAGAAAGATCGACGTAATAGTAAAGGATTAGTAGTCTAGTTCCACGGACTGGCAATAGCAGCATCCCTGAAGACCGAGGTGCCACCTGATCCGGCTGGTGAAGGTGATGGGGAAGGTGAAGGAGACGAGGCGACATAGTTTGTTCCTGTAACAGATACACTTGCTTGACCATTTGACGTAGGAGCAAACCGTGATGGACTACTTGCAACTATCCCTCGTGACGAGTTTGGTACCTGCATCTTAAACCATAAACGCTTTCATTAATATTAGAATCGATCAAAAATCAATTTTATTTGTCTTAAACCTTTTCTCTTCAAAATCCAAACGACATTCAACCAACAAAAACCACGAAATAAAACAATGTGGTTTAGACTTAAAAAGACAATTTACTAGTGTAGCCGCTTGAAAATAATCAGTTCTAAACGCGTAGGATTTTTGTTCAGGAAACACTAAACGGCTGCTTATACAAGACATTATTTATGAAGAATTAACTCAAAAAACACCTTATAAACCTAAAATGTAAAACTGGGGATATCTTTTCATACATAAATCTTTTAAAAACTAAACAATACTTTGAGTGACGACTTCGACCAGTGTTGTTTGAATAAAAGGATAAAAAAGACTTACCTTATTGATGAATCATGATTTAATCAAGAGTAAAATAATATTAATTAATGAATACGTTAAAAAACACGGTCTCTCAACTAATCTAGTAATCACTAATAACTAACTAAAGAAAAAAGACCATTCTCTCTTCTAATATTGTAGAAAGTCGTTAAGTCACTTTGTTGGACTTGATCGCTTAATTCACGTGTGTCGTGTGAAAAGTAAACAGGTTCAAGACTTGGCGTGCAAGGGTCTGTGAAACTAAGCAATGGATTAAAGAGTTCCAGGGCATTTGCATCTTTTAGTGGTTTATTTAATTATTAGTTAGGGATACACAGGTAAGAGTTTTAAGGCTTATTTATTTGGTTTATGTTATCTTAATGGGTCAAGATAATTATGGGTTGTTTAGTTTCTCTATTTGTTAGGATTAGAATTCAATTATGATTAGGTTTTTAAGTCTTACATAATGGGTCAACATTCACATGGTGTTTGGGATTGCTTATTTTAGGCTACTTATAACTTATTAACTTTTGGAAAAGTTAAAAGGTGTTTGGTAGTGTGACTTATTTTGAGGGGATAAGTTAATAAGTCACAATATCGTGACTTATTAACTTTTGGGAAAAAGTTAGAAGGTAAAACAAGGAATCACAAATACCCCCTTAGTATTTGGTTGAAGTCTATTTTTCGGTTTATTTACGTTAATAAAGAGGACCGATCAAGTTCTGATCAAATCTTGTGTTCTGCGTTTTTATCTTTTGTTTGATTCTGGGCTCAATTTGTGAAGCCAAAGGTTGACTGGTGTTTCTTTCCTTTGTGAATCAAACAAATCTTTAATTTTGCTGTTAATTCATCTACAAGATGTATAAATACCAGAACAAAAAAAAGAAAAAAAATGCTCACAGCCCATTAATCATTATCACCTTCATTTTTCTGTAAATCTAAAATATCCCTCAACTGTATCTACTGGTGGCTAGCAACCACTGCAGAAAGATAAATTACAGCTAAAAAGCACCTGGTTCCATCAAAGAAACTGTAACTGATCTAAAAGTGTTGTATCGATGTGTCCGCTTCTCTACCAGATGTTCCAACTAAAACATACTAGCAAAAACAGCAGAGGCAAAGGAAATATAACACAAGTTGAACTAGTTACTAATGTCTTACCATGCTGAATGGGGCCCTCCTAGGAAGAGACTCTGAAGACGGCGACATGCTGCTCATCCTGGCCATATGGCGAGAATGCAAATTAGGATTTGAAATGTCATCAGCATCTGCTCCGCCTTCTGAACCAGGTCGGGGAGTGGCATGCCTACTCATTGAAGCAGAGTCATTTGCCGTCACATCCACCTGCAGGGATACAGACGGGCGACCCTGCACATTATTACTTCTTCTTCGCAGCTCTTCTTCGGCATTTAAAATCTATCATCAACATAATAAGAGCGGTGATTATGAATGACTGTAAATGAACATGGGATTGTAATTTGCAAAGTCATCACCTGTTTGAGCACTTGTACCAGTTTATGCTTTCTATCTTTCAGGATCTGCAACTTGTCTTCAACTTCTTTCTTCCTTTTTTCTTTGTCAACTAAAGAATCGTCGTCCATAGGGGGCTGCAAAAGAATAATAATAATAATAGAATGGTTTAATTCTAGGGGATGAGTAAAGTTGAAGAAAAAGCCCTAATTGAGAAATAATAATAATAATAATAAGATAGCTACCTTCGGTTGAAGGGCATGATGGTGAGGGTGTGAGGAAGTGGTGGGTTGTTGGAGTGCCCTGGAGCGTCGGTGGAGGAGGGTTTTGAAATCCTTAAGAGAGATCTTGCGGGTAGGCATCACCCATTCACGTGGACTGTCGCCTGCACGGTGGAGGTTCCCTTTGTACACCGATATCGCCACCATATCTCTCTCTCTCTCTCTCTCTCTCTCTCTCTCTCCAATTGATTTCACAAATACGATTATTATTATTATTATTATTATTATTATTATTATTATTTCTTTCTCCAAAATTAACATTGTGTTTCCAAGTAGGGGGTGTGCAACCTTGTAAAAGTCGTATCTGGGTTGTGCGGTTTAACGATAATCATCATTAATTGGTTCGGATCGGATCGGGACGGACTTTAACGTAGTGTATAACTTTAAATTTTATATATACTACCAGGCCAAAATCTCGTTCGAAACCGTTGATTTTGGTCTGAAACTTATTGAAAACCATCGACTTTGAGCGGAAACTCGCCAGAAAACGTCGACTAAGTTTGATTAATCATGATTTTAGCTGGATTTAACCATTGACTGATTAATTAACCAATTAACCCAAAACTAATTAATGGGGTGGGTCGATCGATTAATGGGGGATTAATCGACGATTAGTCATGATTTTCACAACACTCGGGAGTACATGAAATGGGTTTGACGCGCCAAATCCGCGAGCCTGTCCTGTATAGTATAAATTAAACGGGTTTCGATTTGTGTTTTTTTTCTCAATTGGTTCTGGGTATACTCGACGGATAGCTGATGGTGGGGGTATAAATATTGTATAGTTTTTATTTGGTTTGTTGTACGAATAATAATACTTCATACGTGTTTATTGTGTTACAAGTCGTGGGACATAAGTGCTGCTAAATTTTACTTGTACGAGCACGTGATGGAGTCATGGGGCATTAATCCGGCTAGTGTATTCGAGTCACCACGGGTGTAGAGTATTGTAACTTTTTTAGTTTTTCTCATGTTTAGAACTGTTGTACTTGTATTTGACAATCTATGATCATTGATGTTGGGTATTGTTGAACAATCAGTCCCTTTATGTTTAATTCTATCTAAACGATTAGTTTGTCAATTGTTGTGATACATGTTTCATAGGGTTTGGCCCTGAACTGGACTGCCGATCCAAAACTTAGAAGTAGGAAAAAAGGGTCTCGTAAATTTCGGCATGTCCATACTACATATTCAAGATCCGTCATTGGCTTAGAGGGAATGCGATTTTTTGTTTAGCAGACGATTATGTTTCATTGACCAACAAAACACCATCTTTTATCATTCTCTTACAATGGTTCATTCTATACCGCATTTCTGCCTACCATATCTACATATCAGACATTACCTTAATAAATTATCTTTAACCCTAGTTATATTCCACCCGTCCCATTATAAGTGTCCACATTTTTTTATTTGTCCATTACAAGTGCCCACTTTCAAATTTTATTAGCCAATTTCCAAATTTACCCTTAAACACACACAACTAATATTAGTAAATAATATTGATGGACTCACATTTCAATGACATTATTGTCATTTGGTAAGGAAAAAAAAGTAATCATTCAATTCACCTTAAATTTTGTGTTTTTTAAAACTGAACACTTATAATGGGACGAAAAGAGTAGTAATTAGTAAGTTCAAGCATGAAATCCAAAAATAATTATCCAAATCTAGATGGACACAAGGTTAATCAAGACTCAAATTAGGAGCACAGATAACTTGTGAAAGGAGAGATTATAAACTAACCTGGTAAGACCTAAAGCTGGACATATAAATTAAGATTTTTTTACAAACATGATTCTTTCAAAAAGTTTTTTTTTTAATAAAACCTTTGTGAAGTTTTTATAAATATAGAGGGAGGGTATCAAAAGGACCCAAATACCTTTAAGTATCGCCCGCGGATCAGAGGGAAGCCCCTCATATGCCACCCGCATAACTTATTAAAGGAAGAACAACGGTACGTCCTAGAGACCATGCGCGGAAGCATCCAAGCACCCTTAGAAGTCATCCGCAGAGTGGCATATTCACCCACTAGGATGGCTGGAAGGCAATGTCACAGGACATGTGTAATTAACTAATTACCTTCTAGAAGAATTACCAAGATCATTTCTCGGAGAATACGTGACCCCTCAACCAATAAATGACGGATAGCTGGCTAGGTTTTTATAACCGTGCACATGGCCAGGGTTATCTCGTCCCCATCACAAAGAGACACGTGTCCAGGTTGTTATAACCATACACATGGGACGTATAGCTCAACCTATTACATGAGGGCACGTGTCTAGTCGGTTACAAGAGATATTCTAGAACGGGACAGCTGGCCCAATCACATTCCCACACTTGGCTATAAATACCCTCTCAATCTCCATGAGGTATTCATTCATTTCCCACTGTCTACTCTAAATACTTAAGTACTTTCTCTCTATCAGAACTGTACTTATTCTCACGCCGGAGGGTGGTTATGGGAAGACCCCCCTCATGTCCTTCCCGTAACGAGCTCACGGTGTATATTTTGCAGGTTTCTGTCACTAGACTTTGGGAGATTGAGCTCATATCATTGTTGGTTGTTGTTGTATCCTACCCTGTGGACTCATTGGATCTAGGACCCGTTAAGGGGAGTAGACCCGTGTTTCTTCATTGGCGCCATCCGTGCTTGTGTTAGAACTGTGATAATCTCTTGTTTTTGTTGGTTCGCACGATATGAGTCAATTTCTCGAAGGGCCGACGGAAACTCCTGCAGCTGTTTCACGAACTATTGATGATGTAACACCTGATGGCTTTACCCTAGGTACTTTAGGTACCCTAGAGCGTGTTACAGCACCAGGAGGTCCTACTCCAATTGACCCAGGACACGTCACGGCGCCGGGAGGTTCTAATCCTGGCAATCTGGGGCGAATCACAAGGGAAACTCGCCGGACTCATACAAAATTAGGTCTAGAAGATGACTCCGACGATTCTGAACCGGTGAGAACTCATCATCGTAGCTCCAGAGCTATTGGACCCTTATCTCCCGATGAGTGGTTCCGTATTCAGAAAGAAAATGTTGTAGCTGAGTACGAGCGTAGGGTGTGTGAAGAGCGACTCTATGCTCGTACTCTGACTTATGATGAATCTCCCAAGAGATCTCCTTTTCCTTCTGCAACGGTGAGGAGGAGTCAGATCCGTCACAGTGTTCAGACGGAGAGAGACCCTAGAGAAGTTTGGAGAAGGCATGACCGTCCTCGTATGGTCCTCCCACCAAGAAGAATATGACAGCTACGATTCGTCATATCATCCAGGTGATATCAGTTATTACAGTGGTGATAGCAGGCTTCATATGCAAGAAGGAACTAGTCGTCCGCAGGCAATAGTTCGCCAGGCGGGTTATCATAGCGATGCTGAGGAAGACTTCACTAAGCTTTATCATCCGACAGCTTTCTCTGAAATATCGAAATTCATTGCACGCATTGCAACAGCCCCGTTCCCGGTCAATGCAAAAATTCCAACATCTGTGGGAAAATACAACGGGATGACTGATCCTAGTGATCACCTGTTGAATTTTGTGGCTGTGGGAGGAGTCAGCGGTTGGACTCTTCCCTATTGGTGCCACATGTTTGCTTTAACATTCACCGGGGCAGCACGTGAATGGTTTTAGAAGTTGCCAGACGGGCAAATCAAGAGTTGGGATGACTTTGTTGCTAAATTCTCCCAACACTTCAGTCAGCAGAAAAACGCACTCGTGATCCGTCCGAAATATTAGACGTGGTTAGACGGAATAATGAGTCTATTGAAGACTTCATTACCCGGTTTAACAATGAGAGTCTCAATATTGGCGGAGTGAGTGAAGACATGTTGCGGGGAGCTTTCCGCAAAAATGTGAGGAGCGATGAATTGATTTGGACTCTAACCGGTAGAGATGGAATGCCCACGTCTTGGGATGAAATTATGTCTGTGGCAAAGCTGTTCGCAAGGACTCAAAATACTTTGGCTACTGATAGTCGAAAGCAGAACCTAAAGGTGGAATTCCAGACTCCGCGGCCGAACAAGCAGGCAAAAGGAACAATTTGGTCTAGACTCCAGCCGTCTGCGGAGGCATCAATACCATTCGATGCCAGGTCTTTGATAGGAAACAAGAACAATGCAAATTCTTCAGCACGAGTCACCAACAATTGGACTCCACTGTCGAAAAACCTTCAGAAATTCTTACTACTGAAAACGTGAATTTCAGGAAACCTCAACCACTCACGAGGAGATCCTTTCTTGATGCTAAAAACATTGTTTGTTTCATGATGACATAGGGCATAACACGAACGAATGCCTAGCTTTGAAAAATGAGATCGAAGCAGCAGTGAAATCTGGAAAACTTGGATATTTGGTCAAAAATGCAAAACCAGGGACTAGTAAAGCTCCTTCGCGAGATAACCAGGGCCCGTCTAAAAAACAAGTTAAAGACCTGAATGTTCACATGATCCAAGGCGGACATAAAGTTGGTGGGAAGAGGAGAAAATTTCTTGATGAGGAATGGAAGAATGAACTTGTGATTTTTCCATGGGTTAAAGGAGGCCCTTGCAACAAGAATCCTTTGATAATCACCACCCTTTTTGGTCATTATCGTTCGCAGTATGTTTTCTTTGATACTGGCAGTACGTCATACATAATGTACGAACAGTGCTTTGAGCAGCTCAACGAAGAAAATATGGTGAGGTGTGTGGACGCCGAGGACACGAATTACTTGATTAGGGAAGTTCATGAAGGCATTTGTGGTCTTCACGCGGGCCCGAGAATGGTCGTAGAGAAACTCATGAATGCCGGGTACTACTGGCCAGGGATGCATATGGATGTTGTATAAGAAATCAGGAAATGCGATTCTTGTCAACGTCATGCTCCCAATACGCTGCGCCCGAAGAATGAATTGGTTCCGGTAACGTCTGCCTGGCCATTCCAAAAACAGGCTATTGACATTATGGGACCCTTCCCAGAAGCGACATGTCAATTTTTTAATTGTGGAAGTTGATTACTTCACAAAGTGGGTGGAAGCCAAACCAGTCGCATCCATTACGGCGTCAAGTGTCAAACAATTCATTTGGGAATTCATTATCTGTCGATTTGGCATTCCGCAAGAACTTGTGAGTGACAACGGGAACCAGTTTGCGGATAACGGGTTGCAATAGTGGCCGAAAGAGCTTTAAGTCGCCCAGATTTTCACACTTGTAGCTCATTTGTAGGCTAATGGTCAGGTCGAACGGACCAACCGAACAATCAAAGAAGGGATTAAAGCAAGATTGGGTACTAAACGAACAGGCTGGGTCGATGAACTACCCCATATACTTTGGGCCTTTCGGACTCAGAAGAATTCAAGTAATTCTGAAACGCCGTTCAGTTTAACCTACGGCGCTATAGCCATGATCCCGGCTGAAATCTGGGTCCCATCCGCATGAATTTTGATGATCAATGATAATGACAAAGAATTGCGGATGAATCTAGACCTCCTCGAAGAAAGGAAGGAACTAGCACTGATCTGCGAGCATAACTATAAACGCCAACAGCAAAAATATTATGACTCGCGGGTCCATAAGTGTACTTTTGATGCGGGAGACTTCGTCTGCCGTAACAATGAAGCATCTGGTCAAGAGCCTTCGGGCAAGTTGGCCCCAACCTGGGAAGGCCCTTACAAAGTTAAAGAAGTACTATCAAAGGGTGCCTACAAGTTGGAAAAACTAGACGAGTCTGAGATCCCCAGAACATGGAATGTGGCACAGTGAAGAAGTGTTACATCTAGCAAGACTTGCTATTTACTTTTTATTTTGGCTTGCGTGCCTAATAGACTAGTAGAAAGAAATCTAATGTCATTGCTTGTAATTCAGTCTGGCTTGCGCCCTTTTTTATGGAAAGCTTTATTAAACCTACATTTTAGTTTTATTTAACATACATTTTCTGGTCCGTATATCAGATGTGACTCATATGTTCTTACACTGAGCATAATGTAATCCTTTATTGACAAGTAAGAAGATCCTACAAACACTTATATTATGAAAAATAAAACTAAGTGTGCCGGATGAAACAACTTCTTATTTATGTTCAAACGGGATTACAAGATTTTATGATGATTACAAGAAAGACGAATACATGCAGTTTACAAAAATATACAACTACAATGCAACATCTTCGTCTTTATCTTCCGCATCTTCTTGGTCTTCTTGATCAGCTGCTAGCAAGGCTTTCAGTTGATCTATTCCGTCTTCTTTTCTAGCAAGTTCTATTATTTTGTCTTCAATAAGGAACTTCAAATCGTCAAAAACATTCGTCTTCTCAGAAAAGGGTCTTGGCAGTATCTTGGCTGTATAAGGGAAACTCCTCGAGAGGTTTCTTCACTTCGGCAAATTGAAGGCCCTCGTGGAATCCCGTTTGACGACCAGCCTGAGAAGAGGCAATAAGTAATGTGGTAAAGCAATTCTCAAGTTCGTCACCTTCTTGAACATGCTTGATGACTTGTAAATAGGAAGTTTTAGAAAACAATTGAGGTATATATATCTCATGTAAGGGAATTAGAAGAAGAAAAAGCTACCTGGGGAATTCCTTCAGCCATCAACCATTCCTTATCCGCCTTGGCTCAGACAAGATCCATCTTGTGCCCAGCACATTCCAAGGCTTGCTATCGGTTTTTTGAAGCAAGAGCAGTAAGGCTTTCATCTTTGGCAGATGCTTTGGCCTTCAAAGTTCTTATTTCTTCCATGTAGGAAGAAATAAGACCATCGTGGTCGTCTACCTACTGTTGTAGGACAGTTTTCTGTTCCTCAGCAATGGTGCGACGTGCCGTCTCCGCTTCCAGCGCCTTATTGGCATCAGACAACTGCCATCTAGTAGTACTAGCAGCTAGGCGTTGATCCTCCGCCTCTTTCTTAGCCTCTTCCGCCTCTTTTCACGCCTTAACCGCCTCGGCTTCCAGATCCGAATATGAATCACTCATGGTTAGCCAGTCTCGATATATTCTTGACTCGTGGAGACGACATTAGCTAGAGTGTAAGAGTATGAGTTGGCAAGTTCAAACCGAGGACGTTTGCGCTGACGCTCCCTCTCCGCCGCAGGAATTCCCTGTTGGAGGTACTCATGGAAAATGTCAGTTTCGTTGAACATTAATTTTGGGTTAACAGACCAATGCAGACGGTCCTCTATGGGATCCTCATGAAGTTTTGATGAAGACGCTTGAGGACCACTGGCAATTGCACTTGGTCCTTCCTAGTTTGCAAAGTCAGGAGGAGAATCAGGAAGCGAGGAGAAAATGGATCCTTTGAAGAGAGTTGAAAAATCCTTCTTCTTTCCTTGGCTTGGAGGAGTACCCTCTATGGCGATGGGATCGGGGACACTCTTTGGTGGCGATCGGGGTGGAGAAGTAGGTGGCGTTGTCCCCTTCTGTTCGACGGGACCTTCGGGGTGCTTCTCAACAAGATCTGTGAAACACATTTTTTCATTACTAAAACGTTTCACTTAAAAAGATATAACTGAAAACACAAAGGCATCAACAAGGGTACCTGGAATAACCTCAGTCGAGGCAATTTGAGTGAGGTGATCCTCCAATTCATCCTCTTACGTTTTTTCGGAACAACAAATGGGGTAGTGGAGACTTACCCTTCTCAGTTGGGTTAGAGGCATCCGCATTACCAACTTGGTGTTTATCACCACTACCAACGTCTTCATCAATATCTTTCTCCACATCTGTAGCCTTGCTGGTGGATGGGTTTTGTTTTCTCTTGTGGGTCAGACCTGCAATTGCACGATTGATACTTTGGCAACAGTAGTATCAACAGATAACTCTCCTTCTTCATGAGGCGATGACTCCTCACTAGAGGAAGGAAGCACTATCACCCCGCTTGAAGTGAGTGCAGTTAAGGGACGAGGTTTTAGAACTCCCTCACCTTTGGCAAGCAATTCCTCACCTTTCACAAACATCGCCTCCGAAACTATAGGTTCCAGACGTAAAACAACAAAGAACAAAAAATTGTTGTGGGTGCGTTCTAGGAAAGGCGGATCCTTAGGATCTATGGGGCGGCGCACCATAAGTCCTCCCACATGATCCAGCAGTGTGCTAAAGAAGGATCCCTCACCTGCATAAGCAAAACAAGTTAATACTTCATCGGATTTTCAACAAATGGAGGAAAACGTACATCTATCAGAATTTTCATAGTATGGTTCCAAGTCCAGGAAAGGCCATAGACGACTCATGCTGGCACAGACGAATGCTCCTTCATGTATTTCACGCATGGGAGTTGGAGTTTTGGTCAGTTTCGTGAACCACGGTTGGTCCACCTTAGTAGTAGCACGGACTTCCGGCAGATTTTCATCGGATCTGCGATAGGTCATGTAAAATGGAATGAAATCTTTCCTAATCCAAAAGAACTTTGGCTTTCACTAGTGTAAACTACGATACTATTCAGTACCAATAGTATTTTTCCCGGTCGTAGCCCAATTGTACCATCCACCTCGACTGGATATTTTATAAAAAACGCAAACTTGCCAACTGTAGGCGCTACGTTGTGGGCTTGGCAACAGAATTCGAAGTGTCGAATCCTCATAAGCCCAAACGGAGGGATCTGGGATAAATGAATCCCATACGCCGTCAGGATAGTCCCAACGATCTTTGTCAATGGAAATCGGAGATTCCCAGTGGTGAAGTCTTCCGCATATACGACCATCTTCTTCGCCGGAGGTTGCGAATCGATGGATCTAGCGACGGAGTAATCCGGCTCCCATTCTGGTGCCAAACCAAAAAACATTGACAATGTCCTCAAAGTCTCGTTTTCTCCAACTAAACACCACGTCATCAATAGACGAACTGTTTTCTTATCCTTAGCCATTAATCTAATGGGTATACAAACGTAACAATTGAAGTTCAAGGAAGAAAAGAATTTAGAAAGGATAAGAATGAGATTAGGTGAGGGTAACCCTATTTATACACATCGCAATTAATGCGATGGTAAAGGTTGCCAGTGGAGAGAGAAATTATGGTCAATTGGAGGACGACATGTCAAGCGGGAAAAAATGAAAAGTAAAAAGAACGCAAGAAAGCTGCCGTACGCGTCACTTCAACCGTCCCATCACTGATTTTATGCCACGTCATCTCTTCATTCCCACTTGTAAGCCCAAAAATATCTAAGGATAATATCTTGGATCCAATATACCAATATATGACAAAAAGAAATAAGAGACGAAAGGTTTCTTTTATTCATATTAACAAAGATGCTTACAAAGTCAAGATAGAGTTACAAAAGATACAAAATTAGCCTATCCTAGGAATCTGGGGCGGACGAGTCCTTAGAATCCTTGGCTTCAGAGGATGGTGAATTAGGCTTCGACGAGGAATGAGGCGTTGGCGGAGTGTCTTCGGATTCTTTTCCAAATATTCCCTTAGGCGATTCACAGAATCCTTGGCTTCAGAGGATGGTGAATTAGGCTTCGACGAGGAATGAGGCGTTGGCGGAGTGTCTTCGGATTCTTTTCCAAATATTCCCTTAGGCGATTCACACCATCACCCGCCACTGCAAATTCTGGAAGCACGCCTTATAGAGGGAACGGAAGATTGTCGTACTCATTTATACGCATGTTATCCTCCTGAGCGACGTCAAGTCCATGCAGCGGGTGCTCTTCAACAGGACGGTTAGCCCGCGCATACTCCAACCCTTCGTTAAAACTGATTAGACGGCCAGATTGGGAAGAGGCAGAGAGCAGAAAGGCAAAGCTATCCGTCAATTCAGGTCCTTCTTTAATATGGTTGATGACCTATCAGGAAAACATTCGTAATATATGGATGGCATGATTAAAAATCAGAAAGAAAGAATAAAAGAAGAGAGAGATAGCATACTGAGGTTAAACCTTTGTGTAAAAGCCAATGTCAGTCCTTTTCAGCCCGCATCGCTCTTTTCCAAAGATCGCGGAGCCCATAAGACATTTTCTGATTATCTTCTAGATGCTTGGTAGCACGGGCTTCCTCTCCATCACGTGCTAGAAGGAGCGAATCGTAGGCGACTTGCATATCAACGGATCTCTTCTCCATGAGTTCAGCCCGCTCCTTCTGTAACTTAGAATCCGCTTCAAGGTCCTGAATAATGGTACCTTGGCGGGTCACTTGGGCCTCAAGGGCTGACTTGGCATCAAGCGCCTTAACCAAATCCTCCTTCTTCCTCTGGGCCTCGTCCCGTGCAGCTTGAAGGATGGTATTTTGTTTATCACATGACTCTTTCCATTTTTGAGCCGCAACAACATGCCTGTCCTTCTCAATCCTCAGAGCGATCTCAGCATTAGTCAATTTCCACTTGGCAGTGTTGGCTGCCAAGCGTTGCTCATCGGCTTCATTTTTGGCTACATTAGTAGCACGGGTCATTTCTCCCCACCTTTACCCTATAGACCTCCACTCCCGAAGAATTTCCTGCCCACTAGCCATGGTGTTGGCTAAGACAGACGAGAAATTCTGACTGAGTTCATAGCGGGGTCGTCCACGCTGAAATGCGCGTTCAGCAGGAGGTACCCTTTGATTGATATACCCAGCACATACTCTAGGATCCGAAAAACGCGATCCCCACACCAAGGTCCATGCAGGGAGGTAAAGTTGGTCGTCCTCCCTAGGGTTTCTCATTCCATAATAGTTCGATGGTGACTGTTTGGAATGAGAAGCTTCCCCTTCACCCGTTAGAAATGGTGATGGGGAGACAAAGAATCTAGGCGAAGAGTGGGGAGGAAAGAATACTGGCGCGTTGGGTAGCTTCAACATTTGTAACATGCTCCTTCCCCTTTGAACCGGAAGTATCTATAGTAGAGGCGAATGTCGGGGAAAGAGATGTTAATGATTCACCTTCAGGAGGAGGAGGTATTGGTGATTCTTTTTCCTTCTCAAGAGGAGGAGGTATTGGTGCTTCTTCCCCTCATAAGAGGAGGAGGTATTGGTGTTGTTGGGTCATGATTTGGTTAGACTGACGCATATCAAAAGACCATGACATGATCAATACAAAAGAGAAATAATCTACGAGAGTCAAAGTATTATACAAGATGGAATTTATGGCTTGGAGCATGTAATACCGAAATCCATAGGGATTTTGGTTTGCATGGGTTAGCAATACAGAAATCATCTTGATTTCTGTTTGGGCTTAGTTGGGCTTGGTCATTGGGCCTCTTGTAAATGCTAACTATATAAAGCATGTTTAATCATTTTAGGGTTAGGGGTTGTTGAGCAGAACTAGAGATCTCACACTTTGATAGCCACCTCATCCAGAGAGCATAATATTCTGTGTGAACCGGTTTATGTATTTGACAATTTAATTATAATAGAATCGTATGTATTGTTCTTCTACATCGTTCTTGAATCATCACGGTGTTAGGATTCCGCACTAACATCGTGTTTGGGTTGATATCATATTGTAGTGATCCAGATTCGGGACTTACAAGTGGTATCAGAGCCAGGTTGAACCTTTCAAGGCTAGGTTTGATATCAACAGATTCAAGTTTTTGACTTGTTTGGTGTTAAACGAGTTTTTCCGGTGTGGTGTTGATCGGAGAAGAAGGACGAGGCTATTCTTACACAAAGATTGCCTTATCTTTGGAAACAGTTTAAATCCCACCAAAATAGGGATTTAATTGTTACCAAAATTACCTGGTCAAACTTGCTCATGGGTGTTCTCGGCAGATTTTCACCGTTTGCGGCCAAAGTTGATCCTCTTTGGTTTTACAAACAAGAGTTTTCGGCTTAAAAACCAAGAGTTCTCTGCCATTTTGATCGTTTTCGGTCAACTACACTAGTTTTCGGCCATAATACTTAGTTCTCGGTCAGAATACTTGGTTCTCGGTCAACGTTTTTAGCTAGTTCTCGGTCTATGTTAGTTCTCGGTCAGAGTTTCAGACAAACCATAGTTTTCGGTCATACAGAGATCGGTCATGGGTTCTCGATAAAATAAATAAAAAAGAAAAAAAAAGAGTAATTTGTCGGGGTAAATTATTTTTGAACGAAATTTTTCCAGAATACTCCTTATAAGTAAAAATTCATTTTTGAAAATTTTGGCAAAAATAAATTTTTTTGGTGATTTTCGGTGAATTTTTTGGCGGGAAAGTCGGAAAAATTTGTCTTGAACAAAATTTTTCCTAGACGCTTCTTTTGAGTGGGACATTTTTCTTGAAAATTTTGGCGATCATATTTTATCGAAAAATTTTGGCGGGAAAATCAGATTAATTCCTTTAATTACTCAATGGATTCCCCACAACCCATCTCAATGTTTGGAAGTACTCTTAATTAATCTGCTCCCTCACAAGTAGTATTTCAGAGTTCGTCTACAGAGGTAAGTTTTCAATTATGTTCTCAAGATTGCGTTGATAAAATTAATTTATATAAGCTCCACAATGATAACTTGATTAGAGACATGAAGAAAGTAAATTCTTAAAACTTTAAACTTAAGAAAAATGAAAAAGCCTTTCTAGATAAGATAGAAGCACATAAAAAGGATTTTTCTAAGCTTAAATCTGAATTTAGCTTAAAATGTTGTCACCATCTAGATGCCAAACAGGAAATTGCTGAACTAACCGCTAAACTGGAAGCCTCCAAAGTAGAGATTTTAAACTTGAATGCTAAATTTGAGAGAGCTGAACTTGATTTCAAAAAATTCGAGGGTTCCAGTAATGTAGTCAATTCAATTATTGAAAATTAATTATGGTGAAAAGAAAACGAATGTGAGGGTATAGGATAGTCAAGTACCCCCACCATACAATGACAACTATACTAGTCTTTCTCTTACCAAAGAGCAGGAAGAAAAGGTAAAAGACATGAAGTATGGTAAACAGGTTCAATATGAAATTGTTGGATCAGGCTTCTAGAGAAAATCAATCCTGTTTTTAAATGTGTGAACAATGTTGATGCTTCTACTTCATGTGCAGATATAGTAAATGATGTTGCTTCTGATAGTAAAGGGGTTCAGGCTAGCGAAAATGAATCTTATTCTAACGTGTCATCAAACTCAGATGACACCACAACACAAAATTGTACTAATAATAATACACAGAGTTGTTGCTACAAGGGAAAGGCACATAAGAAATCAACACAACAAGGACAATATGGTCTCTATAGATCTTCCGGATCTCCATGTGTTGATAAATCATTAGGTGCTATTTATATTAAGAGGAAAACATGTTACCACTGTGGCACACCAGGACATATAGCCAGAAATTGTGTTCATCGTCTATATGTTCCCTATTACAAGCAAAATCAGAAGGCTGCACCAAGGGGAAAGAAGAATGGAAATACCTTTCCTAAGAAGGAATTCCTCCATGAGGCAAGTGCTTCCGTTGACATTAGAAGAATAATGAAGGAGTGTTTCGTCTGCGGGAACGGTGAGCATTTGGCAAAGGAGTGTCACTAGCGTGCTGTTAGAAGACAATATTCTCAAGTAAATGGTAACAGGTTTCAACCGAATCCAATGGTTAAACAAAATGCTTATTTTATAAAACCACGAGTATCTGTACAATGGGTCATAGGTACTCAAGGATTCAAAGTTAATATGACTTGTTTGCACTCAAATGATTTAGAAACTATTAAAAGAAAAATAAATTTTTAGAAGTCAAAGAGTGTTGAGAGTTCTAAGAATTCGAATTCGTATTACTCCACTCCAAAGTCTGTTCTATCAAATTTCACTAAACTAAGACAGACTTGGAAACTTAAAACTCAGCAAACAGAATCTGTATTAACAAATGATTCTGTTAAAGATGGGAAAGATATGAGTTGGCAAGAGGTCACATATGTTGATGCTCAAGGGAACCCCAAGACATTTATGACTTGGGTTCCTATTTTCAACTGATCCCGCTATGTGTGTAGGAACAACCACAAATTCATTGTTTATTAAATGGGCTGTTCCAGGCACATGACAGGGCAAATATCCATTGTTTTTAAATCTTTAAACCATAAAATGGATTATTTGTTGCATGGACGGGATTTTAGGGTGATAGAACGTTTTTAATATGCTCTCTAAGTGTATAGGAACAAATCAGGGAATACATTGCATATTAAAAAGTTTGTTCTAGACATTCAACTCGCAAGGATACAGAATCTCAAAACAAGCTTATTTCTAGGGGGAGTATCTCACAAATGGGAAAATGATGTATTGAAGATAAAAGGTAACCGTATCACTTTGGTATGAAAGATTGATCAATCAAAAAGATTTTAAAATTTTAAATTTAAAAAAAAATACAAAAATATGTTCACGTATAGTTTTTCAAGTATAATGTATTTTCTTTCTAAAAAATGAGAAAATGAATTGAACGTACATGAGAAATGATAGTATATCAATTGGCTGACTATCACATTTCATCATATATTATTATTAAATACTACTTTTCGACGATTGAGTCTTTTTGAGATTAAATTTATACATAAAAGTTTTCCCTTCGGTCAAAATTTTTGCACAAATTTAGGGGGAGAAAATTAAAAAAAATCAAAAAGTGTGTGTGTGTTTTTGTTGAGAAAATTAAAAAAAAAAATTCAAAAAAGGTGTGTGTGTGTCTTTTATTATTTTTTTTCACTTTCGCTTAAAATTATGTCGGCTGCTCAAGTTTGAAGGACATATACTTGTATATGTTTCGTCCTGTCATCTACTCGTAGATTCACAGGATAGCCATTTACCTAAAGACTGAAAGCATCCGGGGCGATTGTGACATGTTGTGTTTTTTATTCTTTCGCTTAAAACTATGTCGGTTGTTCTAAGCTAGAGGGACATGTATCTACATATGTGTTTGGTCCCGTTAACCACTTGTGGACATACGGGATGGCCATTTACCTGAGAACTAAGAGTGACCGGGGAGACTGAGTCTTAAACTGTTTTCTGTAATTCGTTGAGAAGTGATATCATTATTCAGTTAACAGTTTTTTAGAAGCTTCAAAACATTTTCAAATGAAAATTGATCCAACCTTTGGAAGTGATAGATAAATTGAATCTGTGTGCCTAACGGGTGAATTTATTAAGCTTAAAAGGCTCTAGAACAGTCATTGATTTGTATGGTAGCTTTCCATGATGCGTAAAAGTTGAAGTGATAAAAACTAAATTTGCTAAACTTACCGTGGAGAGTCATTTTGAAGAAATGTGCATGTCTCCATATACATCTCTCTGAAGGATAGGCAGAAAAGTAATTACCTAGTCATACACGAGCCCGTTAGTGCCTTGATCACCAAATATATTGTGTCATTAAGTTAAAAAAAATTAATAATAAAAAATTATAAAATAATAATAATAAAAAAATATTAAAAGAATTGATTAATGTGTTATTAAAGAAAAAAATTTCGTATTTCAAAAGCTTAAAGGGTCAAACTAGAAATACAAGGGTGGGGCAATCAAGTAAGTCCTAAACACTCTGAATGGAAGGCCTGTAAGTCTGGACGGCTTGTAAGTCTAACGTTCAACCTTAAAGCTTAAATTCTTGTTTGTTTATCTATAAAAATCTTTTGATCAAGCACTAGGAGGTTGGAGTCAAATTGGGGTGATCTGGGGAAAGCCAAATACGCTTTTAGAAGAGATAGGAGACATCACAGGTCCATGAGTGATATCCATCTAAGCTTTATGCCGAACTGAGCCTAATTCATATCACTGATGCAATGAAAATCATGCTAAGTTCGTTATATCTGCTATCAACCTGTTTCTTTATGTCAAAATAACGCGGAACATGGATTCTTGTGACAACACCTTAAACAATATGATTCCATGTTCGGATCTTTTCATATACAACCGGGGTTTTTATCAAAAGTGAAATTTGATTCCTAATTAGCTAAATTACAAGAAGGCCGGGTGATTAGATTTGTTTTATTTGTTGTTTTTGGTTTTATTTTATTTCATTTATTTTATTTTTACTTCTTGATTACTCTTGTCGAAACAAATGTGTTAAGAAATCATTTTTAAAATTTGTCTTCAGTTAATGAAATATGATATTGGTTATTGTGTTATAGTTGGTTTAGCTGGTATAATCTCATTTCAAGTTTTTTTTCAAGAAAATCTTAAAAATCAGAAAAAAAATATGTCTATATTATTTTGTTTTATTTAATTGTTTTCAAAATAATTTGGCTGATATTTCTATCAAAGTTGATTGTTCTTTCAAGACTGATTTCTTGCAACGGAAGCAAATGAAGTATTTGAGATTCAAATTGGATGATGCTGTCAATAAGGGGGGGGGGGGGGGATGGTAGAGTATTGGATGTAGATGCTGAAGTTGTTGATCATGTTCAAGTAAAGATTCTGAAGGTTTGAAAGCATCAGTCTAATGGGGAGATTGTTGGGTCACAATTTGGTTAGACTGACGCATATCAAAAGACCATGACATGATCAAGATAAAAGAGAAATAATCTAGAAGAGTCAGTATTATACAAGATGGAATTTACGGCTTAGAGCATGTAATACCGAAATCCATAGGGATTTCGGTTTGCATGGGTTAGCAATACATAAATCATATTGATTTCTGTTTGGGCTTAGTTGGGCTTGGTCATTGGGCCTCTTGTAAATGCTAACTATATAAAGCATGTTTAATCATTTTAGGGTTAGTGGTTGTTGAGCAGAACTGTAGATCTCACACTTTGATAGCCACCACATCTAGAGAGCATAATATTCTGTGTGAATCGGTTTATGTATTTGATAATTTATTGATAATAGAATCGTATGCATTGAAACCAAAGTATTTCGTGTTCATCATATTTATATTATTCTTCTACATCGTTCTTGAATCATCACGGTGTTAGGATTCCGCACTAACATCGTGTTTGGGTTGATATCATACTATAGTGATCCAGATTCGGGACTTACATGTGCGTTTTCTTCCTTCTCTGGAGGAGGAGATGGTGGTTTTTCTTCTTCTGACCGAGGAAATGAAGGCATCTCAGATGATATACCCCCACTAGCAGTTCCACTTGGCTCTACAAACAACAAAAATAACATTTAGGCACAGAAAATATAAAAGAGAGACAGAGTTCAGAAAGACTGAGTCTCATGAAGACTTACCAGACATTACTTTCATACGTTCTGCAAGACTGAGTCTTTTAGGATGGTGCGACGGTTGCTTCTTCATTACTGGTCCTCCCTTAGCATCCGCATGGCTTACGCCCACATCACTTGCTCGGGAGAACTGGAGCTTCCTCTTTCGCTCTAACTCTACTAACGCATGCGCAACGGATGAGATTTCAGAAGCAACATCAGAATCAGATTCTTCTCTGGATAACGATTCGTCACTCGAAGACAGAATCATGATCATCCCGTCAGAAGTAAGAGTATTAAGTGGACGAGGATTAAGGATGTACGCACCTGTTTGGAAGATAGCTTCCGAGACTATTGGTTCCGGCGCACCTTGGTTAGAAAAGGAAAATGTCCCCGAGTCCTGTCTAGAACAGAGAGATCCTTCACATCGCGAATCCTTTTTCTAGGACAACCCTTATTATCGAAAAGGGCATTTAACATAGTCACTTCACCTGAAACATACACAATGGAATTTCAAAAAGAGGTTTTACAAAACAAAAAGTCAGCAAAATGTGTAAGGCTTACATTCGTTCATGTCCACGAAGATTGGCTCCAAGTCGGGATATGGCCACAGACGGCTCATACCCCATGACACTAACGCTTCCTCCTGAATGGGTCGCATCGGAGAATGATTCAATATCAATAGGCGGAACCACTCTTGGCTTTCGTGGGGAGCTGTAACTATATCTGGCAACGCCTCATTGGCTGGACCCCGGACCATGGCAGCCAGAATTACATCTACTGAAATTCAGACGAATCGGGTCTGCCATTCTTCAGCATCCTCGGAAGGTTCAGTTCCAATAATCCTTTCGGGTATCGAAATGCCACTGAACCATGCGCCTCGATTGACCATCCGGTAGAAGACCAGGATCCGGTCAGAGCGGGGTACCATCCCGTTTGCCTTACACACGAATTCAAAATGTCGAATTTGTGTAAGTGTGAGTGGATGTAATTGAGAGAGATGAACCCCGTAGACACTATGCACTTTCACAAGGAACTTGGTTATCGGAAACCGAAGATTCTCGTGAGAAAAGAATAAACAACCATCTTACCGGCAGGATGCCTACTGGAAACAGATCCGGCAATAGGGAATTCCGGTCCCCAATCTGGGGGAATGCCATAAGTACGAATCAATTCTTCGTATTCGGTTTTATTCCAATCCATTTCCACAGTATCAATGTTCGGAGTTGGCGATTATTTTACACTAGCCATGGAGCCAATAGTAAAAGGAAAACAACGAGCAATTTTGAATGAAATCAAAAAACGAGTCAGAAATTTTAGAAGAAATGATGAAGGGAAAAGGAGAAATCAAAGACGATAAAACTTCAAAAATATGGTTAAGTCATGTATTTATACCCATCGCAGTTAATGCGATGAGAGTTATGGCAGAAGAAAGAGAAAGTAGTGGTCAAGTAACAAATCGCCACGTCACGCGGGAAAACCGAAAAAGCGAAAAAGGTGAACAGTCGGGTATAGTGACAGCCGACACAGACGTCACATCACCTGTCCACATGCCTGCAAGTAGTCAAATTGTCCTTTTCATGGTTATCCACACCACAACAGAAGATATTTCTACCAACATTTCAAAATTCTAAAAACCCCAAAATATATCTTTAGTCCAAAATTTCACCCGCATAAAAATTTACACGGAAGAAACAGTGGTCTGGGGAGACTTATAGAGGTAGGGTACCAAAAAGACCAAATACCATTAAGTATCACCCGCGGGTCAGAGGGAAGCCCCTCATATGCCATCCCCGGGACATATGGATCACCCGCATAACTCACTAAAGGAAGAACAACGGTACGTCCTAGAGATCATGCACTGAAGCATCCAAGCACCCTTAGAAGCCATCCGCAGAGTGGCATATTCACCCACCAGGATGGCTGGAAGGCAATGCCACAGGACAGTTGTAATTAACTAATTACCTTCTAGAAGAATTACCAAGATCCTTTCTTGGAGAATACGTGACCCCTCAACCAATGAATGATGGACAGCTGGCCAGGTTGTTATAACCGTGCATATGGCCAGGGTTATCTCGTCCTATCACAAAGAGACACGTGTCTAGGTTTTTATAACCATGCACATGGGACGTATAGCTCAACCTATTACATTAGGGCACGTGTCCAGTCGGTTATGAGAGATCTTCTAGAACGGGACAGCTGGCCCAATCACATTCCCACATTCTTAGGCTATAAATACCTTCTCAATATCCATGAGGTATTCATTCACTTCCCACTATATACTCTAAATACTTAAGTACTTTCTCTGTATCAGAACTGTACTTATTCTCACGCCGGAGGGTGGTTATGGGAAAACCCGCCCTTTTGTCCTTCCCGTAACGAGCTCACGGTGTCTGTTTTGCAGGTTTATCTTCATTGGACTTTGGGAGATTAAGCTCATATCGTTGTCGGTTGTTGTTGTATCCTACCCCGTGGACTTATTAGATCTAGGACCCATTAAGGGGAGTAGATCTGTGTTTCTTTAATAAACTAATTAACTTAAAATAGATAAACAACAAGACTAAGATGAAAAGCATCAAAGAAACTTTACAAAACATCAAGGTAGAGTTTGATAGGCAATAATGTGAGAGAGAATGGAATGAGTCATTGCGAGAGAATGAAAAAAAGGGTATTTGATTAGTCAATAGATTGCAACCAACGATTACATAAGGAATTCCATTCCATCAAATCCATTCGTTCCCACCCCCTTTTTTCATTCAGTTCTTCCCCCCCCCCTTAGACTACTCTCATTGGTAAACTAGTTTAAGTTTGAAACACTATTTAGAAAAAAAAAAGAAAAAAGAAAAATGCCTCAAAATTGGCCAAACCACTCGGTAAATCAAGTTAATTTGCCCATCAACTTGCAGGCCACATGTCACCATATTATTCGTTCCCATTTTAATTTATTTTTTCTTTTCTTTTCATACTAATTAATTTTAAAACTGAAAATGTTTTATTTAATTACTTTTAATTAATAAGATTTTTTAAAAAAAATCTAAAAACACAGTCTTGTTTAGTTTTTTTTTGTGAACACATTGGAATAAATTTTATTAAAAAAATTAGATCGTAATTTTTTTTATAATAAAATATATATTAATCATTACTGATTTATATTATCCGACACTTACGATTGTAATTTTGTTATCTACTTTATTAAGTATGTTTGGTGAATATAAATATTTTTTAAAATATTTATGTATTAAATATACATTGTTTATTTTTAGATTAAGAAATTATTTTTTATATTTCAAAACATTTTTAATAATAAAACAACAATTATTAATAAAAAAATAATTATAAATTATATTTATTTAATAAAAAGTAATGAAGTTTGGTTTGTTAATGAGGGTGGATAGTTTGGTTTGGTTGGATTGGGTTTGTGAAAGAGAGAAAAATTAATTTTATAATGAAGATTAGGTTGGGTTAGTTTGTGAATGAGGATGGTCTTATTATCTAGATAACACCACCTGACCACCACCGCCTCCGCCACCACCTGACCACCACCACCACCACCACCGTCACCGCCATACCACCACCACCACCACCACCATCATCACATGAGCACCACCCTCGCCACCTCCACCACCACCACCTTCGCCATAACTACCGTCACCGCCGTACCACCACCGCCACCATCACTATCGCTGGCTGACCACCACTCTCTCCGCCGCCACCACTATCACCGGCGCCACCATCACCATTACAAATTTGTTTATTATTTATTTTTTTAGTTTTGAGATATGAGTTTTTTTATCATTTCTATTTCATTCGTACGTTTTTTTATTATTTTATTTTGCTATGTAACGACATAAAATAATAATTCATTCCATTCCAATAAGTTAACTAAACATGACAAATGAATGGTAATTTGTCATTTCATTCCCTTGTTCATTCCATTTATTCTTTCATTCTATTACCCCAACCAACAAACCCCAAAGGAAATCTTACAATTTTTATATAGACTCGTGCACTTTTATATTGGAGACAAAAACACTTTTATAAATCTTACAATATGGCTTAAAAGTGGAAATGGGATTGGAGGTGTGGATTGTCAACACATTTTTGGGTTTCGGCAGTCAATACTTTCACAAACCCGACATGATCCAGTTACAAAACCATACGAGCACGGACATAATAAAAAAATTATTATTAACTACCGGTGACACAAATATACCTCAGGTAATGAATAACTGGTTGAGACACCAAGGTTCAACGAATGATGCTAGTTGACAAACCAAAACAAACAGGCTGTGATGGTGGAGCTGCGCCGTTGCTGCGATGACAACGATGGCTAGTCTAGCTTTGGCCAGATCGATGGTGGTGTGCGGATTAACCGGCAGCAACAAGCTAGTGGCACTACGGCTTCGATCGGCAACCTGCGGCGGATGTAAAGTGACTTTTGGAAGTTGTGTCAATGGCTAAAAATTATTCATAGTATTTATTATGTTGGCTCCTGTATTGAATTCTTAGAGTATCTTCCAAGTTTTTTAGTAGGTTAATATTAATTATATGATTACTGTATAATAATATTAATCTTATACATATCAATAATAAATTATACCAAATAATTATATAAACATAATAAGTTCCGTTAGTTATTCTTCATTACCGGTTAAGCGAATTAAGCTAGTTTATTGTTCGTTGCCCAAGGTGTAACTCGTACATGTTATAACTCAATTTGTCGCGTTAAATTAACTGAACCGATCCACTATTTCCAACAGTCTCCCACTTGGACGGCTTTCGATTAATATCCTTAACGTAGACAGCCAGCGGTGCTCTAGATACATATGGATGCCCTTAAAAGGTTATGACACTTTTAAGTCATTAACCATAACATCTTGGAACATCTTTTGGAAGACAATGATTTTATGGTAATCGTTGACATCTATCATTTCCGTATAAAACATCAATTGAACAATGAGACATGGATCATATTCAATAAATACCATATGGTGTTCAATTGTTATTGTTCTCGTTCTAAAATCAAAGTGGTCTAATCAAACACATAATAAGTTTGGGTGATGCCTCACACTTCACCAGTTTAAATCAACGAGAGCGCCACAATGTCTAACCGTTACATATAACATAAGAGTACATAATCCCATCTTGACTACATACAACCCCCACTGAACTTTAGAACTATTCCCAATCAATGCCTATATGACTAGCTGTTACGCGAAAATGGCTGACACTGATCAAAGAATAACCTCCAGTAAGCGAAAGTTCTAATATATATCTTAGGTCAGAGGATACAAAATGAGTATACCAATATTTAAGCATCTTATGACTATGATGCATGAAGATGATTTGATGCGTGTTACATCCAACGCCATTCATAATGAGGCCTGTGAATTTAGAAGTCAACTCCTTGATTCTAAAGTCATAGTGGTCTTAATTCAGAGTCGTTCCCACGAGTCTGACCTACTACGAATAATCTAGGATACAAGATTCATGGATTAAGCGTATTAAAGTTGAACACAGTTATAAGATTCAATATTTGCATTTATCCATTAAATCAAAAGTGAACTCAAAAGTATAACTGTTTAAATTTTTATACATCCAAATACTAAATCAAAACAGATGGCTAGCTAATCTAAGACCGATCGCATCCCCATGAATGCTATTCTTATCCTGAGTTATCAATTTAGTGAACGGGTCTGATAGATTTTGATATGTGTTTATTTCGCTTACTAAAATGTCTCCTGATTTCGGCATTTCCCGCATATAATGGAACTTTCTTAAAATGTGCTTGGTCTTGTGATGATATCTGGGCTCTTTGGCTTGAGCAATGGCTCCTATGTTATCACAAATTACGTCAACCAATTTTTGAAACTTGGAACCATATCAAGGTCGGTTATGATTTCCTTCATCCAAACAGATTGTGAGTGAGAAACATCTCGGTCACTCTGGAAGTTAGTGTCAATGTAACACCTTATAGTGAGCTCATCATCCACTCCTCCAAGCGCTAAGAACATATATTTGGTTCTTTTCAAATACCTTAGAATGTTCTTAACTACAGTCCAATGGGAAACGCCAGGACATTGTTGATAACAGCTGGTCATGCCTAAGCATACGAGACGTCTGGTCATGCTTAAAGCATACGAGACATCTGGTCTTTTTCATAACGTAACGTACATGATAGAACCAATCGCTGAAGCTTATGGAATTTCTTACATATGCTTAGTTTCATTGTCCGTTGAAAGAGACTGCGATTTGCTCAACACGGTTCCTTTAGTAATGGGAACTCCACCTTTCTTATAGTATCCATTAAGAAACGTGCCAAGAATTTGTCTATGTATGTACTTTGACTTAGTCCTGGAAGCCGCTTTGATCTATCTCGGTAGATCTTGATTCGTAGAATATAAGCAGCTTCACAAAGATCTTTCATTGCGAAGCAAAATCCTAACTAGTGCTTGACTTTTTCAAGCATATGGATGTTGATTCAAATGATTTTTATATCATTTACATACAATATCAGGAACGATATAGTTCTCCCATTAGCCTTTATATAAACATATGGCTCATCTTCATTTTGATAATACCAAACTCTTTGATTTTATCATTAAAACGAAGATTCCAGCTGCAAGATGCCTGCTTAAGTCCATAAATGGACTTCTTCAGTTTGCACACCCTATTAGGATATTTATGATTGACAAAACCTTTAGGCTAAACCATATAGATGGACATCAATGCAAGACCGAACGGGTCACGGAGTCACGACACACAAATAACCATAAGGGTGGACTTCAGTGCATCCAGTCATCTCAAGCAACACCCACTGACTTCATGAATCCTATTTAGCTTCCTCGTTTTGTCTTCGGTTCTTCGTTTATTACAATATTTACAAAAGAAATAAAATATAGGAAAAACCCTAACTATTACAGTTTTGAACCATCAAGATGGCCAAAACCATAAAACAAAAACCGAATAAAAACAAACAAACAAGGTCGAGCCAGAGTTGCATAATTTATTAAGAATCATAAATAAAGTGTTAGTACACGGTTTTGGTCGTCTCGAGTCTTTGTAATCGTTTATAATATATTATTATTTTAATGTAAGGGCAATTTAGTAATTTATAAGTCCCATTCTTTGATGTATTAGCTCAGTCGTTAAGCATGTTTAACGAATGAGGCTATTCGTATTTATCTATGTTCATTCGTTAAAGATGTTTAACGAATGAACATCTAGTCGTTATTATTTTGTACCATTCGTCATGGAATGTTGACGAATGGGGTATAAAAACTGAGTCATTTGCTGTACCCATTAATATATTTATGTAATGAAGACGAATGATGGCCATTCATTACGGAATTTGTAACGAATGACATTCGTCTTCTATATATAGTCTGATTCAGTCTACATAAATTAACAAGTGTTTATGTAATTTCTCTCTAGCCGTTACTCTGCCCAATTTGCTACTCATACACTTCGTTCATTAAGCTATTACTAATCATATACACATATTAGATAACTAGATCTTAGTATTCATATTTCCGTATGTATTAAGCGTATTGAAGCTCAAGTAATTAAGCGTTCAGATTGATTTTGGTTTGGAATTGAGTGTTCGGATTGGCTTGGATTTGTCAGTGGGACTGAGACGAGGTGTTCGAGCATTTCATTGTGTTAATTGGTTAGGAATTGATCGATTAATCCATTGGTTTGTCTTTGTCCGATTCATTGTTTGGATCTGAAAATTTCAGATCTGAAACTCCATTATTGAAGGTTTGAAAGTTCATACAATCATTCGTTATGGCATATTCATTCATTCATCAAATGATTGATAGTCATTCCCTATTAGGTTCTAACTGATTCGTGCCACGTGTCAAAGTTGTTACAACAGAATAACAAACCCATTCGTTACTGTAGCTGATTCGTTATCAACTATTCGTGGTAGAAACACATTTGTCATCACTCATTATTCATCAAACTAATTCTCATTCGTTACTGTTCATCATCAGTTACCATTCGTTATTAGTGGCTATATCTCATCCATTCGTTAAGTTTCCAACCATTCATTACAAGCATTCATTACTGATATTTACCTTTTAACCCGTTAAGTATCAAGTTTGAACATTTTTCAACTTAAACTTCTATTGTAATCTACATTGTGAGATGGCTGGTTATTATGCACTGGCATCTCAAAACATGTTGATGCAAGAGATGCTTCATCTTAATTCTGAGACCGGGTCACATTCGAAATTTCCTTGATTAATGAAGGTTAGTGACTTTGCAAAATGGGAACCAAGATTCCAAGCACATTTAGGGTCCGTACACCCTGATTTTTTGCGATGTCTTGATGATGTGTACACTGTTCCTATGGTTGGTAATGAAACTACTAGTTTTACACCAAAGGACTTTACTCAATATTTTTCATAAAGTGGGAATTATTAAGATATGTGCATCATTGTTTCAACACATCAGGATGAGAAGTATGGGAAATACTGAAGAAAGCAAGAAAGTGATGTTGCAGTTTCAATTTAGAAACTTTAACTTATTGAAAGGTGAGACTGTCAAGGACATGCTGACTCGATTTAATCACTTAATTTCCGAGATAAATAAACTTAAGATGGAACCAAGTGAATCTGAGAATATTGATACGGTGAAAAATGCTTTACCGAGTTCTTATTCAACGTTTCTCATTGTGCTTAAAGAGAATAATTTCTTTAAGAATGAAGATCTTACTGCTATGGAGTTCATGCATAAAGTTGAAGATAGAGAGTATGATTTGAAATGCCAAAAGTCTTCAAAGGTAACTCAAGACCCGACATTATATTGAGGCTCTTTACCTTTGAGCAGTTCTTCAACTCCAATCACTGCTTTCTTATCACATAGTTCACAAGAAATGCCATTTTCGGATCAAGAACCAATGCCAAATTGTGTTTTATGGCATCTAGCTCTAACTCTCAGTATGGTTCATATTTACCACTGAACGCGAACATGAAGGAAGATGAATAAAACTTTACTTTTCTTTGTGCATTCATGACTTCTAATGAAAATCTGGTGGGTAGTAAAATTGCTACAAGTGAACTGACAGATGAAGATTATGATCTGATTGATCCCGATGATCTAGAGTTGATGGATCTGAAATGGAAAATGGATATGATAGTTTGTAAGGTTAAATATTTCATGCAACGAACTGTAAAGATTTACCGTCATTGAACAAGCGGTTTGGTTTCGACAAGATGAAAGTTTAATGCTATAATTTCCAAGAGTTTGATCACTTTGCCAAGGAATGTGATAAGTCGAAGAAGGGATACAATGGTCCCCATTCTCAAGACAAAAGCTCGGGAAAGTAGTTTACCGACACAACAGAAAAAGAGCATGGGAATAATTCTTCATAGGCTATGGGTACACAAGCTCTACTAACAGTTGAAGGGATTGATTGGAATCATAGACTATTGGGCAATGGCTCTCAAGTTAATCTTGCATTGTTTGAACAAGCTGAGGAGTTTCAAGCTATTCTTGCAATGATTGCACAAACTGAGAATTTTCAAGATGCAAGTGGGGAAGGATTGACATCTGAAAGCGAATCAGAAACAGAATAATATTCTGATGACTTGTGCATCTTGCAACCGACTTCGTTTGCATGCATGGCTAAGATTGACAAGGTTAGTCCTACTTCCAAATCTAGTGTAATTGAAAATTCAACTACTAAATTATTTGAAATTGTTAAATGTGCTATGTGTGAGGAATCTAAGTCAAAATATGACTTGATTCAAGCTCATAATGATTCTTTGATGAAAGAGTTGGCTTTGGTAAAAGATAACTACAAACAATCTTTGGAGTCACAAAAGAAATCTAAAGATAAAATTGATGGATTATCTATTAGTAATCATGATCCGAAAGCAGACCTTTAAGTCAAAATGACTATGAATGAGAAACAGTTTCAAGAGAATCTTAAACAACTAACAAAAATTACTGCAATCCTAAAAAGAAAGTTAGTTCACCCATAGCACTCATTTCAAACCTCTTTTTCATGACGGCTTCAAACTCCCGACACATGGCTACTTTTGATGCAGCAAAGATGATGTCGTCCACGTAGACTTGAACCAGAAGAAAGTCTCTTCCTTTTCTCTTATCGAACAGTGTGCTATCGATCTTTCCCCTTTCAAACCCATTCTCAGGCAAGTAATCGGATAGAGTTGCATACCAGGTACGAGGGGCCTGATGTAGCTCATATAGCGCTTTACTTAGCTTGTATACGTGATCAGGATAGTCTGGGTCAGGAAAACCCGGAGGTTGCTCAACGTACACAACCTCATCGACTTTACCGTTAAGAAACGCACTTTTCACGTCTAACTGGAACACCTTCATCTCCTTGTGTGCCGCAAATGCCAAAAACAAACAAATCGCTTCCAATATCGCCACAGGAGCAAACACTTCATTGTAGTCGATCCCTTCTTGCTGATTAAAACCTTTTACAACTAGCCTCGCCTTTTTCCTGATAATTATTCCTTTTTCATCTCTCTTGCATTTGAAAACCCATTTTGTGCCAATCGCATGTACATTCGTCGGTTTTGCAACCAATTTCCAAACCTCCATCTTCTCGAACTGGGCTAACTCTTCTTACATGGCTTCGACCCACGAGCTGTCCTTTAGAGCCATTTGATAGTGTTTTGGTTCAATCTGACTAATGAAACAGGTGTACAGGCACTCGTTAATGATACCTGTTTCTTTGATACTGGCGTAAACACAGGTGTCCTCATTCAAGCTTCGTCTTGTTTGTACACCATCAGACAGATCACCTATCACGTTCTCCAAATGGTGATATTTATGAACTTCAGTAGTCGGAACCGAACTGACTTGTAGATTGTCTTCCAGGTTCGAAGATAGTTCATCAATGGGCGATTGTTGTTGAGAGTGAAACGGATTGAAGAATTCGTCTTCATTAGAGGCAGCAGGGGTGTCGACAGCAGTTGACGAGGAAGGTTGACATTCATCGTACTGCGGTCGTTGCACAAAATTTTCTTCCTCATCATAAAGAATCTGCGTAGCTATTCTCTCATCAACTTCTGCACAATCCAAGTAAGGCAAATTAAAAGATTTAAAAAGCTTATCATAGTCGAAAGCCCCAGCGGGTCCCGTGCTTGGTTTTGGTGATTTGTAACTTGTGATGTCAGTGTTACACACCACCTCAACCTTGCTGGTCGATAGATTAAAGACTCGTCTGTTGGGTGTCCCAACAACATATCCGACTAAAATACCTTCGTCGGCTATCTCACCAAATTTTGAGTTCGTCTTTAATATCGAACACGAGGACCCGAATGGTTCGAGACCATTCAAGTTAGGCTTTCTACCATGCATAAGTTCATAACATGTTTTATTCAATCTTTTAACAGTTAAAACTCGATTAAGGATATAACAGGCTGTTGAAACAGCTTCAGCCCAGAACACCACAGGAAGTTTAGCATCAGCCAGCATGGTTCTGGCTCCTTCAATTAGCGTTCTGTTCTTCTTCTCAGCCACCCCATTTTGTTGCGGAGTATACGGAGCGCTGTACTGGTGGTCTATCCCTTTCTGTAAGCAGAATATCTCCATCTGATAGTTTTTGAACTCTGTCCCATTGTCACTCCTGATGTATTTAACCTTTCTCCCCATACTATTCTCAACCTTGGTAATCAAGTTAATTACCATCTGAACCGTTTCATCCTTTGTCTTCAGGAAATATACCCAAGAATATCGAGAGAAATCATCAGTTATCACCAAGCAGTACGATGTTCCACCTAGGCTTTTTACATTCACGGGACCGAAGAGATCCATGTGAAGTAGGTCTAGGGTACTGACTATTGAATTGATCTTCTTGGTGTGATGAGGTTTCTTGTGTTGCTTTCCCTTTTTGCACGATAAGCATTGGTCTTCAAAGTTGAAATTTTTTAAGGGAACACCAAGCACTAGCCCATTTTTGACAATGTAGTTCATTTTTCGAAGATGTATATGTCCCATTCTTCGATGCCATAACTCGGACTCCGATTCAGTTGCTTTTGACAGAAGACATGATTCTTCTGTTTCCATCTCAGTCGACCTCATGTCCATTACATATGTATTCTTTTCCCTTGGAGCCTTCAACACTATCCATGCCTCTGGTATCTTGAAACCAGGATACAGTACAATCGCTTCATTTTTGGTAAAGTGCACAGTGTAATCTTTGTCACAGATCTGAGACACACTCAGCAAATTATGCTTCAGCTCTTCAACGAAATTCACCTTTTCTAACTTCATTTTACCATTAGTCACCGTCCCAATTCCAGTAATTCTACCACCACTCTTTCTAGCAAAACTTACTCTACCTCGCTGAACAGGTTTCCATTCGTGTAACAAATTCTTGTTACCAGTCATGTGCTGGGAACAGCCGCTGTCCACAACCCATAGATTGTTTGCAGCCCTGTTCAACTGTTCCTGCACGATTAAAGCAAAGGATTAAAATCTGGGGACCCAAGACCTACTGGTCTTGGATCGATTAAATCTGTTAAACTACATCCCGTATTTTGGTCGTCCAAAGTCAGTTTGATAATGACTTCTGTAAGTTCTGGAAGGATACCTTCTTGGAGATTGACTATGAGGCCATCTAAACCTTCGTGACTTAAGTGAATTGTAACCAGTGGTTTGGTTGTTAACAGGGAAAAACTGAGATTGACATCTTTGAAATCTTGGTTTAGTCCAATGTATGAACATTGGTAAATTTGCGTTCTGTCAATTATAATAATTACTGTTTGGTTTATTCTCAGTTTTCGGAGGCCTCATACCTCTGAATCTCTGATCTAGAGGGCAATCAGCAATCCGGTGTCCTATTTGATTACATCTGAAACAACTCCTGTGTGCAACTTTCGTCTCAACAATTGTTTTAGATGTTGAGGTTGCATTACTGCCCGTTTGTCTAACATATGGTGGGACATACGGGTTTAGTGGAGAATTCTTTTCCGTTGGTTTCTGGTCCTCTCCACGTTTTAGTAACACTACCTCTTCTTTTGTCTCACTAGACTCGGATGTCTTGTCCGAATTTGATGAGACAGAACTAGGAACAAAAATCTTAACATTCGAAACAGGCTTACTCGTTTCGTTTTTACTAACTTCTGGATCTTTAATCGTAACCTTAACAGGAACTGTCTGACCAATTTCAACATCAACAGATTTCTGATTACTAGGATCATAAGTATAGTTATGATTATAAGGTGGTGGAACTTCAGAATATCCAATTCCTCCCCTTTTAACTGGGGAACGTTGATCACTTACGAGGTGATCAAGTATTGCAGAGGAATTTCTAAATTGCTCAAGCTTTCTGTTTAGTTCCACCACTTTCACCTGGTAATCAGCTATCTGTTTATCCCTTTCAGCAATTAGTTTGGTTTTCTCTTCTAACACTTCATAGCTAAGATCAATTACTTGTATTTTTTCAGCTAGACTGGCTTTAAGACTTCTGATATCTTTTTCACTAGCTTTTATTTTTACCGAGTAACTGTTTTCTCTAGTTATAGTGTAATGATGATCTTCTTTTAATGTTTTAAATTGAGCATCCAAACTAACAAACTGATCAGTTATTGTTTTCAATTGTTCAGATAGATTTTCACATTTCGTATAAGGGAGTTTAGAACTTACCTCAGAAAGCTGATCGTTCACTTCTGCCATGTAAGCTTGATTTTCTCCAGTCACTTTCTCACTTCCTGCAGTTTCGATGTTCACCAAATTTGCCTGTTCGAAGTCTTCCTCAACTTGTAGATTCCAGTTATACCCACTATTGTGTCTAGATACCATAGCCTTATTTTCACTACCACCACCACTCTGTTGTGTAGATCTGTTTTGACTGCGTTCTACTTTGTCATTTGTTCATTCTTTAGCAAAGTGGCCATTCTGTTGACAGCTATAACACCGGACTTTTGACTTATCAAAACCTGGTCTTTCACCAACGAATTTTCTACCAGTCTTCTTCATAAACCTTTTAACTCTTCTTACTGTCATTGCCATCTGCCACTGCAGATCCATCTCTTCTAGATCATCAGCATCAATCTGATCATAGTCTTCATCCAAAGTTGCGGGATCGACTATTTTACCTTTGATGTAGTTTTCATAAGAAGCAATGAAAGATGCATAGAGAGCAAACTGCTGTTCAGCAGATTTAACACTCATGGGCATCTGGGAGTATTTGTTGTTCGGAACACTTGAGGAAAAACTACCCTTTGTTGCTTGAGGTTTAGAAGCATTTGTTCCACCAGCTACGAAACACACATAACCATCCATGTTGAGAGTTACATGACCTTCATGAGTTGAGTTAGTGCTCGAGTCTCCCTTTGAGTAGTAAGCAGATGATTCTGACTTGGAACTTGAACTTGAATTAACTTTCGCACCATACATTCCCGGATCCTGAACCTGATCAGTTGGTGTCTCTTTTCGAACCATGTTAAGTTCAAAAGTTCGTAGTTTATTGACTGCTGTTTCCAAGTCAATGTTGGCAAACTCTTTATCTTCTCTCATCAAGACAGTGTACATTTCCCATTTCGGTGGGAGAGCATCAAGAAGTTTTTCTACGATCTCCTCTTCTTTGTAAACAATTGAATAATTGCTGAGTTCGGTCATCAGGTGATAATATCTTATGATGATATCATCAAGTGATTCATTCTTCAAATACTTGAACACCGAGAATTGGGTTTTGAGTAGCTTAATCTTGGATGCACGTATCCCCACATTACCTTCATTTCGGTTTTCAAGCGCTTCCCATAGCTCTCTGGCGGTTTTATATTTCCTGAAGGTGTGAAGAATCTCTTGTGGAAGAGCCATTGTTATCGCAGCATCAGCTTTACTTTCAGCCTCATACATCTTCTTTTCTTCCTCTTCCATCTTATTGTATTTCTTAATTTGATCACGACCCTCAAATAGGGCCGTTGTGGAATGTATCCATCTTGAATGCACACCCACATCTTAGTATATTGATATTTAACATATTGTTCAAATCGATCCTTCCAAGCCACGAAATCGGTACCCTTTAGCATTTTTGGGGCCTTAGTTGCAGAGTCGGCCTCAACTTCCATTTTCAACTTCCATTTTGATCATTTTCGGTCAACTACACTAGTTTTTGGCCATAATACTTAGTTCTCGGTCAGAATACTTGGTTCTCGGTCAACGTTTTTAGCTAGTTCTCGGTCTATGTTAGTTCTCGGTCAGAGTTTCAGACAAACCATAGTTTTCGGTCATACAGAGATCGGTCATGGGTTCTCGATAAAATAAATAAAAAAGAAAAAAAAGAGTAATTTTTCGGGGTAAATTATTTTTGAACGAAATTTTTCCAGAATACTCCTTATAAGTAAAAATTCATTTTTGAAAATTTTGGCAAAAATAAATTTTTTTGGTGATTTTTGGTGAATTTTTTGGCGGGAAAGTCGGAAAAATTTGTCTTGAACAAAATTTTTCCTAGACGCTTCTTTTGAGTGGGACATTTTTCTTGAAAATTTTGGTGATCATATTTTATCGAAAAATTTTGGCGGGAAAATCAGATTAATTCCTTTAATTACTCAATGGATTCCCCACAACCCATCTCAATGTTTGGAAGTACTCTTAATTAATCTGCTCCCTCACAAGTAGTATTTCAGAGTTCGTCTACAGAGGTAAGTTTTCAATTATGTTCTCAAGATTGCGTTGATAAAATTAATTTATATAAGCTCCACAATGATAACTTGATTAGAGACATGAAGAAAGTAAATTCTTAAAACTTTAAACTTAAGAAAAATGAAAAAGCCTTTCTAGATAAGATAGAAGCACATAAAAAGGATTTTTCTAAGCTTAAATCTGAATTTAGCTTAAAATGTTGTCACCATCTAGATGCCAAACAGGAAATTGCTGAACTAACCGCTAAACTGGAAGCCTCCAAAGTAGAGATTTTAAACTTGAATGCTAAATTTGAGAGAGCTGAACTTGATTTCAAAAAATTCGAGGGTTCCAGTAATGTAGTCAATTCAATTATTGAAAATTAATTATGGTGAAAAGAAAACGAATGTGAGGGTATAGGATATAGTCAAGTACCCCCACCATACAATGACAACTATACTAGTCTTTCTCTTACCAAAGAGCAGGAAGAAAAGGTAAAAGACATGAAGTATGGTAAACAGGTTCAATATGAAATTGTTGGATCAGGCTTCTAGAGGAAATCAATCCTGTTTTTAAATGTGTGAACAATGTTGATGCTTCTACTTCATGTGCAGATATAGTAAATGATGTTGCTTCTGATAGTAAAGGGGTTCAGGCTAGCGAAAATGAATCTTATTCTAACGTGTCATCAAACTCAGATGACACCACAACACAAAATTGTACTAATAATAATACACAGAGTTGTTGCTACAAGGGAAAGGCACATAAGAAATCAACACAACAAGGACAATATGGTCTATATAGATCCTCCGGATCTCCATGTGTTGATAAATCATTAGGTGCTATTTATATTAAGACGAAAACATGTTACCACTGTGGCACACCAGGACATATAGCCAGAAATTGTGTTCATCGTCTATATGTTCCCTATTACAAGCAAAATCAGAAGGCTGCACCAGGGGGAAAGAAGAATGGAAATACCTTTCCTAAGAAGGAATTCCTCCATGAGGCAAGTGCTTCCGTTGACATTAGAAGAATAATGAAGGCGTGTTTCGTCTGTGGGAACGGCGAGCATTTGGCAAAGGAGTGTCACTAGCGTGCTGTTAGAAGACAATATTCTCAAGTAAATGGTAACAGGTTTCAACCGAATCCAATGGTTAAACAAAATGCTTATTTTATAAAACCACGAGTATCTGTACAATGGGTCACAGGTACTCAAGGATTTAAAGTTAATATGACTTGTTTGCACTCAAATGATTTAGAAACTATTAAAAGAAAAATAAATTTTTAGAAGTCAAAGAGTGTTGAGAGTTCTAAGAATTCGAATTCGTATTACTCCACTCCAAAGTCTGTTCTATCAAATTTCACTAAACTAAGACAGACTTGGAAACTTAAAACTCAGCAAACAGAATCTGTATTAACAAATGATTCTGTTAAAGATGGGAAAGATATGAGTTGGCAAGAGGTCACATATGTTGATGCTCAAGGGAACCCCAAGACATTTATGACTTGGGTTCCTATTTTCAACTGATCCCGCTATGTGTGTAGGAAAAACCACAAATTCATTGTTTATTAAATGGGCTGTTCCAGGCACATGACAGGGAAAATATCCATTGTTTTTAAATCTTTAAACCATAAAATGGATTATTTGTTGCATGGACGGGATTTTGGGGTGATAGAACGTTTTTAATATGCTCTCTAAGTGTGTAGGAACAAATTAGGGAATACATTGCATATTAAAAAGTTTGTTCCAGACATTCAACTCGCAAGGATACAAAATCTCAAAACAAGCTTATTTCTAGGGGGAGTATCTCACAAATGGGAAAATGATGTATTGAAGATAAAAGGTAACCGTATCACTTTGGTATGAAAGATTGATCAATCAAAAAGATTTTAAAATTTTAAATTTAAAAAAAAACACAAAAATATGTTCACGTATAGTTTTTCAAGTATAGTGTATTTTCTTTCTAAAAAATGAGAAAATGAATTGAACGTACATGAGAAATGATAGTACATCAATTGACTGACTATCACATTTCATCATATATTATTATTAAATACTACTTTTCGACGATTGAGTCTTTTTGAGATTAAATTTGTACATAAAAGTTTTTCCTTCGGTCAAAATTTTTGCACAAATTTAGGGGGAGAAAATTAAAAAAAATCAAAAAGTGTGTGTGTGTTTTTTTTGAGAAAATTAAAAAAAAAAAATTCAAAAAAGGTGTGTGTGTGTCTTTTATTATTTTTTTTCACTTTCGTTTAAAATTATGTCGGCTGCTCAAGTTTGAAGGACATATACTTGTATATGTTTCATCCTGTCATCTACTCGTAGATTCACAGGATAGCCATTTACCTAAAGACTGAAAGCATCCGGGGCGATTGTGACATGTTGTGTTTTTTATTCTTTCGCTTAAAACTATGTCGGTTGTTCTAAGCTTGAGGGACATGTATCTACATATGTGTTTGGTCCCGTTAACCACTTGTGGACATACGGGATGGCCATTTACCTGAGAACTAAGAGTGACCGGGGAGACTGAGTCTTAAACTGTTTTCTGTAATTCGTTGGGAAGTGATATCATTATTCAGTTAACAGTTTTTTAGAAGCTTCAAAACATTTTCAAATGAAAATTGATCCAACCTTTGGAAAGTGATAGAGAAATTGTTTCTGTGTGCCTAACGGGTGAATTTATTAAGCTTAAAAGGCTCTAGAACAGTCATTGATTTGTATGGTAGCTTTCCATGATGCGTAAAAGTTGAAGTGATAAAAACTAAATTTGCTAAACTTACCGTGGAGAGTCATTTTGAAGAAATGTTCATGTCTCCATATACATCTCTCTGAAGGATAGGCAGAAAAGTAATTACCTAGTCATACACGAGCCCGTTAGTGTCTTGATCACCAAATATATTGTGTTATTAAGTTAAAAAAAATTAATAATAAAAAATTATAAAATAATAATATTAAAAAAATATTAAAAGAATTGATTAATGTGTTATTAAAGAAAAAAATTTCGTATTTCAAAAGCTTAAAGGGTCAAATTAGAAATACAAGGGTGGGGCAATCAAGTAAGTCCTAAACACTCTGAATGGAAGGCCTGTAAGTCTGGACGGCTTGTAAGTCTAACGTTCAACCTTAAAGCTTAAATTCTTGTTTGTTTATCTATAAAAATCTTTTGATCAAGCACTAGGAGGTTGGAGTCAAATTGGAGTGATCTGGGGAAAGCCAAATACGCTTTTAGAAGAGATAGGAGACATCACAGGTCCATGAGTGATATCCATCTAAGATTTATGCCGAACTGAGCCTAATTCATATCACTGATGCAATGAAAATCATGCTAAGTTCGTTATATCTGCTATCAACCTGTTTCTTTATGTCAAAATAACGCGGAACATGGATTCTTGTGACAACACCTTAAACAATATGATTCCATGTTCGGATCTTTTCATATACAACCGGGGTTTTTATCAAAAGTGAAATTTGATTCCTAATTAGCTAAATTACAAGAAGGCATGGTGATTAGATTTGTTTTATTTGTTGTTTTTGGTTTTATTTTATTTCATTTATTTTATTTTTACTTCTTGATTACTCTTGTCGAAACAAATGTGTTAAGAAATCATTTTTAAAATTTGTCTTCAGTTAATGAAATATGATATTGGTTATTGTGTTATAGTTGGTTTAGCTGGTATAATCTCATTTCAAGTTTTTTTTCAAGAAAATCTTAAAAATCAGAAAAAAAATATGTCTATCTTATTTTGTTTTATTTAATTGTTTTCAAAATAATTTGGCTGATCTTTCTATCAAAGTTGATTGTTCTTTCAAGACTGATTTCTTGCTACGGAAGCAAATGAAGTATTTGAGATTCAAATTAGATGATGCTGTCAATAAGGGGGGGATGGTAGAGTATTGGATGTAGATACTGAAGTTGTTGATCATGTTCATGTAAAGATTCTGAAGGTTTGAAAGCATCAGTCTAATGGGAAGATTGTTGGGTCACAATTTGGTTAGACTGACGCATATCAAAAGACCATGACATGATCAAGATAAAAGAGAAATAATCTAGAAGAGTCAGTATTATACAAGATGGAATTTACGGCTTAGAGCATGTAATACCGAAATCCATAGGGATTTCGGTTTGCATGGGTTAGCAATACAGAAATCATATTGATTTCTGTTTGGGCTTAGTTGGGCTTGGTCATTGGGCCTCTTGTAAATGCTAACTATATAAAGCATGTTTAATCATTTTAGGGTTAGTGGTTGTTGAGCAGAACTGTAGATCTCACACTTTGATAGCCACCACATCTAGAGAGCATAATATTCTGTGTGAATCGGTTTATGTATTTGATGATTTATTGATAATAGAATCGTATGCATTGAAACCAAAGTATTTCGTGTTCATCATATTTATATTATTCTTCTACATCGTTCTTGAATCATCACCGTGTTAGGATTCCGCACTAACATCGTGTTTGGGTTGATATCATATTATAGTGATCCAGATTCGGGACTTACATGTGCTTTTTCTTCCTTCTCTGGAGGAGGATATGGTGGTTTTTCTTCTTCTGACCGAGGAAATGAAGGCATCTCAGATGATATACCCCCACTAGCAGTTCCACTTAGCTCTACAAACAACAAAAATAACATTTAGGCACAGAAAATATAAAAGAGAGACAGAGTTCAGAAAGACTGAGTCTCATGAAGACTTACCAGACATTACTTTCATACGTTCAGCAAGACTGAGTCTTTTACGATGGTGCGACCGTTGCTTCTTCATTACTGGTCCTCCCTTAGCATCCGCATGGCTTACGCCCACATCACTTGCTGGGTTGAACTGGAGCTTCCTCTTTCGCTCTAACTCTACTAACGCATGCGCAACGGATGAGATTTTAGAAGCAACATCAGAATCAGATTCTTCTCTGGATAACGATTCATCACTCGAAGACAGAATCATGATCATCCCGTCAGAAGTAAGAGTATTAAGTGGACGAGGATTAAGGATGTACGCACCTGTTTGGAAGATAGCTTCCGAGACTATTGGTTCCGTGCGCACCTTGGTTGGAAAAGGAAAATGTCCCCGAGTCCTGTCTAGAACAGGGAGATCCTTCACATCGCGAATCCTCTTTCTAGGACAACCCTTATTATCGAAAAGGGCATTTAACATAGTCACTTCACCTGAAACATACACAATGGAATTTCAAAAAGAGGTTTTACAAAACAAAAAAGTCAGAAAAATGTGTAAGGCTTACATTCGTTCATGTCCACGAAGATTGGCTCCAAGTCGGGATATGGCCACAGACGGCTCATACCCCCTGACACTAACGCTTCCTCCTGAATGGGTCACATCGGAGAATGATTCAATATCAATAGGCGGAACCACTCCTGGCCTTCGTGGGGAGCTGTAACTATATCTGGCAACGCCTCATTGGCTGGACCCCGGACCATTGCAACCAGAATCACATCTACTGAAATCCAGAAGAATCGGGTCTGCCATTCTTCAGCATCCTCGGAAGGTTCAGTTCCAATAATCCTTTCGGGTATCAAAATGCCACTGAACCATGCGCCTCGATTGACCATCCGGTAGAAGACCGGGATCCGGTCAGAGCGGGGTACCATCCCGTTTGCCTTACACATGAATTCAAAATGTCGAATTTGTGTAAGTGTGAGTGGATGTAATTGAGAGAGATGAACCCCGTTGACACTATGCACTTTCACAAGGAACTTGGTTATCGGAAACCGAAGATTCTCGTGAGAAAAGAATAAACAACCATCTTACCGGCAGGATGCCTACTGGAAACAGATCCGGCAATAGGGAATTCCGGTCCCCAATCTGGGGGAATGCCATAAGTACGAATCAATTCTTCGTATTCGGTTTTATTCCAATCCATTTCCACAGTATCAATGTTCGGAGTTGGCGATTATTTTACACTAGCCATGGAGCCAATAGTAAAAGGAAAACAACGAGCAATTTTGAATGAAATCAAAAGACGAGTCAGAAATTTTAGAAGAAATGATGAAGGGAAAAGGAGAAATCAAAGACGATAAAACTTCAAAAATATGGTTAAGTCATGTATTTATACCCATCGCAGTTAATGCGATGAGAGTTATGGCAGAAGAAAGAGAAAGTAGCGGTCAAGTAACAAATCGCTACGTCACGTGGGAAAATCGAAAAAGCGAAAAAGGTGAACAGTCGGGTACAGTGACAGCCGACACAGACGTCACATCACCTGTCCACATGCCTGCAAGTCAAATTGTCCTTTTCATGGTTATCCACACCACAACAGAAGATATTTCTACCAACATTTCAAAATTCTAAAAACCCCAAAATATATCTTTAGTCCAAAATTTCAACCGCATAAAAATTTACACGGAAGAAACAATGGTCTGGGGAGACTTATAGAGGTAGGGTACCAAAAAGACCCAAATACAATTAAGTATCCCCCGCGGGTCAGAGGGAAGCCCCTCATATGCCATCCCCGGGACATATGGATCACCCGCATAACTCACTAAAGGAAGAACAACGGTACGTCCTAGTGATCATGCACTGAAGCATCCAAGCACCCTTAGAAGCCATCCGCAGAGTGGCATATTCACCCACCAGGATGGCTGGAAGGCAATGCCACAGGACAGTTGTAATTAACTAATTACCTTCTAGAAGAATTACCAAGATCCTTTCTTGGAGAATACGTGACCCCTCAACCAATGAATGATGGACAGCTGGCCAGGTTGTTATAACCGTGCATATGGCCAGGGTTATCTCGTCCTATCACAAAGAGACACGTGTCTAGGTTTTTATAACCATGCACATGGGACGTATAGCTCAACCTATTACATTAGGGCACGTGTCCAGTCGGTTATGAGAGAACTTCTAGAACGGGACAGCTGGCCCAATCACATTCCCACATTCTTAGGCTATAAATACCTTCTCAATATCCATGAGGTATTCATTCACTTCCCACTATATACTCTAAATACTTAAGTACTTTCTCTGTATCAGAACTGTACTTATTCTCACGCCGGAGGGTGGTTATGGGAAAACCCGCCCTTTTGTCCTTCCCGTAACGAGCTCACGGTGTCTGTTTTGCAGGTTTATATTCATTGGACTTTGGGAGATTAAGCTCATATCGTTGTTGGTTGTTGTTGTATCCTACCCCGTGGACTTATTAGATCTAGGACCCGTTAAGGGGAGTAGATCTGTGTTTCTTTAATAAACTAATTAACTTAAAATAGATAAACAACAAGACTAAGATGAAAAGCATCAAAGAAACTTTACAAAACATCAAGGTAGGGTTTGATAGGCAAGAATGTGAGAGAGAATGGAATGAGTCATTGCGAGAAAATGAAAAAAAGGGTATTTGATTAGTCAATAGATTGCAACCAACGATTACATAAGGAATTCCATTCCATCAAATCCATTCATTCCCACCCCCTTTTTTCATTGATTTCTCCCCCCCCCCTAGACTACTCTCATTGGTAAACTAGTTTAAGTTTGAAACACTATTTAGAAAAAAAAGAAAAAAGAAAAATGCCTCAAAATTGGCCAAACCACTCGGTAAATCAAGTTAATTTGCCCATCAACTTGCAGGCCACATGTCACCATATTATTCGTTCCCATTTTAATTTATTTTTTCTTTTCTTTTCATACTAATTAATTTTAAAACTGAAAATGTTTTTATTTAATTACTTTTAATTAATAAGTTTTTTTAAAAAAAATCTAAAAACACAGTCTTGTTTAGTTTTTTTTTGTGAACACATTGGAATAAATTTCATTAAAAAACATTCGATCGCAATTTTTTTATAATAAAATATATATTAATCATTACTGATTTATATTTTCCGACACTTACGATTGTAGTTTTGTTATCTACTTTATTAAGTATGTTTGGTGAATATAAATATTTTTTAAAATATTTATGTATTAAATATACATTGTTTATTTTTAGATTAAGAAATTATTTTTTATATTTCTAAACACTTTTAATAATAAAACAACAATTATTAATAAAAAATAATTATAAATTATATTTATTTAATAAAAAGTAATGAAGTTTCGTTTGTTAATGAGGGTGGATAGTTTGGTTTGGTTGGATTGGGTTTGTGAAAGAGAGAAAATTTAATTTTATAATGTAGATTAGGTTGGGTTAGTTTGTGAATGAGGATGGTCTTATTATCTAGATAACACCACCTGACCACCACCGCCTCCGCCACCACCGCCTCCGCCACCACCACCGTCACCGCCATACCACCACCACCACCGTCATCACATGAGCACCACCCTCGCCACCTCCACCACCACCACCTTCGCTATAACTTCCGTCACCGCCGTACCACCACCGCCACCATCACTATCGCTGGCTGACCACCACTCTCTCCACCGCCACCACTATCACCGGCGCCACCATCACCATTACAAATTTGTTTATTATTTATTTTTTTTAGTTTTGAGATATGAGTTTTTTTATCATTTCTATTTCATTCGTACGTTTTTTTATTATTTTATTTTGCTATGAAACGACATAAAATAATAATTCATTCCATTCCAATAAGTTAACTAAACATGACAAATGAATGGTAATTTGTCATTTCATTCCCTTGTTCATTCCATTTATTCTTTCATTCTATTACCCCAACCAACAAACCCCAAAGGAAATCTTACAATTTTTGTATAGACTCATGCACTTTTGTATTGGAGACAAAAACACTTTTATAAATCTTACAATATGGCTTAAAAGTGGAAATGGGATTGGAGGTGTGGATTGACAACACATTTTTGGGTTTCGGTGGTGATCAGTCAATACTTTCACAAACCCGACATGATCCAGTTACAAAACCATACGAGCACGGACATAATAAATAAATTATTATTAACTACCGGTGACACAAATATACCTCGGGTAATGAATAACTGGTTGAGACACCAAGGTTCAACGAATGATGCTAGTTGACAAACCAAAACAAACAGGCTGTGATGGTGGAGTTGCGCCGTTGCTGCGATGACAACGATGGCTAGTCTAGCTTTGGCCAGATCGATGGTGGTGTGCGGATTAACCGGCAGCAACAAACTAGTGGCACTACGGCTTCGATCGGCAACCTGCGGCGGATGTAAAGTGACTTTTGGAAGTTGTGTCAAAGGCTAAAAATTATTCATGGTATTTATTATGTTGGCTCCTGTATTGAATTCTTAGAGTATCTTCCAAGTTTTTTAGTAGGTTAATATTAATTATATGATTACTGTATAATAATATTAATCTTAAACATATCAATAATAAATTATACCAGATAATTATATAAACATAATAAGTTCCGTTAGTTATTCGTCATTACCGGTTAAGTGAATTAAGCTAGTTTATTGTTCGTTGCCCAAGGTGTAACTCGTACATGTTATAACTCAATTTTTCGCGTTAAATTAACTGAACCGGTCCACTATTTCCAACAGTCTCCCACTTGGACGGCTTTCGATTAATATCCTTAACGTAGACAGCCAGCGGTGCTCTAGATACATATGGATGCCCTTAAAAGGTTATGACACTTTTAAGTCATTAACCATAACATCTTGGAACATCTTGTTGCAAGACAATGATTTTATGGTAATCGTTGACATCTATCATTTCCGTATAAAACATCAATTGAACAATGAGACATGGATCATATTCAATAAATACCATATGGCGTTCAATTGTTATTGTTCTCGTTCTAAAATCAAAGTGGTCTAATCAAACACATAATAAGTTTGGGTGATGCCTCACACTTCACCAGTTTAAATCAACGAGAGCGCCACAATGTCTAACCGTTACATATAACATAAGAGTACATAATCCCATCTTGACTACATACAACCCCCACTGAACTTTAGAACTATTCCCAATCAATGCCTATATGACTAGCTGTTACGTGATAATGGCTGACACTGATCAAAGAATAACCTCCAGTAAGCGAAAGTTCTAATATATATCTTAGGTCAGAGGATACAAAATGAGTATACCAATATTTAAGCATCTTATGACTAAGATGCATGAAGATGATTTGATGCGTGTTACATCCAAAGCCATTCATAATGAGGCCTGTGAATTTAGAAGTCAACTCCTTGATTCTAAAGTCATAGTGGTCTTAATTCAGAGTCGTTCCCACAAGTCTGACCTACTTAGAATAATCTAGGATACAAGATTCATGGATTAAGCGTATTAAAGTTGAACACAGTTATAAGATTCAATATTTGCATTTATCCATTAAATCAAAAGTGAACTCAAAAGTATAACTGTTTAAATTTTTATACATCCAAATACTAAATCAAAACAGATGGCTAGCTAATCTAAGACCGATCGCATCCCCATGAATGCCATTCTTATCCTGAGTTATCGATTTAGTGAACGGGTCTGATAGATTTTGATATGTGTTTATTTCGCTTACTAAAATGTCTCCTGATTTCGGCATTTCCCGCATATAATGGAACTTTCTTAAAATGTGCTTGGTCTTGTGATGATATCTGGGCTCTTTGGCTTGAGCAATGGCTCATATGTTATCACAAATTACGTCAACCAATTTTTAAAACTTGGAACCATATCAAGGTCGGTTATGATTTCCTTCATCCAAACAGATTATGAGTGAGAAACATCTCGGTCACTCTGGAAGTTAGTGTCAATGTAACACCTTATAGTGAGCTCATCATCCACTCCTCCAAGCGCTAAGAACATATACTTGGTTCTTTTCAAATACCTTAGAATGTTCTTAACTACAGTCCAATGGGAAACGCCAGGACATTGTTGATAACAGCTGGTCATGCCTAAGCATACGAGACGTCTGGTCATGCTTAAAGCATACGAGACGTCTGGTCTTTTTCATAACATAACGTACATGATAGAACCAATCGCTGAAGCTTATGGAATTTCTTACATATGCTTAGTTTCATTGTCCGTTGAAAGAGACTGCGATTTGCTCAACACGGTTCCTTTAGTAATGGGAACTCCACCTTTCTTATAGTTTCCATTAAGAAACGTGCCAAGAATTTGTCTATGTATGTACTTTGACTTAGTCCTGGAAGCCGCTTTGATCTATCTCGGTAGATCTTGATTCGTAGAATATAAGCAGCTTCACAAAGATCTTTCATTGAGAAGCAACATCCTAACTAGTGCTTGACTTTTTCAAGCATATGGATGTTGATTCCAATGATTTTTATATCATTTACATACAATATCAGGAACGATATAGTTCTCCCATTAGCCTTTATATAAACACATGGCTCATCTTCATTTTGATAATACCAAACTCTTTGATTTTATCATTAAAACGAAGATTCCAGCTGCAAGATGCCTGCTTAAGTCCATAAATGGACTTCTTCAGTTTGCACACCCTATTAGGATATTTAGGTTTGACAAAACCTTTAGGCTAAACCATATAGATGGACATCAATGCAAGACCGAACGGGTCACGGGGTCACGACACACAAATAACCATAAGGGTGGACTTCAGTGCATCTAGTCATCTCAAGCAACACCCACTGACTTCATGAATCCTATTTAGCTTCCTCGTTTTGTCTTCGATTCTTCGTTTATTACAATATTTACAAAAGAAATAAAATATAGGAAAAACCCTAACTATTACAGTTTTGAACCATCAAGATGGCCAAAACCATAAAACAAAAACCGAATAAAAACAAACAAACAAGGTCGACCTAGAGTTGCATAATTTATTAAGAATCATAAATAAAGTGTTAGTACACGGTTTTGGTCGTCTCGAGTCTTTGTAATCGTTTATAATATATTATTATTTTAATGTAAGGGCAATTTAGTAATTTATAAGTCCCATTCTTTGATGTATTAGCTCAGTCGTTAAGCATGTTTAACGAATGAGGCTATTCGTATTTATCTATGTTCATTCGTTAAGGATGTTTAACGAATGAACATCTAGTCGTTATTATTTTGTACCATTCGTCATGGAATGTTGACGAATGGGGTATAAAAAATGAGTCATTCGCTGTACCCATTAATATATTTATGTAATGAAGACGAATGATGGCCATTCATTACGGAATTTGTAACGAATGACATTCGTCTTCTATATATAGTCTGATTCAGTCTACATAAATTAACAAGTGTTTATGTAATTTCTCTCTAGCCGTTACTCTGCCCAATTTGCTACTCATACACTTCGTTCATTAAGCTATTACTAATCATATACACATATTAGATAACTAGATCTTAGTATTCATATTTCCGTATGTATTAAGCGTATTGAAGCTCAAGTAATTAAGCGTTCAGATTGATTTTGGTTTGGAATTGAATGTTCGGATTGGCTTGGATTTGTCAGTGGGACTGAGACGAGGTGTTCGAGCATTTCATTGTGTTAATTGGTTAGGAATTGATCGATTAATCCATTGGTTTGTCTTTGTCCGATTCATTGTTTGGATCTGAAAATTTCAGATCTGAAACTCCATTATTGAAGGTTTGAAAGTTCATACAATCATTCGTTATGGCACATTCATTCATTCATCAAATGATTGATAGTCATTCCCTATTAGGTTCTAACTGATTCGTGCCACGTGTCAAAGTTGTTACAACAGAATAACAAACCCATTCGTTACTGTAGCTGATTCGTTATCAACTATTCGTGGTAGAAATACATTTGTCATCACTCATTATTCATCAAACTAATTCTCATTCGTCGCAAAAACTCATTCATGCTAGAATCATTCGTTACTGAAACATCATATCATCTGTTACCTTATTTGTTACCACATTCGTCATTTATTCGTTAAGCTATTCGTTTACCTATTCGGGTGTTGATTTGTAATCATTGAATCTTCATTCGTGATAGTTATTCGTCATCATCAATCGTGAAGACCGAGTGTCATTCGTCACTTCATTCGTCACATTATTCGTTATTTCATTCATTAACATAATTAATTCGTGATACTGTTCATCATCAGTTACCATTCGTTATTAGTGGCTATATCTCATCCATTCGTTAAGTTTCCAACCATTCATTACAAGCATTCATTACTGATATTTACCTTTTAACCCGTTAAGTATCAAGTTTGAACATTTTTCAACTTAAACTTCTATTGTAATCTACATTGTGAGATGGCTGGTTATTATGCACTGGCATCTCAAAACATGTTGATGCAAGAGATGCTTCATCTTAATTCTGAGACCGGGTCACATTCGAAATTTCCTTGATTAATGAAGGTTAGTGACTTTGCAAAATGGGAACCAAGATTCCAAGCACATTTAGGGTCCGTACACCCTGATTGTTTGCGATGTCTTGATGATGTGTACACTGTTCCTATGGTTGGTAATGAAACTACTAGTTTTACACCAAAGGACTTTACTCAATATTTTTCATAAAGTGGGAATTATTAAGATATGTGCATCATTGTTTCAACACATCAGGATGACAAGTATGGGAAATACTGAAGAAAGCAAGAAAGTGATGTTGTAGTTTCAATTTAGAAACTTTAACTTATTGAAAGGTGAGACTGTCAAGGACATGCTGACTCGATTTAATCACTTAATTTCCGAGATAAATAAACTTAAGATGGAACCAAGTGAATCTGAGAATATTGATACGGTGAAAAATGCTTTACCGAGTTCTTATTCAACGTTTCTCATTGTGCTTAAAGAGAATAATTTCTTTAAGAATGAAGATCTTACTGCTATGGAGTTCATGCATAAAGTTGAAGATAGAGAGTATGATTTGAAATGCTAAAAGTCTTCAAAGGTAACTCAAGACCCGACATTATATTGAGGCTCTTTACCTTTGAGCAGTTCTTCAACTCCAATCACTGCTTTCTTATCACATAGTTCACAAGAAATGCCATTTTTGGATCAAGAACCAATGCCAGATTGTGTTTTATGGCATCTGGCTCTAACTCTCAGTATGGTTCATATTTACCATTGAACGCGAACATGAAGGAAGATGAATAAAACTTTGCTTTTCTTTGTGCATTCATGACTTCTAATGAAAATCTGGTGGGTAGTAAAATTGCTACAAGTGAACTGACAGATGAAGATTATGATCTGATTGATCCCGATGATCTAGAGTTGATGGATCTGAAATGGAAAATGGATATGATAGTTTGTAAGGTTAAATATTTCATGCAACGAACTGTAAAGATTTACCGTCATTGAACAAGCGGTTTGGTTTCGACAAGATGAAAGTTTAATGCTATAATTTCCAAGAGTTTGATCACTTTGCCAAGGAATGTGATAAGTCGAAGAAGGGATACAATGGTCCCCATTCTCAAGACAGAAACTCGGGAAAGTAGTCTACCGACACAACAGAAAAAGAGCAGGGGAATAATTCTTCATAGGCTGTGGGTACACAAGCTCTACTAACAGTTGAAGGGATTGATTGGAATCATAGACTATTGGGCAATGGCACTCAAGTTAATCTTGCATTGTTTGAACAAGCTGAGGAGTTTCAAGCTATTCTTGCAATGATTGCACAAACTGAGAATTTTCAAGATGCAAGTGGGGAAGGATTGACGTCTGAAAGCGAATCAGAAACAGAATAAGATTCTGATGACTTGTGCATCTTGCAACCGACTTCGTTTGCATGCATGGCTAAGATTGATAAGGTTAGTCCTACTTCCAAATATAGTGTAATTGAAAATTCAACTACTAAATTATTTGAAATTGTTAAATGTGCTATGTGTGAGGAATCTAAGTCAAAATATGACTTGATTCAATCTCATAATGATTCTTTGATGAAAGAGCTGGCTTTGGTAAAAGATAACTACAAACAATCTTTGGAGTCACAAAAGAAATCTAAAGATAAAATTGATGGATTATCTATTAGTAATCATTATCCGAAAGCAGAACTTTAAGTCAAAATGACTATGAATGAGAAACAGTTTCAAGAGAATCTTAAACAACTATCAAAAATTACTGCAACCCTAAAAAGAAAGTTAGTTCACCCATAGCACTCATTTCAAACCTCTTTTTCATGACGGCTTCAAACTCCTGACACATGGCTACTTTTGATGCAGCAAAGATGATGTCGTCCACGTAGACTTGAACCAGAAGAAAGTCTCTTCCTTTTCTCTTAACGAACAGTGTGCTATCGATCTTTCCCCTTTCAAACCCATTCTCAGGCAAGTAATCGGATCGAGTTGCATACCAGGCACGAGGGGCCTGATGTAGCCCATATAGCGCTTTACATAGCTTGTACACGTGATCAGGATAGTCTGGGTCAGGAAAACCCGGAGGTTGCTCAACGTACACAACCTCATCGACTTTACCGTTAAGAAACGCACTTTTCACGTCTAACTGGAACACCTTCATCTCCTTGTGTGCCGCAAATGCCAAAAACAAACAAATCGCTTCCAATCTCGCCACAGGAGCAAACACTTCATTGTAGTCGATCCCTTCTTGCTGATTAAAACCTTTTACAACCAGCCTCGCCTCGTTCCTGATAATTATTCCTTTTTCATCTCTCTTGCATTTGAAAACCCATTTTGTGCCAATCGCATGTACATTCGTCGGTTTTGCAACCAATTTCCAAACCTCCATCTTCTCGAACTGGGCTAACTCTTCTTGCATGGCTTCGACCCACGAGCTGTCCTTTAGAGCCATTTGATAGTTTTTTGGTTCAATCTGACTAATGAAACAGGTGTACAGGCACTCGTTAATGATACCTGTTTCTTTGATACTTGCGTAAACACAGGTGTCCTCATTCAAGCCTCGTCTTGTTTGTATACCATCAGACAGATCACCTATCACTTTGCCAAGGAATGTGATAAGTCGAAGAAGGGATACAATGGTCCCCATTCTCAAGACAAAAGCTCGGGAAAGTAGTTTACCGACACAACAGAAAAAGAGCATGGGAATAATTCTTCATAGGCTATGGGTACACAAGCTCTACTAACAGTTGAAGGGATTGATTGGAATCATAGACTATTGGGCAGTGGCTCTCAAGTTAATCTTGCATTGTTTGAACAAGCTGAGGAGTTTCAAGCTATTCTTGCAATGATTGCACAAACTGAGAATTTTCAAGATGCAAGTGGGGAAGGATTGACATCTGAAAGCGAATCAGAAACAGAATAATATTCTGATGACTTGTGCATCTTGCAATCGACTTCGTTTGCATGCATGGCTAAGATTGACAAGGTTAGTCCTACTTCCAAATCTAGTGTAATTGAAAATTCAACTACTAAATTATTTGAAATTGTTAAATGTGCTATGTGTGAGGAATCTAAGTCAAAATATGACTTGATTCAAGCTCATAATGATTCTTTGATGAAAGAGTTGGCTTTGGTAAAAGATAACTACAAACAATCTTTGGAGTCACAAAAGAAATCTAAAGATAAAATTGATGGATTATCTATTAGTAATCATGATCCGAAAGCAGACCTTTAAGTCAAAATGACTATGAATGAGAAACAGTTTCAAGAGAATCTTAAACAACTAACAAAAATTACTGCAATCCTAAAAAGAAAGTTAGTTCACCCATAGCACTCATTTCAAACCTCTTTTTCATGACGGCTTCAAACTCCCGACACATGGCTACTTTTGATGCAGCAAAGATGATGTCGTCCACGTAGACTTGAACCAGAAGAAAGTCTCTTCCTTTTCTCTTATCGAACAGTGTGCTATCGATCTTTCCCCTTTCAAACCCATTCTCAGGCAAGTAATCGGATAGAGTTGCATACCAGGTACGAGGGGCCTGATGTAGCTCATATAGCGCTTTACTTAGCTTGTATACGTGATCAGGATAGTCTGGGTCAGGAAAACCCGGAGGTTGCTCAACGTACACAACCTCATCGACTTTACCGTTAAGAAACGCACTTTTCACGTCTAACTGGAACACCTTCATCTCCTTGTGTGCCGCAAATGCCAAAAACAAACAAATCGCTTCCAATATCGCCACAGGAGCAAACACTTCATTGTAGTCGATCCCTTCTTGCTGATTAAAACCTTTTACAACTAGCCTCGCCTTTTTCCTGATAATTATTCCTTTTTCATCTCTCTTGCATTTGAAAACCCATTTTGTGCCAATCGCATGTACATTCGTCGGTTTTGCAACCAATTTCCAAACCTCCATCTTCTCGAACTGGGCTAACTCTTCTTACATGGCTTCGACCCACGAGCTGTCCTTTAGAGCCATTTGATAGTGTTTTGGTTCAATCTGACTAATGAAACAGGTGTACAGGCACTCGTTAATGATACCTGTTTCTTTGATACTGGCGTAAACACAGGTGTCCTCATTCAAGCTTCGTCTTGTTTGTACACCATCAGACAGATCACCTATCACGTTCTCCAAATGGTGATATTTATGAACTTCAGTAGTCGGAACCGAACTGACTTGTAGATTGTCTTCCAGGTTCGAAGATAGTTCATCAATGGGCGATTGTTGTTGAGAGTGAAACGGATTGAAGAATTCGTCTTCATTAGAGGCAGCAGGGGTGTCGACAGCAGTTGACGAGGAAGGTTGACATTCATCGTACTGCGGTCGTTGCACAAAATTTTCTTCCTCATCATAAAGAATCTGCGTAGCTATTCTCTCATCAACTTCTGCACAATCCAAGTAAGGCAAATTAAAAGATTTAAAAAGCTTATCATAGTCGAAAGCCCCAGCGGGTCCCGTGCTTGGTTTTGGTGATTTGTAACTTGTGATGTCAGTGTTACACACCACCTCAACCTTGCTGGTCGATAGATTAAAGACTCGTCTGTTGGGTGTCCCAACAACATATCCGACTAAAATACCTTCGTAGGCTATCTCACCAAATTTTGAGTTCGTCTTTATTATCGAACACGTGGACCCGAATGGTTCGAGACCATTCAAGTTAGGCTTTCTACCATGCATAAGTTCATAACATGTTTTATTCAATCTTTTAACAGTTAAAACTCGATTAAGGATATAACAGGCTGTTGCAACAGCTTCAGCCCAGAACACCACAGGAAGTTTAGCATCAGCCAGCATGGTTCTGGCTCCTTCAATTAGCGTTCTGTTCTTCCTCTCAGCCACCCCATTTTGTTGCGGAGTATACGGAGCGCTGTACTGGTGGTCTATCCCTTTCTATAAGCAGAATATCTCCATCTGATAGTTTTTGAACTCTGTCCCATTGTCACTCCTGATGTATTTAACCTTTCTCCCCATAGTATTCTCAACCTTGGTAATCAAGTTAATTACCAACTGAACCGTTTCATCCTTTGTCTTCAGGAAATATACCCAAGAATATCGAGAGAAATCATCAGTTATCACCAAGCAGTACGATGTTCCACCTAGGCTTTTTACATTCACGGGACCGAAGAGATCCATGTGAAGTAGGTCTAGGGTACTGACTATTGAATTGATCTTCTTGGTGTGATGAGGTTTCTTGTGTTGCTTTCCCTTTTTGCACGATAAGCATTGGTCTTCAAAGTTGAAATTTTTTAAGGGAACACCAAGCACTAGCCCATTTTTGACAATGTAGTTCATTTTTCGAAGATGTATATGTTCCATTCTTCGATGCCATAACTCGGACTCCGATTCAGTTGCTTTTGACAGAAGACATGATTCTTCTGTTGCCATCTCAGTCGACCTCATGTCCATTACATATGTATTCTTTTCCCTTGGAGCCTTCAATACTATCCATGCCTCTGGTATCTTGAAACCAGGATACAGTACAATTGCTTCATTTTTGGTAAAGTACACAGTGTAATCTTTGTCACAGATCTGAGACACACTCAGCAAATTATGCTTCAGCTCTTCAACGAAATTCACCTTTTCTAACTTCATTTTACCATTAGTCACCGTCCCAATTCCAGTAATTCTACCACCACTCTCTCCAGCAAAACTTACTCTACCTCCCTGAACAGGTTTCCATTCGTGTAACAAATTCTTGTTACCAGTCATGTGCCGGGAACAGCCGCTGTCCACAACCCATAGATTGTTTGCAGCCCTGTTCAACTGTTCCTGCACGATTAAAGCAAAGGATTAAAATCTGGGGACCCAAGACCTACTGGTCTTGGATCGATTAAATCTGTTAAACTGCATCCCGTATTTTGATTCGTCCAAAGTCAGTTTGATAATGACTTCTGTAAGTTCTGGAAGGATACCTTCTTGGAGATTGACTATGAGGCCATCTAAACCTTCGTGACTTAAGTGAATTGTAACCAGTGGTTTGGTTGTTAACAGGGAAAAACTGAGATTGACATCTTTGAAATCTTGGTTTAGTCCAATGTCTGAACATTGGTAAATTTGCGTTCTGTCTATTATAATAATTACTGTTTGGTTTATTCTCAGTTTTCGGAGGCCTCATACCTCTGAATCTCTGATCTAGAGGGCAATCAGCAATCAGGTGTCCTATTTGATTACATCTGAAACAACTCCTGTGTTCAACTTTCATCTCAACAATTGTTTTAGATGTTGAGGTTGCATTACTGCCCGTTTGTCTAACATATGGTGGGACATACGGGTTTAGTGGAGAATTCTTTTCCGTTGGTTTATGGTCCTCTCCATGTTTTAGTAACACTACCTCTTCTTTTGTCTCACTAGACTCGGATGTCTTGTCCGAATTTGATGAGACAGAACTAGGAACAGAAATTTTAACATTCGAAACAGGCTTACTCGTTTCGTTTTTACTAACTTCTGGATCTTTAATCGTAACCTTAACAGGAACTGTCTGACCAATTTCAACATCAACAGATTTTTGATTACTAGGATCATAAGTATAGTTATGATTATAAGGTGGTGGAACTTCAGAATATCCAATTCCTCCCCTTTTAACTGGGGAACGTTGATCACTTACGAGGTGATCAAGTATTGCAGAGGAATTTCTAAATTGCTCAAGCTTTCTGTTTAGTTCCACCACTTTCACCTGGTAATCAGCTATCTGTTTATCCCTTTCAGCAATTAGTTTGGTTTTCTCTTCTAACACTTCATAGCTAAGATCAATTACTTGTATTTTTTCAGCTAGACTGGCTTTAAGACTTCTGATATCTTTTTCACTAGCTTTTATTTTTACCGAGTAACTGTTTTCTCTAGTTTTAGTGTAATGATGATCTTCTTTTAATGTTTTAAATTGAGCATCCAAACTAACAAACTGATCAGTTATTGTTTTCAATTGTTCAGATAGATTTTCACATTTCGTACAAGGGAGTTTAGAACTTACCTCAGAAAGCTGATCGTTCACTTCTGCCATGTAAGCTTGATTTTCTCCAGTCACTTTCTCACTTCCTGCAGTTTCGATGTTCACCAAATTTGCCTGTTCGAAGTCTTCCTCAACTTTTAGATTCCAGTTATACCCACTATTGTGTCTAGATACCATAGCCTTATTTTCACTACCACCACCACTCTGTTGTGTAGATCTGTTTTGACTGCGTTCTACTCTGTCATTTGTGCATTCTTTAGCAAAGTGGCCATTCTGTTGACAGCTATAACACCGGACTTTTGACTTATCAAAACCTGGTCTTTCACCAACGAATTTTCTACCCGTCTTCTTCATAAACCTTTTAACTCTTCTTCCTATCATTGCCATCTGCCACTGCAGATCCATCTCTTCTAGATCATCAGCATCAATCTGATCATAGTCTTCATCCAAAGTTGCGGGATCGACTATTTTACCTTTGATGTAGTTTTCATAAGAAGCAATGAAAGATGCATAGAGAGCAAACTGCTGTTCAGCAGATTTAACACTCATGGGCATCTGGGAGTATTTGTTGTTCGGAACACTTGAGGAAAAACTACCCTTTGTTGCTTGAGGTTTAGAAGCATTTGTTCCACCAGCTACGAAACACACATCACCATCCATGTTGAGAGTTACATGACCTTCATGAGTTGAGTTAGTGCTCGAGTCTCCCTTTGAGTAGTAAGCAGATGATTCTGACTTGGAACTTGAACTTGAATTAACTTTCACACCATACATTCCCGGATCCTGAACCTGATCAGTTGGTGTCTCTTTTCGAACCATGTTAAGTTCAAAAGTTCGTAGTTTATTGACTGCTGTTTCCAAGTCAATGTTGGCAAACTCTTTATCTTCTCTCATCAAGACAGTGTACATTTCCCATTTCGGTGGGAGAGCATCAAGAAGTTTTTCTACGATCTCCTCTTCTTTGTAAACAATGGAATAATTGCTGAGTTCGGTCATCAGGTGATAATATCTTGTGATGATATCATCAAGTGATTCATTCTTCAAATACTTGAACACCGAGAATTGGGTTTTGAGTAGCTTAATCTTGGATGCACGTATCCCCACATTACCTTCATATCGGTTTTCAAGCGCTTCCCATAGCTCTCTGGCAGTTTTATATTTCCTGAAGGTGTGAAGAATCTCTTGTGGGAGAGCCATTGTTATCGCAGCATGAGCTTTGCTTTCAGCCTCATACATCTTCTTTTCTTCCTCTTCCATCTTATTGTATTTCTTAATTTGATCACGACCCTCAAATAGGGCCGTTGGTGGAATGTATCCATCTTGAATGCACACCCACATCTTAGCATATTGATATTTAACATATTGTTCAAACCGATCCTTCCAAGCCACGAAATCGGTACCCTTTAGCATTTTTGGGGCCTTAGTTGCAGAGCCGGCCTCAACTTCCATTTTCACCAGTTCCGTAATGTTTATCGAAGTCATCGCTGGAAGAAATACGAACGAACACTCAAAGAAACCCAAAATTTATTTTTTTTGAACAGTACTGTAGGCGAAGTTAATAATAACTTCGCTTAAATCTTAACTTCGCTTGCTTTCTTAACTTCGCTTGATTTAATCGAATTTGTGATGTAGGCGATGTTACTAACAACTTCGCTTAAGGTAAGCGAACTTGTGAGGTAGGCGAAGTTAATGATAACTTCGCTTAATCTTATATCTTCGCCTAAACCCTACAAACAGTGGCGGCAACTTCGCCTGATGAACACAACGTTTTTGCAGGTTTGATTTCGACGTTTTGCGAGGTTTTCGAAGATGTAATGGGTTAATTTGATGAGGAAGGTGAGTAGGACACAAAAACTCGGTATATTAACGTAAACTCGTCCCGCGAATAGTCGAACGGAACGATTTCTACACCCGTGTGATAATCCCGAACCACACAATCACGAGCAAACGCTCTGATACCAATTGTAGGTTCCCAGCCAGATCTACACGGAAATATCTCGTTCTACGTAGGTGCGGAATCCCTACGTAAGACGATACGAGCGTAGAAGACGATACACGTTAAACACACACGTTACAATGCTCGAAAGACACGTTGTATTGCAACTAATAACACTTGATTTCTCAATCACCGATTACTCGAACTAAAACAACTGATTAAATACAAGCCGTATCCCAACCTTAAATACACTTCGACAACTTCGCCTAACATGCTAGGCGAAGTTGTCACTAACTTCGCTTGTTCCACAAGTTCTCCTATATCAGGAGAACTTGTGAGACAAGTTCTCTTAAACATTAATACAAAAACCAAATAACACGATTATATACACTAGATACTTAACTACTGACATCATGCACCAACAGTTTTCGTCCTAAAAACCAAGAGTTCTCTGCCATTTTGATCGTTTTCGGTCAACTACACTAGTTTTCGGCCATAATACTTAGTTCTCGGTCAGAATACTTGGTTCTCGGTCAACGTTTTTAGCTAGTTCTCGATCTATGTTAGTTCTCGGTCAGAGTTTCAGACAAACCATAGTTTTCGGTCATACAGAGATCGGTCATGGGTTCTCGATAAAATAAATAAAAAAAAAAGAGTAATTTGTGGGGGTAAATTATTTTTGAACGAAATTTTTCCAGAATACTCCTTATAAGTAAAAATTCATTTTCGAAAATTTTGGCAAAAATAAATTTTTTTGGTGATTTTCGGTGAATTTTTTGGCGGGAAAGTCGGAAAAATTTGTCTTGAACAAAATTTTTCCTAGACGCTTCTTTTGAGTGGGACATTTTTTTTGAAAATTTTGGCGATCATATTTTATCGAAAAATTTTGGTGGGAAAATCAGATTAATTCCTTTAATTACTCAATGGATTCCCCACAACCCATCTCAATGTTTGGAAGTACTCTTAATTAATCTGCTCCCTCACAAGTAGTATTTCAGAGTTCGTCTACAGAGGTAAGTTTTCAATTATGTTCTCAAGATTGCTTTGATAAAATTAATTTATATAAGCTCCACAATGATAACTTGATTAGAGACATGAAGAAAGTAAATTCTGAAAACTTTAAACTTAAGAAAAATGAAAAAGCCTTTCTAGATAAGATAGAAGCACATAAAAAGGATTTTTCTAAGCTTAAATCTGAATTTAGTTTAAAATGTTGTCACCATCTAGATGCCAAACAGGAAATTGCTGAACTAACCGCTAAACTGGAAGCCTCCAAAGTAGAGATTTTAAACTTGAATGCTAAATTTGAGAGAGCTGAACTTGATTTCAAAAAATTCGAGGGTTCCAGTAAAGTAGTCAATTCAATTATTGAAAATTAATTATGGTGAAAAGAAAACGAATGTGAGGGTATAGGATATAGTCAAGTACCCCCACCATACAATGACAACTATACTAGTCTTTCTCTTACCAAAGAGCAGGAAGAAAAGGTAAAAGACATGAAGTATGGTAAACAGGTTCAATATGAAATTGTTAGATCAGGCTTCTAGAGGAAATCAATCCTGTTTTTAAATGTGTGAAAAATGTTGATGCTTCTACTTCATGTGCAGATATAGTAAATGATGTTGCTTCTGATAGTAAAGGGGTTCAGGCTAGCGAAAATGAATCTTATTCTAACGTGTCATCAAACTCAGATGACACCACAACACAAAATTGTACTAATAATAATACACAGAGTTGTTGCTACAAGGGAAAGGCACATAAGAAATCAACACAACAAGGACAATATGGTCTCTATAGATCCTCTGGATCTCCATGTGTTGATAAATCATTAGGTGCTATTTATATTAAGAGGAAAACATGTTACCACTGTGGCACACCAGGACATATAGCCAGAAATTGTGTTCATCGTCTATATGTTCCCTATTACAAGCAAAATCAGAAGGCTGCACCAAGGGGAAAGAAGAATGGAAATACCTTTCCTAAGAAGGAATTCCTCCATGAGGCAAGTGCTTCCGTTGACATTAGAAGAATAATGAAGGCGTGTTTCGTCTGCGGGAACGACGAGCATTTGGCAAAGGAGTGTCACTAGCGTGCTGTTAGAAGACAATATTCTCAAGTAAATGGTAACAGGTTTCAACCGAATCCAATGGTTAAACAAAATGATTATTTTATAAAACCACGAGTATCTGTACAATGGGTCACAGGTACTCAAGGATTCAAAGTTAATATGACTTGTTTGCACTCAAATGATTTAGAAACTATTAAGAGAAAAATAAATTTTTAGAAGTCAAAGAGTGTTGAGAGTTCTAAGAATTCGAATTCGTATTACTCCACTCCAAAGTCTGTTCTATCAGATTTCACTAAACTAAGGCAGACTTGGAAACTTAAAACTCAGCAAACAGAATCTGTATTAACAAATGATTCTGTTAAAGATGGGAAAGATATGAGTTGGCAAGAGGTCACATATGTTGATGCTCAAGGGAACCCCAAGACATTTATGACTTGGGTTCCTATTTTCAACTGATCCCGCTATGTGTGTAGGAACAACCACAAATTCATTGTTTATTAAATGGGCTGTTCCAGGCACATGACAGGGCAAATATCCATTGTTTTTAAATCTTTAAACCATAAAATGGATTATTTGTTGCATGGACGGGATTTTAGGGTGATAGAACGTTTTTAATATGCTCTCTAAGTGTGTAGGAACAAATCAGGGAATACATTGCATATTAAAAAGTTTGTTCCAGACATTCAACTCGCAAGGATACAGAATCTCAAAACAAGCTTATTTCTAGGGGGGAGTATCTCACAAATGGGAAAATGATGTATTGAAGATAAAAGGTAACCGTATCACTTTGGTATGAAAGATTGATCAATCAAAAAGATTTTAAAATTTTAAATTTAAAAAAAAAATACAAAAATATGTTCACGTATAGTTTTTCAAGTATAGTGTATTTTTTTCTAAAAAATGAGAAAATGAATTGAACGTACATGAGAAATGATAGCACATCAATTGGCTGACTATCACATTTCATCATATATTATTATTAAATACTACTTTCGACGATTGAGTCTTTTTGAGATTAAATTTGTACATAAAAGTTTTCCCTTCGGTCAAAATTTTTGCACAAATTTAGGGGAAGAAAATTAAAAAAAATCAAAAAGTGTGTGTGTGTTTTTATTGAGAAAATTAAAAAAAAAAAATTCAAAAAAGGAGTGTGTGTGTCTTTTATTATTTTTTTTCACTTTCGCTTAAAATTTTGTCGGTTGCTCAAGTTTGAAGGACATATACTTGTATATGTTTCGTCCTTTCATCTACTCGTAGATTCACAGGATAGCCATTTACCTAAAGACTGAAAGCATCCGGGGTGATTGTGACATGTTGTGTTTTTTATTCTTTCGCTTAAAACTATGTCGGTTGTTCTAAGCTTGAGGGACATGTATCTACATATGTGTTTGGTCCCGTTAACCACTTGTGGACATACGTGATGGCCATTTACCTGAGAACTAAGAGTGAACGGGGAGACTGAGTCTTAAACTGTTTTCTAGTAATTCGTTGGGAAGTGATATCATTATTCAGTTAACAGTTTTTTAGAAGCTTCAAAACATTTTCAAATGAAAATTGATCCAACCTTTGGAAAGTGATAGATAAATTGTTTCTGTGTGCCTAACGGGTGAATTTATTAAACTTAAAAGGCTCTAGAACAGTCATTGATTTGTATGGTAGCTTTCCATGATGCGTAAAAGTTGAAGTGATAAAAACTAAATTTGCTAAACTTACCGTGGAGAGTGATTTTGAAGAAATGTGCATGTCTCCATATACATCTCTCTGAAGGATAGGCAGAAAAGTAATTACCTAGTCATACACGAACCCGTTAGTATCTTGATCACCAAATATATTGTGTTATTAAGTTAAAAAAAATTAATAATAAAAAATTATAAAGTAATAATAATAAAAAAATATTAAAAGAATTGATTAATGTGTTATTAAAGAAAAAAATTTCGTATTTCAAAAGCTTAAAGGGTTAAACTAGAAATACAAGGGTGGGGCAATCAAGTAAGTCCTAAACACTCTGAATGGAAGGCCTGTAAGTCTGGACGGCTTGTAAGTCTAACGTTCAACCTTAAAGCTTAAATTCTTGTTTGTTTATCTATAAAAATCTTTTGATCAAGCACTAGGAGGTTGGAGTCAAATTGGGGTGATCTGGGGAAAGCCAAATACGCTTTTAGAAGAGATAGGAGACATCACAGGTCCATGAGTGATATCCATCTAAGCTTTATGCCGAACTGAGCCTAATTCATATCACTGATGCAATGAAAATCATGCTAAGTTCGTTATATCTGCTATCAACCTGTTTCTTTATGTCAAAATCACGCGGAACATGGATTCTTGTGACAACACCTTAAACAATATGATTCCATGTTCGGATCTTTTCATATACAACCGGGGTTTTTATCCAACTGAAATTTGATTCCTAATTAGCTAAATTACAAGAAGGCCGGGTGATTAGATTTGTTTTATTTGTTGTTTTTGGTTTTATTTTATTTTTACTTCTTGATTACTCTTGTCGAAACAAATGTGTTAAGAAATCATTTTTAAAATTTGTCTTCAGTTAATGAAATATGATATTGGTTATTGTGTTATAGTTGGTTTAGCTGGTATAATCTCATTTCAAGTTTTTTTTCAAGAAAATCTTAAAAATCAGAAAAAAAATATGTCTATCTTATTTTGTTTTATTTAATTGTTTTCAAAATAATTTGGCTGATCTTTCTATCAAAGTTGATTGTTCTTTCAAGACTGATTTCTTGCAACGGAAGCAAATGAAGTATTTGAGATTCAAATTGGATGATGCTGTCAATAAGGGGGGGGGGGGATGATAGAGTATTGGATGTAGATGCTGAAGTTGTTGATCATGTTCAAGTAAAGATTCTGAAGGTTTGAAAGCATCAGTCTAATGGGGAGATTGTTGGGTCAAAATTTGGTTAGACTGACGCATATCAAAAGACCATGACATGATCAAGATAAAAGAGAAATAATCTAGAAGAGTCAGTATTATACAAGATGGAATTTACGGCTTAGAGCCTGTAATACCGAAATCCATAGGGATTTCGGTTTGCATGGGTTAGCAATACAGAAATCATATTGATTTCTGTTTGGGCTTAGTTGGGCTTGGTCATTGGGCCTCTTGTAAATGCTAACTATATAAAGCATGTTTAATCATTTTAGGATTAGTGGTTGTTGAGCAGAACTGTAGATCTCACACTTTGATAGCCACCACATCTAGAGAGCATAATATTCTGTGTGAATCGGTTTATGTATTTGATGATTTATTGATAATAGAATCGTATGCATTGAAACCAAAGTATTTCGTGTTCATCATATTTATATTGTTCTTCTACATCGTTCTTGAATCATCACGGTGTTAGGATTCCGCACTAACATCGTGTTTGGGTTGATATCATATTATAGTGATCCAGATTTGGGACTTACATGTGCTTTTTCTTCATTCTCTGGAGGAGGAGATGGTGGTTTTTATTCTTCTGACCAAGGAAATGAAGGCATCTCAGATGATAAACCCCCACTAGCAGTGCCACTTGGCTCTACAAACAACAAAAATAACATTTAGGCACAGAAAATACAAAAGAGAGACAGAGTTCAGAAAGACTGAGTCTCATGAAGACTTACCAGACATTACTTTCATACGTTCAGCAAGACTGAGTCTTTTAGGATGGTGCGACCGTTGCTTCTTCATTACTGGTCCTCCCTTAGCATCCGCATGGCTTACACCCACATCACTTGCTCGGGAGAACTGGAGCTTCCTCTTTCGCTCTAACGCTACTAACGCATGCGCAACGGATGAGATTTTAGAAGCAACATCAGAATCAGATTCTTCTCTGGATAATGATTCATCACTCGAAGACAGAATCATGATCATCCCGTCAGAAGTAAGAGTATTAAGTGGACGAGGATTAAGGATGTACGCACCTGTTTGGAAGATAGCTTCCGAGACTATTGGTTCCGTGCGCACCTTGGTTGGAAAAGGAAAATGTCCCCGAGTCCTGTCTAGAACAGGGAGATCCTTCACATCGCGAATCCTCTTTCTAGGACAACCCTTATTATCGAAAAGGGCATTTAACATAGTCACTTCACCTGAAACATACACAATGGAATTTCAAAAAGAGGTTTTACAAAACAAAAAAGTCAGCAAAATGTGTAAGGCTTACATTCGTTCATGTCCACGAAGATTGGCTCCAAGTCGGGATATGGCCACAGACGGCTCATACCCCCTAACACTAACGCTTCCTCCTGAATGGGTCGCATCGGAGAATGATTCAATATCAATAGGCGGAACCACTCCTGGCCTTCGTGGGGAGCTGTAACTATATCTGGCAACGCCTCATTGGCTGGACCCCGGACCATGGCAACCAGAATCACATCTACTGAAATCCAGAAGAATCGGGTCTGCCATTCTTCAGCATCCTCGGAAGGTTCAGTTCCAATAATCCTTTCGGGTATCGAAATCCCACTGAACCATGCCCCTCGATTGACCATCCGGTAGAAGACTGGGATTTGGTCAGAGCGGGGTACCATCCCGTTTGCCTTACACACGAATTCAAAATGTCGAATTTGTGTAAGTGTGAGTGGATGTAATTGAGAGAGATGAACCCCGTAGGCACTAAGCACTTTCACAAGGAACTTGGTTATCGGAAACCGAAGATTCTCGTGAGAAAAGAATAAACAACCATCTTACCGGCAGGATGCCTACTGGAAACAGATCCGGCAATAGGGAATTCCGGTCCCCAATCTGGGGGAATGCCATAAGTACGAATCAATTCTTCGTATTCGGTTTAATTCCAATCCATTTCCACAGTATCAATGTTCGGAGTTGGCGATTATTTTACACTAGCCATGGAGCCAATAGTAAAACGAAAACAACGAGCAATTTTGAATGAAATCAAAAGACGAGTCAGAAATTTTAGAAGAAATGATGAAGGGAAAAGGAGAAATCAAAGACGATAAAACTTCAAAAATATGGTTAAGTCATGTATTTATACCCATCGCAGTTAATGCGATGGGAGGTATGGCAGAAGAAAGAGAAAGTAGTGGTCAAGTAACAAATCGCCACGTCACGCGGGAAAACCGAAAAAGCAAAAAACGTGAACAGTCGGGTACAGTGACAGCCGACACAGACGTCACATCACCTGTCCACTTGCCTGCAAGTAGTCAAATTGTCCTTTTCATGGTTATCCACACCACAACAGAAGATATTTCTACCAACATTTCAAAATTCTAAAACCCCAAAATATATCTTTAGTCCAAAATTTCACCCGCATAAAAATTTACACGGAAGAAACAATGGTCTGGGGAGACTTATAGAGGTAGGGTACCAAAAAGACCCAAATACCATTAAGTATCACCAGCGGGTCAGAGGGAAGCCCCTCATATGCCATCCCCGGGACATATGGATCACCCGCATAACTCACTAAAGGAAGAACAACGGTACGTCCTAGAGATCATGCACTGAAGCATCCAAGCACCCTTAGAAGCCATCTGCAGAGTGGCATATTCACCCACCAGGATGGCTGGAAGGCAATGCCATAGGACAGTTGTAATTAACTAATTACCTTCTAGAAGAATTACCAAGATCCTTTCTTGGAGAATACGTGACCCCTCAACCAATGAATGATGGACAGCTGGCCAGGTTGTTATAACCGTGCATATGGCCAGAGTTATCTCGTCCTATCACAAAGAGACACGTGTCTAGGTTTTTATAACCATGCACATGGGACGTATAGCTCAACCTATTACATTAGGGCACGTGTCCAGTCTGTTATGAGAGATCTTCTAGAACGGGACAGCTGGCCCAATCACATTCCCACATTCTTAGGCTATAAATATCTTCTCAGTATCCATGAGGTATTCATTCACTTCCCACTATATACTCTAAATACTTAAGTACTTTCTCTGTATCAGAACTGTACTTATTCTCCCGCCAGAGGGTGGTTATGGGAAAACCCGCCCTTTTGTCCTTCCCGTAACGAGCTCACGGTGTCTGTTTTGCAGGTTTATATTCATTGGACTTTGGGAGATTAAGCTCATATCGTTGTTGGTTGTTGTTGTATCCTACCCCGTGGACTTATTAGATCTAGGACCCGTTAAGGGGAGTAGATCTGTGTTTCTTTAATAAACTAATTAACTTAAAATAGATAAACAACAAGACTAAGATGAAAAGCATCAAAGAAACTTTACAAAACATCAAGGTAGAGTTTGATAGGCAAGAATGTGAGAGAGAATGGAATGAGTCATTGCGAGAGAATGAAAAAAAGGGTATTTGATTAGTCAATAGATTGCAACCAACGATTACATAAGGAATTCCATTCCATCAAATCTATTCTTTCCCACCCCCTTTTTTCATTCAGTTCTTCCCCCCCCCCCCCTCTTAGACTACTCTCATTGGTAAACTAGTTTAAGTTTGAAACACTATTTAGAAAAAAAAAAGAAAAAAGAAAAATGCCTCAAAATTAGCCAAACCACTCGGTAAATCAAGTTAATTTGCCCATCAACTTGCAGGCCACATGTCACCATATTATTCGTTCCCATTTTAATTTATTTTTTCTTTTCTTTTCATACTAATTAATTTTAAAACTGAAAATGTTTTTATTTAATTACTTTTAATTAATAAGTTTTTTTAAAAAAAATCTAAAAACACAGTCTTGTTTAGTTTTTTTTTTGTGAACACATTGGAATAAATTTTATTAAAAAACATTAGATCGCAATTTTTTTTATAATAAAATATATATTAATTATTACTGATTTATATTATCCGACACTTACGATTGTAATTTTGTTATCTACTTTATTAAGTATGTTTGGTGAATATAAATATTTTTTAAAATATTTATGTATTAAATATACATTGTTTATTTTTAGATTAAGAAATTATTTTTTATATTTCTAAACACTATTAATAATAAAACAACAATTATTAATAAAAAAATAATTATAAATTATATTTATTTAATAAAAAGTAATGAAGTTTGGTTTGTTAATGAGGGTGGATAGTTTGGTTTGGTTGGATTGGGTTTGTGAAAGAAAGAAAAATTAATTTTATAATGAATATTAGGTTGGGTTAGTTTGTGAATGAGGATGGTCTTATTATCTAGATAACACCACCTGACCACCACCGCTTCCGCCACCACCTGACCACCACCACCACCACCGTCACCGCCATACCACCACCACCACCACCACCACCGTCATCACATGAGCACCACCCTCGCCACCTCCACCACCACCACCTTCGCCATAACTACCGTCACCGCCGTACCACCACCGCCACCATCACTATCGCTGGCTGACCACCACTATCTCCGCCACCACCACTATCACCGGCGCCACCATCACCATTACAAATTTGTTTATTATTTATTTTTTTTAGTTTTGAGATATGAGTTTTTTTATCATTTCTATTTCATTCGTACGTTTTTTTATTATTTTATTTTGCTATGAAACGACATAAAATAATAATTCATTCCATTCCAATAAGTTAACTAAACATGACAAATGAATGGTAATTTGTCATTTCATTCCCTTGTTCATTCCATTTATTCTTTCATTCTATTACCCAAACCAACAAACCCCAAAGGAAATCTTACAATTTTTATATAGACTCATGCACTTTTGTATTGGAGACAAAAACACTTTTATAAATCTTACAATATGGCTTAAAAGTGGAAATGGGATTGGAGGTGTGGATTGACAACACATTTTTGGGTTTCGGTGGTGATCAGTCAATACTTTCACAAACCCGACATGATCCAGTTACAAAACCTTACGAGCACGGAAAAAATAAATAAATTATTATTAACTACCGGTGACACAAATAATACCTCGGGTAATGAATAGCTGGTTGAGACACCGAGGTTCAACGAATGATGCTAGTTGACAAACCAAAACAAACAGGCTGTGATGGTGGAGTTGCGCCGTTGCTGCGATGACAACGATGGCTAGTCTAGCTTTGGCCAGATCGATGGTGGTGTGCGGATTAACCGGCAGCAACAAACTAGTGGCACTACGGCTTCGATCGGCAACCTGCGGCGGATGTAAAGTGACTTTTGGAAGTTGTGTCAATGGCTAAAAATTATTCATGGTATTTATTATGTTGGCTCCTGTATTGAATTCTTAGAGTATCTTCCAAGTTTTTTAGTAGGTTAATATTAATTATATGATTACTGTATAATAATATTAATCTTATACATATCAATAATAAATTATACCAGATAATTATATAAACATAATAAGTTCCGTTAGTTATTCGTCATTACCGGTTAAGCGAATTAAGCTAGTTTATTGTTCGTTGCCCAAGGTGTAACTCGTACATGTTATAACTCAATTTTTCGCGTTAAATTAACTGAACCGGTCCACTATTTCCAACAGTCTCCCACTTGGACGACTTTCGATTAATATCCTTAACGTAGATAGCCAGTGGTGCTCTAGATACATATGGATGCCCTTAAAAGGTTATGACACTTTTAAGTCATTAACCATAACATCTTGGAACATCTTGTTGCAAGACAATGATTTTATGGTAATCGTTGACATCTATCATTTCCGTATAAAACATCAATTGAACAATGAGACATGGATCATATTCAATAAATACCATATGGCGTTCAATTGTTATTGTTCTCGTTCTAAAATCAAAGTGGTCTAATCAAACACATAATAAGTTTGGTTGATGCCTCACACTTCACCAGTTTAAATCAACGAGAGCGCCACAATGTCTAACCGTTACATATAACATAAGAGTACATAATCCCATCTTGACTACATACAACCCCTACTGAACTTTAGAACTATTCCCAATCAATGCCTATATGACTAGCTGTTACGCGAAAATGGCTGACACTGATCAAAGAATAACCTCCAGTAAGCGAAAGTTCTAATATATATCTTAGGTCAGAGGATAAAAAATGAGTATACCAATATTTAAGCATCTTATGACTAAGATGCATGAAGATGATTTGATGCGTGTTACATCCAACGCCATTCATAATGAGGCCTGTGAATTTAGAAGTCAACTCCTTGATTCTAAAGTCATAGTGGTCTTAATTCAGAGTCGTTCCCACGAGTCTGACCCACTACGAATAATCTAGGATACAAGATTCATGGATTAAGCGTATTAAAGTTGAACACAGTTATAAGATTCAAGATTTGCATTTATCCATTAAATCAAAAGTGAACTCAAAAGTATAATTGTTTAAATTTTTATACATCCAAATACTAAATCAAAACAGATGGCTAGCTAATCTAAGACCGATCGCATCCCCATGAATGCCATTCTTATCCTGAGTTATCGATTTAGTGAACGGGTCTGATAGATTTTGATATGTGTTTATTTCGCTTACTAAAATGTCTCCTGATTTCGGCATTTCCGGCATATAATGGAACTTTCTTATAATGTGCTTGGTCTTGTGATGATATCTGGGCTCTTTGGCTTGAGCAATGGCTCCTATGTTATCACAAATTACGTCAACCAGTTTTCGAAACTTGGAACCATATCAAGGTCGGTTATGATTTCCTTCATCCAAACAGATTGTGAGTGAGAAACATCTCGGTCACTCTGGAAGTTAGTGTCAATGTAACACCTTATAGTGAGCTCATCATCCACTCCTCCAAGCGCTAAGAACATATATTTGGTTCTTTTCAAACACCTTAGAATGTTCTTAACTACAGTCCAATGGGAAACGCCAGGACATTGTTGATAACAGCTGGTCATGCCTAAGTATACGAGACGTCTGGTCTTTTTCATAACATAACGTACATGATAGAACCAATCGCTGAAGCTTATGGAATTTCTTACATATGCTTAGTTTCATTGTCCGTTGAAAGAGACTGCGATTTGCTCAACACGGTTCCTTTAGTAATGGGAACTCCACCTTTCTTATAGTTTCCATTAAGAAACGTGCCAAGAATTTGTCTATGTATGTACTTTGACTTAGTCCTGGAAGCCGCTTTGATCTATCTCGGTAGATCTTGATTCGTAGAATATAAGCAGCTTCACAAAGATCTTTCATTGCGAAGCAAAATCCTAACTAGTGCTTGACTTTTTCAAGCATATGGATGTTGATTCCAATGATTTTTATATCATTTACGTACAATATCAGGAACGATATAGTTCTCCCATTAGCCTTTATATAAACACATGGCTCATCTTCATTTTGATAATACCAAACTCTTTGATTTTATCATTAAAACGAAGATTCCAGCTGCAAAATGCTTGCTTAAGTCCATAAATGGACTTCTTCAGTTTGCACACCCTATTAGGATATTTAGGATTGACAAAACCTTTAAGCTAAACCATATAGATGGACATCAGTGCAAGACCGAACGGGTCACGGGGTCACGACACACAAATAACCATAAGGGTGGACTTCAGTGCATCCAGTCATCTCAAGCAACACCCACTGACTTCATGAATCCTATTTAGCCTTCTCGTTTTTGTCTTCGGTTCTTCGTTTATTAAAATATTTACAAAAGAAATAAAATATAGGAAAAACCCTAACTATTACAGTTTTGAACCATCAAGATGGCCAAAACCATAAAACAAAAACCGAATAAAAACAAACAAGGTCGACCCAGAGTTGCATAATTTATTAAGAATCATAAATAAAGTGTTAGTACACGGTTTTGGTCGTCTCGAGTCTTTGTAATCGTTTATAATATATTATTATTTTAATGTAAGGGCAATTTAGTAATTTATAAGTCCCATTCTTTGATGTATTAGCTCAGTCGTTAAGCATGTTTAACGAATGAGGCTATTCGTATTTATCTATGTTCATTCGTTAAGGATGTTTAACGAATGAACATCTAATTGTTATTATTTTGTACCATTCGTCATGGAATGTTGACGAATGGGGTATCAAAAATGAGTCGTTCGCTGTACCCATTAATATATTTATGTAATGAAGACGAATGATGGCCATTCATTACGGAATTTGTAACGAATGACATTCGTCTTCTATATATAGTCTGATTCAGTCTACATAAATTAACAAGTGTTTATGTAATTTCTCTCTAGCCGTTACTCTGCCCAATTTGCTACTCATACACTTCGTTCATTAAGCTATTACTAATCATATACACATATTAGATAACTAGATCTTAGTATTCATATATCCGTATGTATTAAGCGTATTGAAGCTCAAGTAATTAAGCGTTCGGATTGATTTTGGTTTGGAATTGAGTGTTCGGATTGGCTTGGATTTGTCGGTGGGACTGAGACGAGGTGTTCGAGCATTTCATTGTGTTAATTGGTTAGGAATTGATCGATTAATCCATTGGTTTGTCTTTGTCCGATTCATTGTTTGGATCTGAAAATTTCAGATCTGAAACTCCATTATTGAAGGTTTGAAAGTTCATACAATCATTCGTTATGGCATATTCATTCATTCATCAAATGATTGATAGTCATTCCCTATTAGGTTCTAACTGATTCGTGCCACGTGTCAAAGTTGTTACAACAGAATAACAAACCCATTCGTTACTGTAGCTGATTCGTTATCAACTATTCGTGGTAGAAACACATTTGTCATCACTCATTATTCATCAAACTAATTCTCATTTGTCACAAAAACTCATTCATGCTAGAATCATTCGCTACTGAAACATCATATCATCTGTTACCTTATTTGTTACCACATTCGTCATTTATTCGTTAAGCTATTCGTTTACCTATTCGGGTGTTGATTCGTCATCATTGAATCTTCATTCGTGATAGTTATTCGTCATCATCATTCGTGAAGACCGAGTGTCATTCGTCACTTCATTCGTCACATTTTTCTTTATTTCATTCATTAACATAATTAATTCATGATACTGTTCATCATCAGTTACCATTCGTTATTAGTGACTATATCTCATCCATTCGTTAAGTTTCCAACCATTCATTACAAGCATTCATTACTGATATTTACCTTTTAACCCGTTAAGTATCAAGTTTGAACATTTTTCAACTTAAACTTCTATTGTAATCTACATTGTGAGATGGATGGTTATTATGCACCGGCATCTCAAAACATGTTGATGCAACAGATGCTTCATCTTAATGCTGAGATCGGGTCACATTCGAAATTTCCTTGATTAATGAAGCTTAGTGACTTTGCAAAATGGGAACCAAGATTCCAAGCACATTTAGGGTCCGTACACCCTGATTGTTCGCGATGTCTTGATGATGTGTACACTGTTCCTATGGTTGGTAATGAAACTACTAGTTTTACACCAAAGGACTTTACTCAATATTTTTCATAAAGTGGGAATTATTAAGATATGTGCATCATTGTTTCAACACATCAGGATGACAAGTATGGGAAATACTGAAGAAAGCAAGAAAGTGATGTTGCAGTTTCAATTTAGAAACTTTAACTTATTGAAAGGTGAGACTGTCAAGGACATGCTGACTCGATTTAATCACTTAATTTCCGAGATAAATAAACTTAAGATGGAACCAAGTGAATCTGAGAATATTGATACGGTGAAAAATGCTTTACCGAGTTCTTATTCAACGTTTCTCATTGTGCTTAAAGAGAATAATTTCTTTAAGAATGAAGATCTTACTGCTATGGAGTTCATGCATAAAGTTGAAGATAGAGAGTATGATTTGAAATGCCAAAAGTCTTCAAAGGTAACTCAAGACCCGACATTATATTGAGGCTCTTTACCTTTGAGCAGTTCTTCAACTCCAATCACTGCTTTCTTATCACATAGTTCACAAGAAATGCCATTTTCGGATCAAGAACCAATGCCAAATTGTGTTTTATGGCATCTGGCTCTAACTCTCAGTATGGTTCATATTTACCACTGAACGCAAACATGAAGGAAGATGAATAAAACTTTGCTTTTCTTTGTGCATTCATGACTTCTAATGAAAATCTGGTGGGTAGTAAAATTGCTACAAGTGAACTGACAGATGAAGATTATGATCTGATTGATCCCGATGATCTAGAGTTGATGGATCGGAAATGGAAAATGGATATGATAGTTTGTAAGGTTAAATATTTCATGCAACGAACTGTAAAGATTTACCGTCATTGAACAAGCGGTTTGGTTTCGACAAGATGAAAGTTTAATGCTATAATTTCCAAGAGTTTGATCACTTTGCCAAGGAATGTCATAAGTCGAAGAAGGGATACAATGGTCCCCATTCTCAAGACAGAAGCTCGGGAAAGTAGTCTACCAACACAACAGAAAAAGAGCATGGGAATAATTCTTCATAGGCTGTGGGTACACAAGCTCTACTAACAGTTGAAGGGATTGATTGGAATCATAGACTATTGGGCAATGGCACTCAAGTTAATCTTGCATTGTTTGAACAAGCTGAGGAGTTTCAAGCTATTCTTGCAATGATTGCACAAACTGAGAATTTTCAAGATGCAAGTGGGGAAGGATTGACGTCTGAAAGCGAATCAGAAACAGAATAAGATTCTGATGACTTGTGCATCTTGCACCGACTTCGTTTGCATGCATGGCTAAGATTGACAAGGTTAGTCCTACTTCCAAATCTAGTGTAATTGAAAATTCAACTACTAAATTATTTGAAATTGTTAAATGTGCTATGTGTGAGGAATCTAAGTCAAAATATGACTTGATTCAAGCTCATAATGATTCTTTGATGAAAGAGCTGGCTTTGGTAAAAGATAACTACAAACAATCTTTTGAGTCACAAAAGAAATCTAAAGATAAAATTGATGGATTATCTATTAGTAATCATGATCCAAAAGCAGAACTTTAAGTCAAAATGACTATGAATGAGAAACAGTTTCAAGAGAATCTTAAACAACTAACAAAAATTACTGCACTTGAAAAGTTCTCGAGTTGAAGACCAAATTAGACAAAATTTTGAAATTCATCCTTTTTGTTGAATGAAATAATCAAAGTATCTGGTAAACAAAGGGTTCTAAAAATGGTCTAGGATTTGTTGAAGTTCCACCACCATTTCATGATGATTATTCCCAAAATCTGTTTGCGGGAAAAGACGAAATTGTTAATGAACAAGTCATTCATGATGAGAAACCAAAACCAAGTGAAACAGAAAATGTAATTGCTCAAACATAAACTCAAGGACCACACATTCAAAGCAACAAAATCTTTCTAGAGGATGTGATCATTGGAGAGGTAGTCGAACCTGAATTGTACACAAATATCAGAACATTCCTCGTTTGAATCACATATTTTGTGAACCCCAAGAATTTGAGGAAGTTGTGTACGATTCAAATACATCCAAAGTGAAAAAGACAAAATCTGTTAAGAGTAAGACTAATAAATCAGAAAAACCCAAAGTTATTTGTTGCAGATTTGATGCGTTTCATCAATCCTGCTCCTTCTAATGAAAACACTGGCCGAGTGTTTAAATTGAAAGGTCTTAGCAAAGTTTTCACTGAGAAAGACATTCCGATTAATCTGATCAAGCCTAAATTGATTGAAAGCGTCTTTCACAATGAAACTTCTAAATTACAAAATATTGAACAAGCATTTGCTAAGTCTAAGTTATCAAACACAACAAATCCAATAATTAAAGCTAAAAAATTGTTACAATCTGCTAAGAAAGTCTAACTTGTTAACTCAACTGGAACTGACACTTTATAGAATTTTTTTTATTGTTCAAACTTAGAGTATTATATGAAAAAGAAATCTGTTACGTTTGATGACTTGGATAGAGTACATGCTTCTGGTGTTTCTAGTAATTAATCTATTCCACAAGCTCCTATCAAATCGCGAATTCCGTTTGTGGATATGAGAACATGTTTCCTGTGTGGTGAACAAGGCCATGTCATCAGGAATTCTGGATTGAGAAAGAACAAGAATGTTAAATATGTTAACGAGGAACAACCACAAAACGTTCCGGTTGTTAAAGAGATTCTTAAAGACAACCAGCTCAAGAAGATGAGACTCGCATTTTGTTTGAAGATGTGAACCCGCGCAAGGTGGTTCATGTTGATGAAAACAAAGATAAGTTAAAAGAAATATCGTTTGTTTCAACACAGCCGATTTGTCAAAATGTGAATACAAATGAGGTTCAAGCTGCATATCTGAGATGAAAGTCTAATAGAACTGTGATTTATTCACAAGCAGCCAAACCACATTTGGATTCAATCAAAGTCAAACCTTCAATTGAAATTAAAGAGGTGCCCAAGACTGAGGCCTGGGCTGCCTTAGTGAATTAATCATGTTTCCTTGATGTGCAGAGTTTATCCAAGACTATCTCAGGAGAAAACCGGATTATGGATAGTGGATGCTCTCGTCATATTACCGGAAATATTGACCTACTAACCAATGTCAAGAATATTCAGGGGGTTATGTAGTGTTCACGAGTAATTCTAGGGGAATGATTACGAAGGAAGGAGATGTTTCGAATGGTTGTATTACATTCGAGAAAGTAAATTATTGTGACAAGGTGAATCACAATTTGTTGAGCGTTTCACAAATTTGTGACAAGACATATACCACCGTGTTCACTGACAAGGAGTGCATAATACTCAAACCGGGTTACACAATTCCTGAGGACATGGTTGTTATGCGGTCTCCTAGGTCAAATGATATTTATGTACTTAATATGGGTACTAAGGTATCGACTTCTACATTTGTTAAAACGTGTTTTGTCTCGAAAGAAACTGAGAAAGACTCGATTCTGTGGCATAGGCGTATGGGTCACATTCATGTCAGAAAGATGAACTATCTGATGGTAAATGATTTGGTGGATGGGGTTTCCTTGAAGCACTTCAAGCTGCCCGATTACTGTGTTGCATGCAAAAAGGGCAAACAGAAGAAGAAGTCACACGCGACTAAGTTATTTAATTCCATTGATACTCCTCTGGAACGACTTCATATGGATTTATTTGGTCATGTGAATCGTGCGAGTGTTGCTGGAGATGGGTATTGTCTAGCTGTCACTGATGACTGTTCGAGGTACTCTTGGGTGTTATTTATGAGTTGTAAAGATCCGACACCAGTTCTTGTTCAGAACTTGATCACGAAGATCGAATCGCTTTACAAACATAAAGTGAGGCGCATTCGAAGTGACAACGGTAAAAAATTCAAAATTCTATATTGATTTTCTTTTGTCTTTAGAAAGGAATTCACCGAGAATATAGTGCTCTGTATGTACCTCAACAGAAAGGTGTTGCTGAACGAAAGAACCGAACACTGTTTAAGCCACAAGAACAATGCTTGCCGATTCAAAGCTTCCTATCCAATTTTGGAATGAGGCTATGAACACTGCTTGATACACGCTCAATTGTGTTTTGACTGTGAAAAAGCTGCAAAAGACGAGTGATGAGCTTCTGAACAATTGAAAGCCTAATTTAAAGTTTTGGGAACCTTTTGGGTGTCCTTGCACGATGTTGAAAAGAGATATGGGAACATTTGAGAAGAAGGCTATTGAAGGTTATTTCTTGGGCTACGCTTCGCCTAAGAAATGGGTTTTCAACTTCACTTCGGGTTGTGTTGAAGAGTGGTACCATGTTGACTACCAACGATACACAACACCTCCTGCCGGCAAGGGTCCTGATTGGATGCTTGACTATGAGGGTTTATTTAATTCATTTACTCCTATATTTAATCAACATGATGAAGACTTGGTGCGTGCATATTTAGAAGATAAACTGTTTTCTACACCATAGTCTTCAATTTCTAACTTTGATGATGTAGCATAAGATGATCTTCATGATACGTCTGATGTTGTTTCTATTTCATCGGATGATGTTAATTTTGTGGATTCTTCTTCAGTACTGTTTCCTGATAATCATGAGGTTGGGGAATCATCTCATGTTGCTGAAGAAAATCTCACTAATTTAACTGATAATGTTGTTGTGCCCGAGAATCCGACGCTTCTGATTCATACTTATCATCCTCAGGACAACATCATCGGTTATCTGGATGTTGGTGTTTAGACACGTCATCATATTAAATTGAATCTAATGTATTGTGTGCGTATGCCTATATGCATTCATCAGGTTGATCCGCGGGTTATTTCGAAGGTTATTATATACGGTTGACCTAGATCATTCCCAGTACAACAAGGAATACTTGTTTGCACCATACAAGTATTTGCTACATGTGTTGATTCAGTGCCTTGGGGGACGAAAGAGTGGATTTGACGAGTGTCAAATTATGCTTCAATCCGCATTTAATGCTCTTATATTGAACAAACCGTTCAATTTCTCTGAGCTCATTTTCTACCATCTTAAGGAGAATTGTTTGGTCAAGAATCATCGAAGCAAGTTTCTGATGTATCCGCGATTCGTTCAGTTAATTATACAAGACTTGATTCCTGATCTTGTGATCAATAAGACGTTGGAAGATGATGTGTTGAAACTGGAACACATGATGGCTGACACGATGAAGTGAATGAAGACTTATAAAAATCAGTCGCCTGAGGAACGTCCGAGGACCAAATGATTCATTGGTCATTTTGTGAATCCAGACTATGTATGTCCTTCTAATGATTGTTGGATCCATAATGACTCAGATTCCTAACGAGAAGAAGAACCAGGTGGGAACGATGATGGAAATGATGGAGGCGATGGAGACGGAGGTGATGGGACGTGTTGAGGGTAAGGTAGCTAGTTCTTATGCTACTCAACGTAAAAGGAAGGATAAGGCGGAAATCACTGAGCAACCGCCAAAACGTTGAGTTCGACGAGGTTCTTGTGTGGAGATAGGTCCACAAATTCCAAATTCGTCAGTTCAACAAAGGCCGTTGGTGTCGCTTATTGTTAGCACCCCGATTATCACTCTTACAAAGACGGCATCGTCTGACCCGAGATTCGCTTCGATTCCACAATCGTTGATATTTCCGATTTCCACACCTCCTATTTCTTCGATGGTAACTTCTCCTGCTACAAAAACGATGCCGATACAACCTCCGGCTTTATCATATGTGAGAGTTACCCGTCCATAAGGTCCGGTGCAACTTGTACCTCCTATTTTTCACACACTGACGCATACTCAACAGATGGATATGTTACCAAGTTTAATTCATCTATATTAGAATCAAATGGCAGCCGACCGTCAACAGCAAGATCAGATGTTGATTAATCAACATCGGTTGATGAGTTATATCTCTTACTGCGAGAATGATACGATAGACGTCAGTGAGATTGTTATGGATCAGGGGGAGAGAATCAAGGAACAAGATGATCTCATTCTTTAGTTAACCTATAAAGATGGCGCTCTGAAGAAATTGCAGAATGTTGATAATGATAAAGATCCTGATGCTGCTGCTGCTAGTGGTAGTGAACCGAAACAAGCTCACGGTTCCTCTGCGGCAGGTACGAGTGGTGTAGATGCTGGTAATGATCGACATATAGTAGTTTATCAAGATACTACTAATATCACTCCTATCGTGTCGATCAAATCCAACATGACACTATTTATGGATTATAAGGAAGGTGTTGTGATGAGTACTGCTAATGCCAATGAGATCGAGGAGGGTGTGTTTGTGGACGTTGCCCTGTCTCGTGATCATATTTCTTTATTTTTGGGTCTGAATGATGAAGAGATGGATGTGTTAGAAGAGGACGATTACGTGGAGGTAATTAACGATGAGAAAGTCTACTTAATACGAGTATTCCTCATGGGAATACGTCGTTTATTTATGAGGATGAGGAAATTGAGATTGAGGATGTAACGACGGAGGAATATCCTGATCATTATACGCATTCTAACGTTGATCAAGATATTCCGTCTTTCAGTGAAGAACATGTTAAAGCTGCTGAAGATCATCTCGAGAAAAAACTTTGAATAAAAAGGCTAAAGTATCCGATAAAGGATTGAGTTCAATGAATCCTGACGCTGAAGGATGGTTTAGGATCCACAACAAATCCCAAACATCTAAGATTATTGAGGCCTATCGGTATGTGGATAAAGAACACCAGTTGGAGGTTAGTGCTCGGTTAAAGGAAAATTAGAAGAATACATTCAAAGCCTTGCCAATAGTTAAAGGTGATATTGTCTCATGGTTATATGATTCCGAGTTACGGGTCTGCATAATTAAGTGGGAGAACGGCGCACATTATTTTCAATATATTACTGTCAATCTCTCACTGCCGAGTTGGGATGTGTGGACACTCGCCAATCGTCCTTTCATCAACCGTGGCGGAAATCAATTGAGGTCTACCACAGGTTTAAGTCTTTTAAACCGCAGGTGCCAACCAGAATATATATTGACGAGGTTGATCCAAAAACATGTTGAAGGAAGATCGTGTTGAAGTTCAAGCCACCAAAGACTATGAAACGAGTGTCGGTGAAAATGTTTCCACAAGATCTTCACTTGTCTTTCTACAGGTGGTATTACGACAACCGTACATGCGAAATGGTTATTGTTTTGGGAACATGGTTGAAGAAATTTTTTTTATTCGAGTCATAGATCGAATGTGGCTCGTTAACTTATCAGAGACCGACAATGATGTGATGTTCGAGAACATGATTTTTTTGCAAATCGTGAAGACTATGACTGCGCTATGCATTTCCAACGTGTTGTTCGTGTTTGTCATGCGTTTGGGGTTCATAGTTGTGCTGACTGGAAGTCGAAGCGATTCAAGTAATTTAAAAGACAAAGAGCACGAGATGAGGGGGAGTTTGTTAGTCCCTGGTTTTGGTCGTCTCGAGTCTTTGTGATCGTTTGTAATTTATTATTATTTTAATGTAAGGGCAATTTAGTAATTTATAAGTCCCATTCGTTTGATGTATTAGCTCATTCATTAAGCATGTTTAACCAATGAGGCTATTATATTTATCTATGTTCATTCGTTAAGGATGCGTAATGAATGAACATCTAATCGTTATTATTCTATACCATTCGTCATGGAATGTTGACGAATGTGGTATAGCGAATGAGTCATTCACTGTAGCCATTAATATATTTATGTAATGAAGATGAATGAAGGCCATTCATTACGGAATGTGTAACGAATGGCATTCGTCTTCTATGTATAGACTTATTCAGTCTAAATAAATTAACAAGTGTTTATGTAATTTCTCTCTAGCCGTTACTCTGCCCAATTTGCTACTCCTACACTTCGTTCATTAAGCCATTAATAATCATATACACATATAAGATAACTAGATATTAGCATTCATATATCGGTATGGATTAACCGTATTGTAGCTCAAGTAATTAAGTGTTCTCATTAAGTCGGGCAATCTATTGATTACGTTGAAAAAAAAACAAATGACCAAAATTAAAGTTGTCCTAGAAATTAATTAGATCAGAAACTTTAAAACTAAATATAGTTTGTGTTCTAATTTCGGTTAAAAGACCGGTACCAACCCATATGTTGTAACCAAACAGTTGGGTTTCAGTAGCGATCAGCTAAACTTATTTATTAAAAACCGGTTCAATAAATATATCAAATAATAATTAATCCAATTAATTATTGTATGCTTAGCGAAAATATAAATGAGTAATTTATACTCGAACCTGACAAGATCCGGTTACAAAACTATATGATCACAGACATAATAAATAAATTATTATTAACTACCGATGAGATAAATAATACATATGTTAATGAATAACTGGTTAAGACACCAAGGTTCAATGAGCAGTGCTAGTTGTTGAACCGAAACAAACAGGTTGTGATGTGGCGGTGCGCGGCTGGAGCGATGACAGATGGCTGGTCTAGCTTTGGCCGGAGCGATGGTGGTGTGCGGATGGAGCGATCGTGGCAAACTAGTGGTAGAGGTGCACAAACCGGTTTTTTTAAAAAACCGGTTCGGTTATTAACCGGACCGGTTTTTTTGGCCCGGAAAAAAACCGGTTCGGTTAATAACCGGACCGGTTAATAACCGGTTTTTTGCTGTCAAAACCCTAACCGGTCTAACCGGTTAGGACCGGTTTAGAAACCGGTTAGAACCGGTTAATAAACCGGTTTTTTTATTAACCGGTTTTTTTTTTTTTTTTTTTTTTTTTTAAATTTCGCGGTTTCAAATACGAATATTTGTTTTTTATATTTTGTACTTAATGAAGACCATTATTTTTTCACAGTATAAACAAACCGGTAACTACAAGGCAAAACGGTAACTACAAGGCAAAACGGACTGACCGAAGCCATTCTTTGCTTTCGTTGTTAGGGTTCTTTGCTTGGAAGATGAGTATGAGTGTGTGTTGGTGAATGTGTTTTCAACAAACCAAAGATTAAAAACACATAACTTTCATTTATAGTTTTTACATTAAAAATATAAACATTAAATCGTTATCGCATATTCGTAACTCAAAAATACAAACATTAAATCATTAACACTGAAGAAATCTCTGCCAAGAACTGTTGTTCATGATTTAACTCAAAAATACAAACATTAAATCGTGAACTAGCAGATGCTCCTGTTGTTCCCAATCGCAGTTTGTTCATGATTTGCCTCCATGTTTGCTGTTTCTTTAACTAAATTAGAAAAATCCAAATCAACAAGTAAATAAGAGCACATATTAGGAAAAAGAATGCTTAGACACGATTACATGAACAACTTGCTGTTTCTTACTCATGATTTGCCTCCATGTTTGCTGTTTCTTTAACTAATTTTCTTCGCTACCCGATCCCGAGCTATTTCTTAGGTAATCGTCGTACGCGGCTTCTTCATCGGTCATTGGTTGAGTGTGTCCTTCATTGACCTCGTCTTCATACAAGCCCGCTTCATACTCCATTTCCCCCTCGAGTGAGCGTTGATGTTGTGCCCTATCCAAAGAGTCCAAGTAATCCTTGTAGCAAATCGACATCTCTATAGCTGGTGCAGTGAGTCGAGTCCTCCTAATCGATATAACCCTGCCAGAAACAGAAAAAGCAGACTCCGAAGCTACCGTGGAAGCTTGGACCGTTAGTAAATCTTTGGCCATGGCGGCGAGGATCGGAAACTCATCCTCCTTACCACTCCACAAAGCCAGCAAATCAAGACTTCTAAATTCATCTGGAGTCATGTGTTTCACAAAGTTGGTACCACCATACCTTCCAAGTTCACTGCTTGGGGTGTTTACCTTTTGATGTTTACCGGCGTCTTCCCAAATCATGTAGTACATCCCCATTTCATGGTCGGTTTGGGATTGGGATTGGGCAACAGCTCTTAACGAGTCATGAATTTGGGAAGACGACCCGTATTTTGTAAGGTAGACATCATACATGTTTGACAAGGTGGTGTTGAAAGCATTCTTTAAAGTTTGGCTATAATAGGGGTTTTGATCGTCGTTTAACCCTAGCTCATCACAAATTTTTTCTATTAAAGCTTCAACACCACCAACATTGATGCAAGGGTTTAACGCAGCAGCACATGTCAAAACAGCGGGTAGTTCTTGAAAATATTTTCTAAATTTTTCTTTCATTTTTACACCCATATCAAAATAAGGTGCACCCCTACAATGAAGTTCACTCAACTTTGTGCACATGACAACAATTTTTGGTAAAGCAATGGGGCTTGTTGGATAGTAAACCCCGGATAAACTAGTTGTGCAAGATTTAAAAATTTGAAGGACCTCCGTAACGATCTCAATCAATAACCAGTTTCTAGGATCGTACGGTGCACATTTACCCCTACTTGACAAAATTTGATGAAACGCAATTAATGATTCTTTTTGTTGGATGGCTTTCTCAAACATATTACAAGTCGAGTTCCATCTTGTTGGACAATCCCAATTTGGCCCCAACCATTGACAATTAGCTTCTACACAAAATTTTTTGTATCTTGAAAATGTTTTATTGTTGCTAAAAACATCTCGTAACATTCTTTTAAAATTGTTTCTTTGCGTTTCGATCACGTTTAACCCATCTTGCACGCCCAAGTTGATAATATGTGCAATGCATCGGCTATGAAAAAACGCTCCATCACAAATAGGTTTATACTTTAATTTTAAATGGCCAACCGCGGCCGTATTGTTGGACGCGTTATCAAACGAAATTGAAAAGATTTTATGTTCAATCTTGTATTGTCGAATGACTTTATCCAAGATTTGAAAAATATTTCTACCCGTGTGCGGGTAATCAAACAATTGAAACGCAACGGTTCGTTTCATCATTTGCCACGACTCGGGGTCAACCCAATGAGCCGTCACACAAATGTATGAGTCGGGCGAACCATGAGGTACCGACCACACATCCGTTGTTAAGTTTACACCAGTTTGTAAGTTTGAAAAGTATGAAATTAGTTCGGATTTAGCGTTTTTCCATGCTTTAAGACAATCTCTTCTAAGGGTCGAACGACTTACGTGTTGGTAGCGTGGTTGAACATAGTTTCGCATCATCTCCGTGAATTGAGGGTTGTCGAAGTGGTTGAAAGGAAGTGTTTGTTGAATCACAAAGTTTGAAAACTGTTGACGTACCGCTTCAACGTCGTACGTAAACACCACTCCTTGATTCGTCATCTCCGGCTGCGAACTACTTTCCGATTCGTCCTTCAAGGCCTTGCAAAAGGGCCTTTGTACATGCGCTTTTAAAGTGGAGTTTGCATCTTTGCCATAAAACTTCAAACAATGTTTGCATCGAGCTTTTTGGCTACCGTTAGACATTTCGCATAGGTCGAAATGTTGCCAAACATCATGGTTTCGTTTCGTGGGGATGACCCGAACGACCGTTTCTCCCGTGTTCGAGGCACCCATGTTGACGGATGAAGCAGCACTTTGGGAGGCCATGATAATCAACTACGAAATAAGAGTGGTATACTCGAGTATGAAATAAAGGACTACGAAATAAGAGCGTATGGAGTGGTAATGTGGTATAATTGAGCGTGAGATAACAAAATAATCGCGTATGAAATAAACGTTTAGAGCGTTTGGAGTTGTATAATCGAGTGTGATCTAACCAATACCCAACCTAAACTATATATAGATGTTTGTGGGGGTAAAATGGTAAAAAAAAAAAAAAAAACGGTCCAAAAACAAAAAAAAACGGGCATATAGCCGTTATACAACGTTCAAAAACCGGTTTTTAACCGGTTAACCGGTTATGGAGAAACCGGTTAACCGGTTTTTCCACAACGGTTAAAAACCGGTTTTTTTATAAACCGGCTAACCGGTTTTTCCATAACCGGTTAATAAAAAAAACCGGTTTTTCCATTAACCGGTTCGTTAACCGGTTTTGGACCTAGAACTTGTAACCGAAAGACGAACCGGCGGTTTTTTAAAAACCGGTTTTTTAAAAACCGGTTTTCGTAAAAACCGGTTTCCGGTTTAAACCGGTAAACCGGTTCCCCAACCGGTTTTTTTGGCCATCTCTAACTAGTGGCACTGCAGTTTCGATCGGCAACCAACGGCGGGTGAAAAATACATAAAAGCACCCCATGCATTATATATTTTAGAACAACAACCTGCAAGAACAAAAAAATATATGGTTAAAGAATAAAAATTTGCCTAATATGGATGAAAATGTATATTGACCTGTTAACTCATACCAAATATAATTAATTTTGATGAGTTGATAATATAATACATACGCAAAACAACAACGGCCAGAAATAACAAAACAATATACAAAAATGAAAATTTCGATGCATATATGTTTGCGAAATAATTCACCTCAATTTCATTCTTTCTTTATACGTGAACACTATGGAATACACCTAAAAGATACCCCCGTTAACTTAAGGAGGAAAACCTGCCACAACAATCGAAAGATCAGACCAACCAGATTGCATTAACCATTTGACCGATTAGAGATCAAACATAGCCATCAACGTATTAATTTATGTAAGGGACAAACTTATCATAATAATATTAATACATAACATGACATCAGTACTGGATCTTTGAGCACATTGACTTGTCATCAAGAGATAAATTGTTTGTCTATGACGTATGCCTCGTAAGTTTTCATTATTATTATTCTTGTATACCTTGAAGATGAAAAAAATGATTAGGAGAGGGGAAATCGTCTTCGTCTTAGGGTTTGATCCAAAACAGCTTACGGTGCTGAACACGATCTAGGAATGAATTACCGTTTGTTTTATCAACCATGAAGCTCGATGGTGGAGGAGCTTCCTAATCCAGTGACATTATCTTGGAGCTTTCACGCCTAGTGGAGTATGTATGATGAAACAAAAACCTAGCAGGGCGAAAAAGAAGAAGAAGAGTGCGTGTTATAAGGTCGTGAGTTTGGAAACGTGATGAAGGTATTGTGAGGTTAGGATTTCTCAAATCAAGGTTTATCAAGAAACAAAAAAGGGGATGTTATGACCCGTAAGGCTATTAGGATCAAAACCGGGCTAAATCAGTGAGATTCCTCCATTTACAAATCAAACAATCTGGTGGCTCTAGAAGTGGTGGGGAGCGACGTGAGAGCGACATGTAGGATTTAATGGTAGGCATTTATATAGATAGTTAGATTAACTAATACAATTAAATCTCAAATTGATGCAATTCTAACAACATTTAAAGAATTTTAATTTATCTTTGTTTATTATATCGTTTTAGTTAACAATCTCTTGAAACGTTTAAACTTTAAATATGAACCGTAAATGGGTCCAAACTAATAAAAACAACCTCAAATGCGCTCAAAAGTGTAGGAAATTATTATTTAATTTATATATAATTTAGACCATATCAATTACGTGTGGAATCTATAATCATACGTTTTTGATGTGATTAGTTATCAATTGATGATCAATTAACGTGTAAGAATGAGTGTGTAAGGCCTGAGGAAACAAGAAAAGTTATGCCATACGCATAACCTAAAATGTTATGAATAGGCACCCCATGCGCGTAACATGCTCATGCGCATGGGCTATGCACATGGTTCTCTCATTTACATAAATTACATTCTAGCCCCTATACAATGTTCTAATGACAAACTTGATGAACTACAGTATAAGAAAAAAAATAAGGCACTAACAAACTCAACTTTGTCTTGTGCTGTAGGTCTTCAATCTTTTACTCCACTTTATCTTCCAGATACCTCCTGCGTGTATACCGAAAGCATAACAAACACGAACAACACACTAAAACTGCAAAGCTAACTCTATATCTTGTACGTCTCTCCATAATATCTGACTATCGTATAGAATCTTGACACCTTTATTTCTTTGATAAATTGATCAGCCACATAGGATCAATGATTCTAACAATTCTGTTATCTTCTTGTTACAAAATCATAGCTTCAATAGTATGCTTGTCATAATACCACCACTTCATAGTTTTACAAAATTCTTGTTCCATAACTTTGACAGGTAATTTCTTCACTACATGTGGAGCTTTAAAGTTTAAGATCTCCAATCGCTGGTTAGTAATCAGATCTTTCTTAACAAACTAGAAGATGCTTGAGGTTGTAGGTAGTTAAACTTATGATCAGACTTATTTGCCAACTGTCTGTAAAACCAGTCAGCTAACTCAGCCTTCTTATGATTAATAAATGGATGATATGAAAGTAATCTAACATCCCAAATGAGGCAATTTCAGAATATTGTGAGCCTTCTAATTGTATTGAATTCCAAATTCCCACTTAATCATATACACTTTCACCTCAAGTTGATACATCTAACTCATCATATTTCCTTCAACTGGCTTCTTGTTGATGTATCATGATTTCTATTCGAATGTTGATCTGGATAGATTATAGCAGTTATTTTGTGCTTCTCAAAACGCTTGAATCCAGTCATTAAACAATTTATGATTGTATTCTTTGTTAACTAGTTTCTTTCTCTTTTCTTTTCTCCATTCTTTCTTTCTTCAGCTTCATTTACGACTGACTCATTAAACACCAAAATTCAAAGTATCTTTATTAACTTACATCTCTGGGTATTCCTCGATGATAATATCCTCAATCTCAAATTCATCATAATTACAATTATCTTGATTTGCAGTAGGAATCTCTTTAGCGGCAGACACGTTAGCTTGCACATCAACATCCACTAAGTTCTCATTCACTTATTTCAAATAACATAGCAATCTATTCTTTAGTCAATGAATATACTATCTTTCCTTCCTCTATACCATTAACATATGCCTACCTCTATTGTACCCCTTGTTCGTCAACATATAGATTCTTAAAAGTTATGACCATAAACCACCATTTCTTGAGATAAAACGCTAGTGGACTCCCCTCTAGCAGATGTACTGTGACATTCGTCAACTTTTAAATATGTATTTGTATTTGTATTTGTTTAACTGACTTGAGCTTGTAATTTTGATCATTTTCATTAAGAAAACATGCATTTATTAGGATTTGATGGCGTTTGATTCATTTTATATTATTATATTGTGTGTCATGATACGCGAGGTGTTCAAGGGGTTTTCGGTTTTAAATTTGGGTCACGCTACATGACCAGAGCTCGCCAAGATCATCATGATACACGACTCATAACCCAGTTCGCAAATGTTCTTCAAAGTTTTGGTATTGGTTATTTGGCAACCCGATTTCGTGAATCTTTTTGTTGGAACGATTAGTATGAACTTAGACACCGTCCCTACTTTAATTCATTGGCTTAATCTGCTAGATTAGTTACACATGCATTAATTTATTGATTTTTTACTTTGTCAAAAATCTCGATCTTTAGACTTATATAAAAAACCCTAGTATTTGCCGATTCATTTCAACTCCACAATTCTTTATCAACTTTGCATTTGGAGGTGTTAATTCAAGAATTCAAGTCCACTGACTTTCTGAGAAACCAATACGTGATGATTTCAGTTCATTCTTGTAGACCTAGTTCTTGAAATATAACAGGTGTTAAGTGATGTGGTGTAAAACACACATGTTTTCCTAATAGTTTTTATGTTATTTTGTGCTTAAACGTTAACGATTAATTTGTTATTCTTGCATTAAATTACATGTTTATGTATGTGATAGGTCCCATGTTTAAGAGAGCGAGAAAACGAGTCAAATGAAAAAATAATCAGCTAGAACGGAGCTCGTATGAAGCCGGTACGCAAAAACGAAGATAAACGTGCTGAAAGTCGAAAAACGTCAGTAAATGTCATTTCGAGCTACGCGACCAGGTCATACTATTCAAAAAGCATGTGGTAGATTCCAACATATCCCAAGGTTGCCAAGAATGTTCAAGAATCAGCTACCACGTCTATTTTGTCTTCTAGTGGGCCTAGTGGGCTTGTTTTAACATATTTTATATTAGGAAGGAGGTGATTAAAATATATATAAACCCTAAAACCCTATGAACGATTTTATTCAAGTTTCCAGCCATCCCACACCTGCTCTAGAGGAGAAACCAAGGAGGACAAGATTACGGTTCCATCTTTTATCCTTCGGTTGTCGGTTTTGACTATTTTAACGTTTGTGAGTTCGTTTTTGGTTTTTAAGCATTCAAACCTTTTGTAATCAGATTTATATGAACATGTTTATCATTTATATCTATTTAATCTATTGTTCATTGATTATGATTGGCTAAACGTGTTAGTTCTACCTAGGTTAGATGTTTATTGTTAGGTTTTAATGAGTAATATGGATTGTTGATTATCATGACTTGAATTGTTAATGAAAAGTTTGGTTTAACATTGAATTAGGTTGTGTTTAGTGGCTGTGAATTTATTAGTTATACTCATATACCTCTTGCTTTGATTAATTGAATAAGTTTTGATTGATTGTTGCTTGTTAGAACTCTTTACTTTGTGTTTAGGGTTTGTTTGCGGGGTGATCAACCGTAAGGTTTAAGTGAGTGTATTAATTGAATATAATCAGCGGGTGAACACCTTCTTAGAGACCGAGAGGTGATAGGAAGTAAGGTCGTCTCATAGCTTTTAATTGTTAGGATTAGGACCGCGCGAGAGCGGGTTCGGTTCTTGTCGGGTTTGGGTTTTTGAGCGATTAGTTGATCTAATTTAAGTTAAACTAAATTGTTCCTCTATCATTGGTTGCGTAATATTCGTCTCCATTAGGGTAGTGTGTCGGTGAGACCGAGAGAAGAGTCAACATTAGAGCACATTAACAATTCGTTTCCCGGTTTGTTCTTAAAATCAACTAAGTGTAAGTTAGAGTTTGTTAGTGAGACTGAGAGGTGATCTAGCTTTCTTGAGTGAACCTTAGTTGTGTCATCCTTAGGAACCGGTATCGTGAGAATCCTCAATCCATTAGCTTATTATACCTTCAATATGATTCTTACCTAGGTAGACGTTTTCTCCGATTGCAGTTAAGTTTCTAAGTTTCAAGTGTTTAGTTAAGTTAAGTTAAGTCTAGCTAATTAATTTAGTTAAAGTAAGTTAGGTTAAGTAGTTAATTATTAAAAATCATTTAAATATTCTTAGGTGAGTCTTGGTTAGGGTTAAGTATCATTAACGTTTTCAAGTGTCCTTGTGTTCGATACTCGGACTTCCATAGTGCTATACTATTAGTGATTGGTACACTTGCCAGTTTTGTGTGGTTTCTTTTGGAGTATTGTTTAATAAATTTAAAGCTTAGTTGTGAGAGCATCATTATACCCACATCAAGTTTTTGGCGCCATTGCCGGGGACACGGTTAGAGGCATATTTAGAACGACCCGAGTTAGGATTTACCTATTGTATTTTCGTATATTAGATTAGATTAGTTATTTTAATTAGTTTAGTTTTAGTTTAATTTTATTTAAGTAATTTATTCTGTTTTTATCTGGTGCCGTGATCCTTTTCTTTTGAGTGTTCTTTAAAGGAAATATGTTCGGACGACACGTTGGAACGCCATGGTGCAAAGTGTGTGGCAGAGATCACTGGGTACATGATGCTTATGAGCGAAGGAGGATAGAAGTCGAGGCACAGAAAGCTCCATGGGAATCACTTGTGGCAAAGCCTCCTCCATACCAATTTGCATATGATCAAATGGGGAACTTCTTTGGGTATAAAGACTTATCGGGAAATATATTAGAGCCAACCCCAGAATTGGAATTAATAATGGACGATTTATTGTTCGCCATTAGAAAGGATTTGGAATATATTCCACCTTTTAATCCACCTTTGTTTGAAACCCTAAGTGAGATTGAAGATACCGGAATGGAGGAACAGAGAGTAAAGGAGTATGTTCCCTCTTGGGAGAAAGAAATTTAAGGATGAGTTTGGTGAAGAGTTGATGGATTTCACCATGATAGATGAAGGAGAGTTTGACCCACTTGGCGATTTGAAGTTGCTTGAGGATCTATTATATAACGAGCCAAGTGTGGGGATCAAGAATGAGCCTTGTGAGGAGAGACATGAGGTGGTTGGTGAATCAGTCTTTCCACCATTGCACTTTGAATGTGAAAAACCAAAACATGAACCGTACTCAATCTCAATTCGGGACGTGTTGAGGTTTAAAAAGTTGGCTAAAAGAATAAGGAGGATATCTAGGCTCAAAGATCATGGTGTGCAGAAGAGTTCGTCACTCCCGTTTCACTTTAGGGGGTCATTTATTGGGGAATTCAAGAGTTGGTGGGCCGAGTTTAATTCATATGGTCGGGCCCATGAGAGCTGTGCAATTGGTTTCTTCCTAACCAATTGTAAGAGGAGAGAATTGAGGAGCATAGATGGGAAGAGGATAAAGGAGAAGCCTCCTGATTGAGGTTTCGGGAGCGAGTTCGGCTGAAGACTATTCAATAAACTTAACGCTTCTCGGGAGGCAACCCGGTAATATCTTTTCTTGTTATTTTATTTTCATTAATTTTTATTTCCGAGTTTTGCCGGGTGTCTCTTCTCTTACTTGCAGGTTATTCATTGGTTGGCTGATGACGGTTGATGAGCTAGAGTTTTAAACAAGTGTGGGGATGCAATTTGCATAAGGATTTCCGCTTTCGTTCGTTAGTGATAGCTTGATAGAGAGCACTGGAGTTTTAAGCTTGCGTTCGAATAGGAGAGCGAGGAACATAATTCACCGGACACTTTCATGATCACATATACCAGGGGAGTCTGTTCCACTTTATTTTTCTTTATGTTTAGTTTTGTCTTTTCATTGTCTCACATTGAGGACAATGTGAAATTTAAGTGTGGGGATGGGGAACTGATGTTTTAATTTTTATGAAAAATAAAAGAATATTGAAAATATTGAGAGTTAATTTAAAAAAAAAGTTTTAAAGAAAAATTGTCCCTTGAAAATTGTTTTTGTTCTACGTTAAGTAGGAAATGACATTACTACCAATGTGCTAACGAACTCTCGGAACTTTTGAAATATATAATATAATAATAAAAGAAGGGATGGTTTGCATATCTGATTTTGGGATGTGTCGGTAGGCCCAACTAGCTTTGATAGTCCTGTTTAGCAGTTATACATATATATATATATATATATTTTTTTTTTATATATACATATTTATATATATTTATATATATATATATATATATATATATATATATATATATATATATAATTTGAAAAACGGTGAAACCGAATTTCGATGCTTAGGAAGAATTACCATAATCTGAAAACTTTGAGATGGTTATACTTAAATGCACTCAAAACCAGCACACACCACATGTCCATCTTTCTAAGAGCTTAGAAATAGTTATATATTTTAGGGTAATATAAAAGATTGAAAAAAAAGAAGAAAAAGAAAATAAAGAAAGAAGAAAAGTATGTATTGAAAGTTATGCTTGTGAGTATGTATTGAAAGTTATGCTTGTGTATTCTCAAAAGTTGTTCAAGAAAAGCAAAATTCTTGTGAAGAAAGTTATGTATTGTAAAATGCCAAAGAAGCATTCTTTAAAATTAGTAAAAGAGGCCAAAGTGCACATACTAGAGGGGACTTAGTGTTTACTTGTTACCTTGGGGATGGTGACTCTGAGGATACACTATTGGGGCTTGAAGGTTCTTAGTCAACAAATAAAAATTAGGAATTTATAGGACAAAGTCCAATAATATTTAGGAATAGCTCGTACGACCTCCACATGACCATTCATCCATCAAAATTTCACCGAGTGCATCTAATAAGTACTATCAACAAGTCCTTAGCTTATGGTGATTTGTCGAACCAGTTTGCTTCGACTCTAGTTTTTCTAGCTCTCTTTGCCTGAGATGGGGTAGGTGTAGCCTTAATTTTTGGCCTTTAAATGTTAAATGCAAAAGGGGGGCTTGATTGGCTGGTGGCTGGGTTTAAGTGGACAACAATATCGGCAATCGCGGTCAATATGTCGAGCTGTTTCTTATGTTTTGATAATGATTAATAATCTGGGAGTTTGTTGTTTTTCACTTGGTTATGATCCTGTGTAGATTTCTTTTTCAGGGATGAAAAAGGTTTAAGTGTGGGGATGTTTGATGTGGTGTAAAACACACATGTTTTCCTAATAATTTTTATGTTATTTTGTGCTTAAACGTTAACGATTATTTTGTTATTCTTGCATTAAATTACATGTTTGTGTATGTGATAGGTCCCATGTTGAAGAGAGCGAGAAAACGAGTCAAATGAAAAAATAATCAGCTAGAACGGAGCTCGGATGAAGCCGGTACGCAAAAACGAAGATAAACGTGCTGAAAGTCGAAAAACGCCAGTAAATGTCATGTTCGAGCTATGCGACTAGGTCATACCATTCAAGAAGCATGTGGTAGATTCCAACATGTCCCAAGGCTGCCAAGAATGTTCAAGAGTCAGCTACCACGTCTATTTTGTCTTCTAGTGGGCCCAGTGGGCCTGTTTTAACCTATTTTATATTAGGAAGGAGGTGATTACACATATATATAAACCCTAAAACCCTATGAACAATTTTATTCAAGTTTCCAGCCATCCCACACCTGCTCTAGAGGAGAAACCGAGGAGGACAAGCTTACAGTTCCATCTTTTATCCTTCGGTTGTCGGTTTTGACTATTTTAATGTTTGTGAGTTCGTTTTTGGTTTTTAAGTGTTCAAACCTTTTGTAATAAGATTTATATGAACATGTTTATCATTTATATCTATTTAATCTAATGTTCATTGATTATGATTGGCTAAACATGTTAGTTCTACCTAGGTTAGATATTTATTGTTAGGTTTTAATGAGCAATATGGATTGTTGATTATCATGACTTGAATTGTTAATGAAAAGTTTGGTTTAACATTGAATTAGGTTGTGTTTAGTGGATATGAATTTATTAGTTATACTCATATATTTCTTTGTTTAATTGAATAAGTTTTGATTGATTGTTGCTTGTTAGAACTCTTTACTTTGTGTTTAGGGTTTGCGGGTGATCAACCGTAGGGTTTAAGTGAGTGTATTAATTGAATATAATCAGCGGGTGAACACCTTCTTAGAGACCGAGAGGTGATAGGAAGTAAGGTCGTCTCATAGATTTTACTTGTTTCGATTAGAACCGCGCGAGAGCGGGTTCGGTTCTTGTCGGGTTTGGGTTTTTGAGCGATTAGTTGATCTAATTTAAGTTAAACTAAATTGTTCCTCTATCCTTGGTTGCGTAGTATTCGTCTCCATTAGGGTAGTGTGTCGGTGAGACCGAGAGGAGAGTCGACATTAGAGCACTTTAACAATTCGTTTCCCGGTTTGTTCTTAAAATCAACTAAGTGTAAGTTAGAGTTTGTTAGTGAGTCTGAGAGATGATTTAGCTTTCTTGAGTGAACCTTAGTTGTGTCATCCTTAGGAACCGGTGTCGTGAGAATCCTCAATCCATTAGCTTATTATACCTTCAATATGATTTTTACCTAGGTAGACATTTTCTCCGATTGCAGTTAAGTTTCTAAGTTTCAAGTGTTTAGTTAAGTTAAGTTAATCTAGCTAATTAATTTAGTTAAAGTAAGTTAGGTTAAGTAGTTAATTATTAAAAATCATTTAAATATTCTTAGGTGAGTCTTGGTTAGGGTTAAGTATCATTAACGTTTTCAAGTGTCCTTGTGTTCGATACTTGGACTTCCATAGTGCTATACTATTAGTGATCGGTACACTTGCCGGTTTTGTGTGGTTTCTTTTGGAGTCTTGTTTAATAAATTTAAAGCTTAGTTGTGAGAGCATCATTATACCCACATAATTAAGGCAATACGTTATACGGATATGAATTACGTTAAGTGAAGTGAGTGAGAGGATAATCGGACAGAGTAACGACTCTTCAATAATTGTAATCACACTATTTAATTTAGTGACTAGGAATACACATATATATAGAAGATAACCTCATTCATTATACATCTCATAACGAATGAAGACCATTCGTCTTCATTCCCTAACACTAACTTAAAGTATAATGAATGACTCATTCGTTATACCTCATTTTTTAAACATCTATAAAGGATGGTACTTATACTTTAACAACTGGGCTAATTCGTTATACATTCCATAACAAATGGCCTGAATACATAATGAATGAACACATTCGTTAAACATACTTAACAAATGGCCATAAAACATAACGGATGGTAAATACATTTACGAAAATACCCTTTAAATTAATAATAATAAATTTCAATAGATAAACATGCACTAACAAACTCCCCCTCATCTCGTGCTCTTTGTCTTCGATTACTTGAATCTTTTAGTCTTCTATACACCACAACTATGAATTCCAAATGCATGGCAAACACGCACCACTCGTTGAAATTGCATAGCAAGATCGTAATCCTTCATATCAGCAAATCAGATCTCGTTGTTGAATAACACATCATTATCCGATTCTGATAAGTTAAGCAACCACATCGGGTCGATTACTCGAATGAACTCCATCTTCAATCCCGTACCAAGTATGATGACGGCTTCACCGGCGCAGTTGTCATAATACCACCGATTGAGTGTCTTGTAAAGAATTTGGGGAAAAGTCTTTACAGGAACCCGCTTCAAAGTCCACGACGACTTTACCTTTATTACGAGCTTTCTCCAATCGTTCCTTGGATCTATCTCGTCTATATATTTACGCATAGGAGCCCGAGGTTTAAATAACTTGAAACCGTGACGTACCTCAAACAGTAAATGTCGATAGAACCAATCTGCCATCTGGCTTTTTCCACGATTAACGAACGAACTATTTGCCAACGTACACATGTCCCACCTCGGTAAAGTAGGAACATAGGAAGTATGTTGATAATATTGCACGCCGTGTTGCCACTTGATTATGCATACCTTAAGATGAGAGTCATAGAGCCAGGAGACAATATCACCTTTGATAGTAGAAGCTTTGAATGTCGTTATATGGTGAGCGGTTGCACAAGCTTTGACCTACCTGTTGTCCTCTTGCTCCTCATACCTTAACACATTAATATGTTTCGAGAATCGAACCTTATTGTGTCCAAACATACATTCATATGTAGGATTATTCAAACCTGATCGAGTTTCCTTTACTTTATCCTTGTTCTTTTTCTTACTCAAAGGTTCTTCAGCTTCTTGCAAATGTTCAGTAGTAAAGAATGGAATACCCTGATTTGTATTAGTACGTGTGTACAAATCAGGATACTCCTCAGCTGTCACGTCTTCAATTTCGACATCGCCATAGTTAAAAGACGTATCCCGAGATGGGATACTCGTATCAAACCTGACCTCATCGTCATCAATGACCTCAGCGTCCTCCTCATTCTCTAATTTATCCAACTCCTCATCTTTTAACCCGAGTAGTAACACGATGTGATCTCTAGTTAAAGATTGATCAATGAACTCACCTTCATCGATCTCGTCGGCGTTAACCATGCTAATCACAAATCCAGTCTCATTAACCATAAATAACACTGTATTGGCCTTTATAGACTCAATAGGTTGCACATTAGTAGTGTCATGGTACACCACTAACTGCTTATCTCCACCTTCAGTCCCAACACCAGCAGAAGTACCAGATGTACCTGTCTTATGTTGTTGCTCACCACCACTTGTTTCAGCATCACGGTCTTAGTCATCATCATTACCTTTCAACCTTTTTTCAGCACATCGTCTTTGCACGTAAGCAGAAGGATGATATCTTCTTGTTCTTTCAACTTCTCTCACTGAGTAGTAACAACAGCTCGTAGCTCACGATTCTCACTTTGAGTATGAGATATGGCTAACCATCTTCCATTGATCTAGCCGCATATGATCTTGAAATTGGCAGACAGCGGCCATCTGACTTTCCTGAAGATGTATCAAACTCAAAAACATGTTCATTTTTTGTGGAATAGTCAGAGTGTGGAAAGACTGAGGGATCAGCTGCACTGGTCCTTGAGGGCGATTAAATAACATGTAAGAGAAGTTCATTGGCTGCATTGTCATCAGTGTTGGTGAGGGAATCGTAGCAACGGTAGTAATAGGAGATGTCGGCATTGGAGATTACATCGATTGTGGAATAGATGCAAATATCGGATCAGACGACACCGTGGTCATCAAAGTAACATCTGGGGTACTAACAACAGTAGAAACGACCAGTTCTTGTTGAGGAATGGATGACCTTGGTATTAATGGACCAATCTCCACTCCATCACCCCTACGAGTTCGCATCTTCTTTGGATATTCTTTCATTGTTGCTTTGCCTTTTTTTTACGTAAAACAACCTAAGCACGAGCTGCTTTACCCCTATCTCCACCATTTCCTCCATTACCTCCATCATTGTTCCCACTTGGTCCACCTTCACATTCTGAATCAGAGTCGTCGTGAATCTAACGATCATCAGGAGGACATACATAGTCAGGTCTCGCCACATGACCTATCAATATTTTAAATCTTGGCTTGTTCTATGGAGTTTGATTACGATACGTCTTCATCTTTTTCATAGTGTCCTCAAACATATGATCCAAAACCATCGATTCATTCACCAACGTTGGATCACGTATCAAATTAGGTTCCAAATGATAAAAATTAGATGCAGGAATCGTGGATACATCAAAAACTTGTTCTTGCGGTGACGAACCAGGCAGTTCTCTTTTAAATGGTAAAATATCAACTCAGTAAAGTTGAATGGCTTGTTGAGAACGAGAGCCACGAAACCAGATTGCAGCTTGATTTTGCATTCGTCGAATCCAACATTCCCCCAAGGCAGCGAATAAGTACGTGTAGCAAGTACGTGTATTGTTCACAGAGGTATGACTTGTTGTATTGTGATTTTTCCAGCTCGCCCTTGTAGTTCAACATCTGGAATAAATCTCTGATCAAAGCTTTATCAAACTCACAAGGATCGTCTACGGCATGTGTAAACCGTAGAACCTTACGTATCACGTCAACATCGACAATGATCTTCTTGTTCTGAACTATAGCCTCGACATATTTAGCACTATCCCAAAATGGACGGATAATACTAAAATGTACAGGGACGTCAACAAATATTGCATAATGAATTCTCCAGCGACGTAAGAAAGCAATCATATCCCTAAATTTGTCTCGTCTCACAAAGTCATCGATCAAGAACGCACAAATGTTTCGCTTCTTGTCGTATGCTAACCCAGCAATAGCAGGTGCATCATCAATCATTTCATCTGCCATATCCACGAAAAACCCGAGCATTAGAAAAACGAACACAATACATTAAACATTACAATTTTCACCAAACTTAGTGAAAAATTTAAAATTCTATCTAAAAATTTAGACCTTATTCGTTACTCATTCGTTAAGTGTTTAATAACGAATTATCTGATTCATTAAAGATAACGAATGCACATTCGTTAAATATTATATACGAATGAGTACTCATTCGTCATATAATATCACGAATGGTCGCATTCATTATCAAAATACGTGAATGGGTTCATTCGTCAATAGTACACACAAATGGAACTCCCATTCGTTATACTCAACGAATGTGAATAGACGAATAGCTCAATTTGACTCCAAGTAGTTAAAGTCAAAATTGAAATGAACAACAAATAGTCAAACATGCAGTTCAAAATCCAATTAAGCGTAATAGTACATGAATCAACCTAAATCTTATACCATTAGACCGGTAATGTCATCGTTACAACCATAATTATCAAACTGATTACACATGAATATTTATTTCATCTATTAGCCTTAAAGAAGATCTGATCAGTTTAAACTCTAATTAACCTATCAAATATTAACCAAAAATGATGAAAGTTATATTGTTACAATTGTAATTACTTGGAATAAAAATCAATCAACGAAAATGAGTTTTAACGATATTTGAATTTCTGGAAAATTTGGGCAGAGGTTCTTTATGTAAAATGCAATTTTCAAGGTGAATGAATGAGGACCTTTCGTTCAATTTTGGGTCTTATACGTTATACTGTTTGCACGCATACGAAAGTCCATGAACGAGTCCATTCGTTATATTTAAACTAACGAATGACCACTCATTCGTTTGTTCATTCGTTAAAGTATCAACGAATCAACATATAAGTTATTAAACTAACGAATAGAGGGCTATTCGTTAGTCATTCGTTATCTCAACATAACAAGTGATGCTCATTCGATTTTAGGTCAGTGGAAGCGAATGCTATAATAACAAATGTGTTTCATTCGTTATCGAATATTTAACGAATCACCATCATCCGTCATATAGATTTTAAGAATGTGTTCCTATTCGTGACAACAGTGTAACGAATGGGGTGGATTAACTAAAAATGGAAACATATTTACCATTCCAAACAGTAAATAATTATCAAAAACCCATGTTTTGGTAACATTTAACTTAAAAATTTACCTCACAAGGTAAAAACCAATACCTTAATGTGTTTTTATGTGAAAAACACGCAACTTAAAATCGTGGAAAAACTCTTTTTTGTAATTTTCTTTTCAAAAATTACTCTAGCTCGGAAATCGAAAATAGAGCAGAAAAAAAATATTTTTGGATTTTGATTTTTTTCAAATTAAAAGGTAAAAACAAAATTAAAACTACGACAAAAATGAAATGTAATCTACGAAAACAATACATATTTTTGTGAGTTGAACATAGAATCATATTGATCAAGAAATCCTTCATAACAGGTTTGTTCTTCAGCTTTATTATGGCTGGAGTTAAGTTGGTCATTGATATTGTTGTCGACTTAAATTTTATAACAAACTTTCAAGTATTTTTGTGATATGAGAAACTATCAGCCTGTAATCTTAGTTCAGGCTTAATTTGACTTTTAACTATGTCACCCCAACTTGACTTAAACCATTATGCCCGCTGATCAAAATATATGATTTTATACTTTTCGAGAAATCTTAGAAAATAATCCCCACTACAAGGTATACCCCCATTATCAAGCAATACACCAATTTTCCTTTACTATGAGTGAGTATGCACGAGTTCATCTGTATGGCTTGCAGACATTGTATCCCTTGGGGTCCTTTTTTATTGGTATTAAGACGCACGCAAGGGATGAACAATATATGACTAACATTGTGTTTGATCAAGTCAGTAGTGAATTTGTTCGAAGTAAAACAGTGATCAAGTTTATTGACTTATAAGGGTTCGCTCTTAAAGCATTTTAATATTCAGATAGAATATCCAGATGATGAACCGCATAAAGACTCATTGTAACACCCCGGCTAAAGTGGAATACGCAGCAACGTGACATACATATTGCTCAAAACACATGTGACACTATTAGGTGACTCAATTCAAGTCGGTTAACATACATAATAAAAACACATAAGACGAAACATAAAAACTATATATTTATATTTATATTTATTCATACTTTTATAAATAATAAAGAGACACCGAAAATTTAAGACGGGTCGGATTTTTCGGGTTTGAAAAGTAACGAATGTTACACTCCTAGTGTCCAGATAATTGAGGCAACTCATCAATACATGATTTAAGGCCATAAGACCATACACCAATGAAATGTTAACCATTAACTATACCCTTTATTTAAAATTTTAGGTTTTTCATGATCAAATAGACATAAGGCTTGATTATGACAGGCTATTACATCTCTGCCTTCATTACCAAGACTTTGGAAGAGACTAACACCTTTTTTTTGTTTTTTTTTTCTTTTTTTTATCGACAGGTTTTTGTATATAACACAAACTGAGCTACATCTGGATAATAGGTAAGCGAACAACAAGCTGCGCCGCTATCCCCTTTTGTATCGCAAAGTCTATTCTACTAAATATAAATCCTTGGATCCTCGGGCTCTGCGAGTCACTGTGTACCACCTTCTGCACCCGCTCCAAGAAGCGAACTGCCTTGGGAGCTATGGATCCAAAAGTGTCGAAGGCAAATGGAATGAACACGTGCTGATTCTCCAAACACGCTGTCTCATGCTTAGCAACCTTCCTAGATTCCGCTCACAAAACCGTCTGTCCCGGTACGAAGCCACTATCTCTCAGCCCCACCAACGGGGACACCCTAGTGAGGTCAACACACGCATGCTTAACCCCTGCCCATCCAAACACAAGAACATCTGCAGGACGCATGGTATATCTACCCTCTCGCGGATCAGTCAAAAAGTTAACAAGTGCCTCTTTCTTGGCTGAGATCTCTGCACGTCTAAGCACATCCCATAAGACATCTCTAACCCAGTCATGACGATACTTGAATCCCGGCAATTCCTTACAGTGGAGGGCATGCTCACCAAATCTATCCAAACAAGCTTTTTTACAAATGGGGCATGATTCATCTGGAGGGAAAAGAGGAATCACAAGCCGGTATTTAAGGATGGCTTTATATTCAACCGCCGACATCTGTTGCCCAAGACCTTCAATGGGCACAACAGTCAAAAAATCATGGGCATGAGCCCCCTTGAGACAAGCTAAAACTTCCTTTTGTCTCGGGGTCATATCGAATCACTCCTCCAAATCATGTGCGTATTTACCATAAAGAGCACTCGCCAAGGTTTGTTGAGATTTCTTGGGGGCGGTCTCCTTATCAGTAAAACCGCCTATATCAAGGTCCGGGAGAGTTGTTCCAATATTACCAAGTGCAAAAGAGTAGTCAGGATCTACCCCCATAACACCAGCGTTTCGCAGGATGTGGTCCTGTAATTTCCACGACTGGGACCTGGAAGCCACAAAGGCATATGCGGAGACATCCTCAGCTGAGAAAATTTATAAGCCTCCACAACGCATAGGGAAGGAAGCCAACCTCCACTGGAGGTCCCCAAAATGCGGTCCTCCACACACAACAATATATTCAATTGCCCCTCGCAGGCCCGCATCAAAGATGGACACAACCTCTTTGACATGTTCAGGTTGACAGGTCCGGCGCCCAAACACTAACTTAGCAACCCCCATGCACGAGCGGAACAAAAGGAGCTCACTTTGGGGGTCCCTCAGGTCCGGCAGGCGTTTCATAAGTTCAACCGCCCTCAAAGCTCTTTTTGTTGCCAAAGACCGAATAAACCTCTTTCAATTTGGAAATTTTATGTTTATATCATATACTTTAGCCTAGATGTTTGTTTAAGACTGTTGGTGCATTTTGTGACCGTTGCTCTCAATTCTAACAAACACAAAAGATCATCTGTTACAAAACATGCACCAACAGACTCCCTCTTAACTGATGATCTTCTGTTTGCTCCTTCTTGTAGGACTCGATTGCATTGTGATCTTCAAACTTGAACTTCACATATACATGCAACATCCATCCTGTCTTCAACCAGCCGTGTCTGAAACTGTCTTGTAGCTTCACAAATCTACCAATCACCCCACGTCTTCCATATCAGATCTCCCCTTCAGTGTAAGCTTCTCCGACTATATCGATTGAGGTCTTTGACATGCATGCATCCCCGTGCCTAATTGATCATCTCAACCAATCACGTGAAGTTCTTCTAACTTCCCCAACACGTGAAGTTCTTCTAACTTCACCAACACGTAAAGTTGGGCTCCCTCCACAACTCCACCAACACGTCGGAATTGTATAGTAAGATAAGGTTCAATCTTCAACTACTCAACATCAAGTGATCAATTTCATCACAAAACCACCTTGACAGAATCTAACACACATGACCATTAATTAATCCGAAGCATCTTCAATCACCATGTATAACGATCAAGAACATAAACACTTTAATTCCCGATTAAATCCAACTTGCTCCAAAACTTTCACTTTAATAAATAAGCATCACGTTTCAGGATCCAATTCTCGAACGCCTAGAAAATAACATAAATAATATGCTCTGACCGTAATCCAGTAATGACGAAAACCTTCAGTTCAATTTGACTTTCTTCAGTTGGTCAACCTCGAACAACAACAATTTCTTTGCCCAAAAACACTCAAATATGTGTCAATATCCAGTTTCAATCAAAATCTCATTCATAACTTCAACTCCATATCCAGAGTTGACTCGTATTTGTTCACACGTAAGACCAAGAGATACCAAGTTTCACTCGTTGACGGAACAACGTCTTCGGTCTCACAATAATCGTGTACACCTGGCCATTCAGACGAAAACTCCAAACAATTTTTTTTTTTTAACTTCGCCCATAGTCAACTTCGCCTGAAAGTCATCTTCGCCTAAAAGTCAACTTCGCTTGGCCATAACTTCGCCTGTCCATAACTTCGCCTAAACCCTAAAATTTAAGCGACAACTTCGCCTGAACCCAGTAACTTCGCCTGCGGCGGCTGTTCGGCCAAAAACGCATCAGAAACGTGCCAGAAACACCAAAACACAGATCTCGAACCATAGCATAAGAGCCCAAGGCTCTGATACCAATTATAGTTTCCCAGCCGGATCTACACGGAAATATCTCGTATTACGTAGGTGCGGAATCCCTACGTAAGACGATACGAGTGTTAGATGCGATATACGTTAAACCCAAGTACAAAGACACGTTACAATACTCAATAGACACGTTGTATTGCAACTCCTTTAACACGTGATAGCCAAATCACAATTACATGTACTGAACCCCTTATTCAAAACAAGCCGTAGCCAAACATATATAGTTATCGACAACTTCGCCTAACAGACTAGGCGAAGTTGTTGATAACTTCGCTTGTCCACAAGTTCGCTTATATTAGGCGAACTTGTGAGACAAGTTAACTAAAACACCAATACAAATCTAACTAACACGATTACAGACACTAGATACTGAACTACTGACATCATGTACCAACAGACTCCCCCTTGGCAGTAGCTTCATATCTCAATCTTCAATCACGTGTCTTGTAATCCCAAAACTCGAGTCACCCGTCTTCAAGCATGAACTCCTTCTCTGACACAAACGGAAACTACTCTATGATATTTCTTGCCTTCTTCTTTCCATGCCGGAATATAGAATATCTTTTTCTCGTTCAGCACCTGCAAGTCAGCTTGAGACAAATTCACCAAGTGCATTGGATCATACACTCTCAGCAACTCTTGTTCATCTTCATCCTCCATCACCGCTTCAGCTGTTTCACTATCAACATACCACCATTTCAGATTCTTTAAGACATCCTTGGGCATTTGTTTCATCGGTACTTCTTTTAAACACCAGATCGGCTTATACTTCATTATCATCCGAGGTTTGCCATCAGCTCTCATACGTCTGTCTTTATCTTCAACGAGCTTTCCTTTCTGCGGTTTTAACAATTCGAACTTTTTCTCTTTTATACTTTCTTTCCACACGATCTTCCTAATAATCCTAGCCATATTATCATCACTCCTGTTTATCAACCCCAACTTGGCTAAGTCCTTCACCTCACACTCCGGCAAGGTATTAAACGATCTCAACAATCTCTTGAAATACTGAACTTCGTCAAAACGTTTAATCACAAACAGCCTCAACTGCTCAACGTATAACCAACATATAATCCCCTTCTTCGATTCAGCATACCCTTTGATGTTGTAACTCTTCTTAAACATAGTTGGGACCGCTGGTTTCTTTGTCTTTACAAACCATTGAGCATAGCCTTCTTTCCATCTTAGTTGCTCTTCCCATTCAGTCTCCTCGCTTCCCGTATCTTGACCCAAATTTGGCTTATCAGCTTCTGGAATTTCATGCTCAATGTTATCCTCCACAATCTCTCCCTCTTCCACCTCACTGTCAATCACAATCTCAGCCCCTATCTTCTCAATCTCTTCAATCGGTAACACATCGTCGTCACCTTCAATATCAACATCCACCATCTCCTCCTCATCCACTACCACCACGTCATCATCCCCCGATTCACCAGTTGCACTAGTAGACTCCCCCCTGAGATGTTGAAGTCCCAAGAGCTTGTTCAGTTCTTGGCAAATCACCACCTGCACCTTTCGATGCATTGGGATCATCGTCTCGATCATTCCTCTTCTTCGTCCTCAACTCGTCGCCTTTGCAGCTCGTCTCCCCCTGAGATGCCAAGAACTGTTTCAAGGCATCAAAAAGTTTACCGTGCTCAATCAGGAGGGACGATTGAATCTGATTCTCTGCAACAAGGCGCTGAATAGCGTGAGTCTGGATCAGATTTATTCTCGACTGTTCCGCCACGACCCTTTCAAGAGCTGCTATTCTGTCCGAGTCAGATAAGGTTGCATCAAAATCAAAACTCATATGAGAGGTGTCTTGAGCATATGGTGGAGGGATTCCCAAAGAACGGAACATCAGAAACAGGCGTAAAAGTAACCGCAGGTGATATCGTAACAGATAACCCTGCAGTGGCAACCAGCGTCGACTCAACGAATCTTGCAACAACCTCCGATGGAGTAAGTGTAAGAGGTGGCAAGGAAACAATTTCTGGAGTCGAAAGCTGAAATGTGGTAGGTGGAATGCCAAAAGAAGATGATGTTGTCAAAACGGGGGCACCTGAGGTGATCGGTCCTGTCACAGGCAACGATGCAGGGACCATAGTCATACCAGATAGAGCAGGTGGAGAGAAACGAACCACCCTCGAGCTTTCACCAGCTCCCGATCCTTCACCCGTTCTTGCCCTTTTAGATCGACGAATCAACCGACCCAAATCCTCCTCAAAATCAGATTCACTGTCATCAGTATCTTTCTTTCTTTTATCGTGAATCCTCTCTTGAGCGACAAGTATCTGTCTTGCTTCAACAACCTCATCAGCTCAGGAGTCAGAATCGGTTCTTTCAGAATCAGCTCCCGACGTAGCTACCAACTGCACATCCATACTAGAAACCTGTGCAACTGAAACCTGAACCTCTTCCTCAGGATCGACTCGTTCCATATCAAAAAATCCTTGGCCACCAAAAGCAGCTTCAAGGTCTACGTGTTCCTCCGTTGCCACAACAGGAGCAGCAGGTAGTGCTTGCTGTACCACAGGTGGTGGTTGAGAAACAGCAGCCTGTTGCGGTGCCGGATCCCGAAACTCGTCCCCACGAGGAGCAACATATGATGGGTTGATCAAATAACCAAATAGCGGAGTATGTCGTGGACGAAGCTCTGGTTTACTTCGAGCACTCGACGCTCTGCACTGTGCAAATATCCTCTTGCTGACACTCTCTACATAACGAATCAGACGGCGCTGAGGTAGCGTAGGAGCCACGTGATTCAAGATCATTTGTAAGAATCTTGGATACATCAAGAATATTTCACGATCCACCGCTCGTCTCTGACGGTCTATCTCATAAAAGACCATCTGACTGAAGTTGTAACGCTTGTTGTATGTCAGTGCTGTCATTGCCGACTGCATCGTCGCACCCATCCCGTCCGTACCAGCCTTTCTAACCGACATGAACACGATCATCACGTGCATAAGAAAACGCCATTGATCCAACAAGAATCCTTTACGTCTCTGAGTGTCACCCAATGGACCAGAATAGCCCATTCTTAAAAATGCACCGTCTCTGAATGGAGCAACAAAGTCTGTAGGATCATCTCTTGTTTCATTTCCAAACTGCAAAGCGACCCTTATCTGTTCCGATGAGAATTGCACCACCTGATTGTTAACGGTGGCGCGCATTATTGGGGGTTCGACTCTACAATCGTATTCAACCGTCTGCTAGAAGTCTTCTATGTTTGGCAGAGAAATGGGCAGAGTTGTAGTAATCGCATGGAAGATACGCGAGCGAATCAGAAAAGTGATGATCTTGTGATAATCATCAACACCGCTAGCATCCGGGTCCAGTGTTATGTACATATTGTGCCCCGGAAAGAATTGGCGGTTGTTATCACCACCTTCGTCACCACCGGCACCACCGGCTCCTGCTACAGCTGCCATAACTGCACCACAAACGGTCTAAGTTAGAGAATCGTCAAGGCAGATCGTAACTTCACTTATTACCATGAGCGAAGTTAAGATAAACATTAGTGGGCAAGCGAAGTTAGACATAGGGCGAAGTTGAGCACAACTTCGCCTATACAATAACTTCGCCTGACAACAGATTAACTTTTAAATAACATTTAAAGCATCAGACGAAGTTAAGCCTAAGGCGAAGTTAAGGATAACTTCGCCTAATCATAAATTCGCCCCTTGAACAACTTCGCACCTGATTAATTTAAAATTTAAAGGAACAGGCGAAGTTAAGCCTTAGGCGAAGTTGAGAACAACTTCGCCTAAACTATAACTTCACTTGAACTGAAACGGCAAAGGTTTAGACGATCAAACGAGATGTCTTTTGGATAATTTGATGATTGTCGACACTAAAAAACATGTTTTTATGGAGATCTAGACGATCAAGTTGTTTACGAACACGTTAAAAACGAGTTTGACAAGCGGGTGTATAACGGTTAGCATGAACGAGGCCCCGAATCGGACCAAAACGACCTCTGATTAACATGATCGACAAGAATTAAACGTTATATCGACCCTACACACCTTTAACACGGGTTTGAAATGAATAAGAATGAGGTTTGATTCGAGAAAATAAGTTCGCCGAGGTTGATGAGTGATAAGTTCGCCTGGGTTGAGAAAATGTGAAAACAGTTGACCAAGTTGACCTTTATATAGGATTAAATATGCACAGGCGAAGTTAAGGATAACTTCGCTTATCCATAACTTCTCCCTATAGCAACTTCGCTTAGCATTAAATTTACATAATAGACCCTCATAATCTTGAACATTATGCAATGTCTTTTAATAACTTCCGTTAAAGATTTAAATGTCAAAATCAAAGAACCAAGTAACTAAGCTTTGAATCGTAAAATGAAATACGTAAAGTAAAATTAGAAATAAAGTATACGGGATCAAATTTCAGTCTTGACAGGGACAAGAATGTTTTTAGAAAATAATCCGAACAGGAATCATACTAATTAAGTGACTTTCACATAGATCCATGTTCAGCTGTATTATGACATATGGAACAGGTTGTAAGCAGGATAACAACTTAGAATGGTTTTCATCGCATCTGTGATACGGATTAGGTTCAATTAAGCTCAAAATTTAAACGGATAACACATCAGAGAAGTGATGTCTCCTATCTATTCCCAAAGCGTATTTGGCTTTCCCCAAGTCACCCCGAGTTGACCTCGACCCGTAGTGTCTGATTAACTTGTAAACACATCTTGATCTTTTAGAGTCTTCGTCCTGTTCTCGTTCTTGCCTCTTGATTGATAAGTAATAGGCTTCAGAAGGCTTAACATCATCATTTTTTTTAAATAAAGATTTACATAGCTTCAAACGGTAGACTACTGCAAGTCCCGAATCTGGATCACTGCAGGTACTTGACACACTATCATCTTGGGAATCAGAACACTCACGGGCTCGTGTATGACTGGGTAATCACTTTTCTGCCTATCATTCGGAAAGATGTATATGGAGACATACACAACCCTTAATGAGTCTTCCCTTTAAATCGAGAAGATTAAGTTAGTATCACTTTAACTTTTACGCACCATAAAAGCTACCATAACATACAATGACTGTTCTAGAGTCTTTTAGGCCTAATAACTTCACTAGTTAAGCACACAGAAATAGTTTGAGTATCACTTTCCAAGGTTGGATCAATTTTCTTAGAAACATTGTATAGAAACCTCTTACGAAGTTGTAGACTTAAAAAATTATATCATCTCCCAAAAAAATTTTAAATTCTATCGCCCCGATCAAGTCAAAGTCATCAGGTAAACGGCTATCCTGAAGATCCAATGGATCAGCTGGACCGACCACATACGAATATGCGTCCTTTTAACTAAGTATGAACGACTATTTTTCGGCGACAGAATAAAAACACATCATAAACCGCCCCAGTCGCTTTCTGTCATCTGGTTACTGGCTATCCTCATAATCTACTGGTAGAAGTGAGGACCAAACACATCCGAAGGTATGTCCTTCAAACTGAAGCAACCGACATAATTCTAAGTGATAGTGACGTTTTTTTTACTCAAGTAAAAACGAAAAATACGGTTACTCGGGATTGATCATCCCATTAAGCTCAACAAGGTTTTGAAAACGAGTTCTGTCAAACGCATTAGTAAAAAGATCAGCGAAATTATCTAACGAATCAACCTTTTCGAGCACTATTTATTTCTTCTCAGCACAATCCCGTATAAAATGATTACGAATGTCAATGTGTTTAGTTTTGCTATGTTTTACGGGATTGTTAGTTACTGAGATTGCAGCAGTGTTATCAATACAAATAGGAGTTTGAGTAAAATTCAGACCATAATCGCGCAATTGCTGTTGTATCCAAAGAACCTGGGAGCAGCAGTTTGATGCTGCCATGTACTCTGCTTCACAGGTAGAAATGGCTACAGAGGTCTGCTTCTTACACTGCCATGAAACCAATCTTCCTCCCAGAAACTGACATCCACCGGTCGTCGACTTCCTGTTTTGATTGCAACCTCCATATAAGCGACAAAATCCAAGTCTCCCCCTTTCGTGTACCACAATCCCAGTTAAGGCTTGCCTTTGAGATACCGCAGTATTCTCTTCACTCTCTTCATGTGAGATTCCTTTGGGCTTGCCTGAAATCGAGCACAGAGACAAACTGCAAACATAATGTCAGGTCTAGATGCAGTTAAATACATTAAAGAACCTATGATTGCTCGATATTGGGTGGGGTGCACATCTGCGTCACTGTCTAAATCAGCACCCAGCTTGTGGTTGACGCAAACCGAAGTATCAAATGGAGTGCTGTCCTCCATCTTGAAGCGTTTGAGAACGTCTTGGACATATTTAGTTTGATGGATGAACATCCCCTCCTTCTTCGGATCAACCTGCAATCCTAAAAAGAAAGTTAATTCACCCATTGCACTCATTTCAAACCTCCTTTTCATGACTTCCTCAAATTCCTGACACATGGCGACTTTTGAAGCAGCAAAGATGATGTCGTCCACGTAGACTTGAACTAGGAGAAAGTCTCCCCCCTTTTCTTGACAAACAGCGTGCTGTCGATCTTTCCTCTTTCGAACCCATTCTCAAGTAAGTAATCAGACAAGGTTGCGTACCAGGCACGAGGGGCCTGATGTAGTCCATATAGCTCTTCACTTAACTTGTACACGTGATCAGGAAAGTCTGGGTCAGGAAAACTTGGAGGCTGCTCAACGTACACAACCTCATCGACATTACTGTTAAGAAACGCACTTTTCACATCTAACTGGAACACCTTCAACTCATTGTGTGCAGCAAATGCCAAAAACAAACGAATCGCTTCCAATCTTGCCACAGAAGCAAACACTTCATTGTAGTCGATCCCTTCTTGCTGATTAAACCCTTTTACGACCAGCCTCGCCTTGTTCCTGATGATTATTCCTTTCTCATCTCTCTTACATTTGAAAACCCATTTGGTGCCAATCGCATGCACATTCTTCGGTTTTGCAACCAATTTCCATACCTCCATCTTCTCGAACTGGGCTAACTCTTCTTGCATGGCTTCGACCCACGAGCTGTCTTTTAGAGCCATTTGATAGTTATTTGGTTCAATCTGGCTGATGAAGCAGGTGTACAAGCACTCGTTAATGATACATGTTTCTTTAATGCTTGCGTAAACACAGGTTTGCCCATTCAAGCTTCGTCTTGTTTGTACACCGTCAGACAAATCACCTATCACGTTCTCTAAAGGGTGATTTTTGTGAACTACAGTAGTCGGAACCGAACTGACTTGCAGATTGTCTTCCAGGTTCGAAGAGAGTTCATCAATGGGCGATTGTTGTTGAGAGTGAAAAGGATTGAAAAATTCGTCTTTAGTTGGAGCAGCAGGGGTATCAGCAGCAGTTGACGAGGAAGGTTGACATTCATCGTACTGTGGACGTTGCACAAAATTTTCTTCCTCAACATACAGAATCTGTGTAGCAATTTTCTCATCAGCTTCTGCAAAATCCAAGTAAGGCATATTAAAAGATTTGAACAATTTATCATAGTCAAAAGCTTCAGCGGGTCCCGTGCTGGGCATTGGTGGTTTGTAACTCGTGATGTCGGTGTTACATACCACTTCAACCTTGCTGTTCGATAAATTAAAGACTCTTCTGTTGGGTGTCCCAACTACATATCCGACTAAAATACCTTCGTCGGCTTTCTCACCAAATTTAGAGTTTGTCTTTAATATCGTACATGGGGACCCGAATGGTTCGAGACCATTTAAGTTTGGCTTTCGACCATGCATAAGTTCATAACAAGTTTTATTTAGCCTTTTAACAGTTAAAACACGATTAAGGATATAATAGGCTGTGGCAACTGCTTCAACCCAGAACACCACGGTAAGTTTAGCATCAGCCAGCATGGTTCTGGCTTCTTCAAGTAGCGTCCTGTTCTTCCTCTCAGCCACCCCATTTTGTTGCGGAGTATACGGGGCGCTGTACTGGTGGTCTATCCCTTTCTGTAAGCAGAACAGCTCCATCTGGTAGTTTTTGAACTCTGTCCCATTATCAATCCTGATATACTTAACCTTTCTCCCCACAATATTCTCAATCTTAGTAATCAAGTTAATTACCAACTGTACCGTCTTATCTTTTGTCTTCATAAAATATACCCAAGAATATCGAGAGTAATCATCAGTTATTACAAAGCAGTACGATGTTCCCCCTAGACTCTTTACATTCACGGGACCGAAGAGATCCATGTGAAGTAGGTCTAGGGTACTGACAATTGAGTTAACCTTCTTGGTGTGATGAGGTTTCTTGTGTTGCTTTCCCTTCTTGCACGATAAGCATTGGTCTTCAAAGTTGAAGTTCTTCAAGGGGACACCAAGCACCAGCCCATTCTTGACAATGTAGTTCATTTTTTGAAGATGTATATGCCCCATTCTTCGATGCCATAATTCGGACTCCGATTCAGTTGCCTTTGACAGAAGACATGATTCTTCTGTTGCCATCGTTTGACCTCATATCCATGACGTATGTATACTTTTCTCTTGGAGCTTTCATCACCACCCATGCCTCTGGTATCTTGAAACCAGGTTGCTTCATCTTTAGTAAAGTGCACTGTGTACTCTTTGTCACAAATCTGAGATACGCTCAACAAATTATGCTTCAACTCTTCTACAAAATTCACCTTCTCCAATTTCATTTTTCCATTTGTTACGGTTCCAATACCGGTGATTCTACCTCCGCTCTCTCCAGCGAAACTAACTCTTCCTCCTTGAACAGGTTTCCATTCAAGTAACAAATTCTTGTTACCAGTCATGTGCCGGGAACAACCACTATCCACAACCCACCGATTGTTTACATTCCTGTTCAACTGTTCCTGCACGATTAAAGCAAAGGATTAAAATCTGGGGACCCAAGACCTATTGGTCTTGGGTCGATTAAATCTGTTAAACGGCATCCCGTACTTTGGCTGTTCAAAGTCAGTTTGAGAATAATTTCTGTAAGTTCTATAAGGATACCTTCTTGAGAATTGACTATGAGTCCATCCAAACCTTAGTGAATTAACTGAATTATAATTGTTGGTTCGGTTGTTTACTGGGAAAAACTGAGATCGATTTCTTTGAAATCTTGGATTAGTCCAATGTCTGAATTTTGGAGAGTTAGCATTCTTACCATTATAGTAATTACTATTAGTTTTATTCTCAGTTTTCGGAGGCCTCATACCTCTAAATCTATGATTGAGAAGGCAATTAGCAATTAGGTGTCCGATTTGATTGCATCTGAAACAACTCCTGTGTTCAACTTTCGTCTCAACAGTTGTTTCAGATGTTGAGGTTGCATTACTATTCGTTTGTCTAACATATGGTGGGACAAACGGGTTTAGGGGAGAATTCTTTTCAGTTGGCTTATATTCCTCCCCACGTTTTAGTAATACTACCTCTTCTTTTATCTCACTAGATTCGGATGTCTTGTCCGAATTTGATGAGACAGAACTAGGAACAGAAATCTTAACATTCGAAACAGGCTTACTTGTTTCGCTTTGACTAACTTCAGGTTCTTTAATCGAAACTTTGACAGGAACTGTCTGACTAATCTCATCATCAACAGATTTCTGATTACTAGGATTATACGTATAGTTATGATTATATGGTGGTGGAACTTCAGAATATCCAATTCCCCCCTTTTTAACTCGGGAACGTTGAACACTTACAATGTGATCAAGCATTGCTGAGGAGTTTCTAAATTGTTCAATTTTTCTGTTTAATTCCACCACTTTTACCTGGTAATCAGCTATCTGTTTATCCCTGTTAGCAATTAGTTTGGTTTTTTCTTCTAACACTTCATAACTAAGATCAATTACTTGTATTTTTTCAGCTAGACTTGCTTTAAGACTTCTGATATCTTTTTCACTAGCTTTTATTTTTACCGAGTAACTGTTTTCTCTAGTTTTAGTGTAATGATGATCTTCTTTTAACATTTTAAATTGAGCGTCCAAACTAACAAACTGATCAGTTATTGTTTTCAATTGTTTAGATAGATTTTCACATTGCATACAAGGGAGTTCAGAACTTACCTCAGAAAGCTGATCGTTCACTTCCGCCATGTAAGCTTGATTTTCCCCCTTCTCCCTCTCACTTCCTCCAGTTTCGATGTTAACTAAATTTGTCTGTTCGAAGACTTCCTCAACCTGTAGATTCCAGTTATACCCACTATTGTGTCTAGATACCATAGCCTTATTCTCACTAACTCCCCCAATTTGTTGTGTAGGCCTGTTCTGACTACGTTCGACTCTTTCATTTGTGCATTCCTTAGCAAAGTGACCATTCTGTTGACAGTTATAGCATCGAACCGTTGACTTATCAAACCCTGGTCTTTCGCCAACGAACTTTCTACCCTTTTTCTTTATGAACCTTTTAACTCTTCTTACTATCATAGCCATCTGCTACTGCAGATCCATCTCTTCCAGATCATCAGCATCGATCTGATCATAGTCTTCATCTAAGGTTGCAGGGTCAACTATTTTAACCTTTATGTAATTCTCATAAGATGCAATGAAAGATGCATAGGGAGCAAACTGCTGTTCAGCTGATTTAACGCTCATGGGCATCCATGAGTAATTGTAGGTCGGGACTTTGAGGATACATTACCAGTTGTTGATTGAGGTTTTGATAAACTACTACCTCCAGCTACGAAGCATACGTCGCCATCCATATTGAGAATCACATGACCATCTCGAGTTGAGTTGGAGTTTGATTCTCCCTTTGAGTAGTAGGCAGACGATTCTAATTTTGAACTTGAACTTGGATAGACCTTCGCACCATACATTCCCGGATCCTGAACCTGATCAGTCAGTGTCTCCTTTCGAACCATGTTGAGCTCAAAATTTCGTAACTTATTGACAGCTGTTTCAAGATCAATATCAGTAAATTCTTTATCCTCTCTCATTAAAACCATATACATTTCCCATTTCGGTGGAAGAGCATCAAGAAGCTTCTCTACTATCTCCTCCTCTTTGTATACAATGGAGTAATTACTGAGTTCGGTCATCAAATGATAATATCTGGTGATGATATCGTCAAATTATTCCTTTTTTAGATACTTGAACACAGAGAATTGGGTTTTTAGTAGCTTTGTTTTGGAGGCACGTATTCCCACATTACCCTCATATCGATTTTCAAGTGCTTCCCAAAGCTCTCTAGCAGTTTTGTATTTCTTGAAGGTGTGTAGAATTTCTTGTGGAAGAGCCATGGTGATTGCTGTATGAGCTTTACTCTCTGCCTCATACATCTTCTTCTCCTCCTCATCCATCTTACCGTACTTCTTTATTTGATCACGACCCTCAAACAAGGCCGTTGGTGGAATGTATCCATCTTGTATGCACACCCACATCTTAGCATCTTGGTATTTAACATACTGCTCAAACCGATCTTTCCAAGCAACAAAATCGGTACCCTTAAGCATTTTCGGAGCCTTAGTAGCTGAACCTGCTTCCACCACCATTTTCACCAGTTCCGTAATGTTTATAGAAGTCATCTTTGAAAATACGACTCGAAAACACAAAGAAACCCAAAAATAATATTTTATTATTCTGAACAGTACCCAGTAGGCGAAGTTATGCTTAACTTCGCTTAAGCTTAACTTCGCTTATACTCAACTTCGCTAAAACCTTAACTTCGCTTACTTCTTAACTTCGCCTGATGTTAACTTCGCTTAATGACAACTTCCCTTAATGACAACATCGCTTAATTCAAGCGAACTTGTGAGATAGACGAAGTTAAAGATAACTTCGCTTAAACTTATATCTTCGCCTAAACCCTACAAACAGTGGCGGCAACTTCGCCTGATGAACAAAAGATTTTTGCAAGTTTTAATTTGACGTATTGCGAGGTATGTGGAGATGTAATGGGTTGTTTTTGATAGTGGGAGATGGTTAGGACACAAAAACTCGGTATTTTAACGTAAACTCGTCCCGCGAATAGTCGAACGGAAACGAAGTGGCGAAGTTAGAACAACTTCGCCATAGGCGAAGTTGGAACAACTTCGCCTACTGGCCCAATCCCAAGCCCGCGAAGTTGGTTTTATATATATGTGTGTCTTGTTTAGGGTTTTGATGTGTTGAATAACACACTTATATTTCCTTACAATTTTATAATGTTTTAATGATTTAATATCAAATTTATGTAAGTTTAGGGGGTTAATTGCAAAGTTTTACAAAGTTGAAATGTTTTGTGTAGGTTATGGAAAGATGTGGGAAAAAAGGCAAGAAAAAGAAAACTTGGAGGGTTTAAGTGTCAAAGTTTCAAAGTTTAATCAAGGCCCGGTCCAAGCCCACAAGTTAGGAGCCTAATATAATATTATATTAAGTTAAAATAATCATTAATCAGCCATTCATCATCCCGTAATCCCGAAATTAAAAACCCTAACCCCATAACCCTAACTTACGATCGGACAGCAGCCGCCGGCAAGAAAAGAAAGAAGAAAAAGAGAAAAGCTGTTGGCGGCTGAGGTGTTTTGGATGGCTGGAGGGAAGAGGAACCTTTGGGCAGCAGCTAGGGGCTTCAATACATCACAAATCTCAGCCATAAACCTTGAGTATACATCTTTAAACTTTAATTATTGTCAAGAACCCTAACTTTGATTGATTTGGTCTTTTGTTTTACATTGTTTTGCAATTGACTGATAGATTGACTTGTTATTGATTGAGTTTCGATCTTGAATGAGTTTTATCATGTTTATATTGATGTTTATGATGTTTACTTTGATTGTTTGTGGCTGTCCAAAAGTGATGAGTAGCTAAACTTGTTTGTTCTACCTAGGATAGATGATTGTTGAATAGTTTTGACTTGTTTAATGGATTGTTAATGTTCAAGACTTAAATTATTGATGTAAAGTTTAACTAAACCATGAATTAGATTGTGTGTGATGGCTGTGTTTTATTTGTTATTACTTATAATCCTCTTGCATTAGTTAATTGAATCGGTTTTGATTAATTGATTTCTTGTTAAGCTCTTTACTTGGTGTTTTGGGTTTATTTGCGGGGTGTACAACCGTAGGGATAAGTGGGTAATATAATCATCTAAAATCAGTTAAAATACACCTTCTTTGTCACACCCTCAAAATCCACTAACGGAGTTTTACCGTCAGAGGGTGTGAACTAACAAGATCGGATTCATTAGTTATAATCAAACCATAAAAACGTTTACGAGTAATTAAATGCGGAAGCGTAAAAACCATAAAATAAATGTCGCGTCACGCAGGACGACTTAAAAACCCAAGTAATAATAGTTAAAAACATGTTTGCATATCAGAATGTTCAAAGAAAACCATGCATGATCCTATACCGCGCGCCCGTCTCGGCTACCTGAGAATAACATACTAAAAGTGTCAACACGAGGTTGGTGAGTTCACAAGTTTATATAAAATAAAGCGTTTAGCGTTTGCGTTCAGCGTTTTGCGTTCAGCGTTTTGCGTTACCAGATAGTGTTATGTCAATTATATATCTATAGGTAGCTAGCCTATAAAACAAGTATTACTAAGTGTTCGACACAAAAGCTGACTGTTTATCATTTGCCTTGCCACCAGGTCTATCCCGACCATGGTATGTGTTTAGCCAAGATAACACCCACTCGACCTCCAGTCGAGTTTAGCGTTGGGTGGGGTTTGCCAAACCCAGTAGTACTACTCAACAATGACTCGCTATTATCAAATACTAAACGGTTCGATGTGAATGAAGGACTTTAGTTATTGCGTTTCCCACTTAGTCTTTACAAGTGATATATAATTTATACTAACAAAATCTTAAATGCGTTTTCGGAGTATGTTACCTCCCCAAGTGAAAAGCTTTTGAAAACAGTTTAGAGGGGTAAGTGAACTCACTGTTTGAGAAGAATTCCCAAAATAAATCACCAAAGGATGCGAGTCACAGAAAAACTCTCTCTAGCGTTCTAAAACAACAAAGAGATTTTTCTAAGTGTCGGAACTATTATCGAGTTTCTAAACTCGGCACATAATAACTATGCACACAATATGTTTCGTGTTTCGTTTGTGAATCGTGTGTGACTTTAACAAGTACATTTGGGATACATTACATGTGTGAGCAATTATTTACGTGTCATGTATTAATAATGTACATCACTAGCAATTACTCCCCGTGAGGGCAATTTGGTCAACACATAACAATTAACTAGCAATTATTCCCCGCAAGGGCAATTTGGTCAAAACATGATAATTAATTAGCAATCATTCCCCTCAAGGGAAATTTGGTCAAAACACGACAATTAATTAGCAAATACCATGTTTCATGCAACTTTTACAAAATTCAGCAACTAGTTTCTTAACGACAGAATTCTACTTGTAAAACTAGTCTATTCCACCGATCATAGCATCTCAATTAATTAACCAAATATTATCACAAAAGAATATATGTGTTAGGTTTCCAGAACATATTTTGTTGTATTTTTATTCCATATACATTTCTCATAATGATCAATTTACCACAGCAAACTCACAACAGAAAGTTATTTGCAATTCCCGTTAAATGAAAAATCCAACAAATGCAAGACCACTTGGGTTAGGTTCCTAACTCAACAAGCCAACTTCCAGAAGTGGAACCAACCCAATTGGTCTCGTAGTTCATGAGATATAATATTTACAAAACAACCTAACAGCAGGTCTAACAACTCAGCTTTGCACAACGTTTTTGTAAAATCATAAAGGTTAACTTTTACACGTCCAAAAATTGCAAATTTATATTCTTTAGAAACTAGACTCAACCTAGTTTTCTGTAGTATCAATAATCTCAACCAATTTTCACATTTACACCCCGATACAGTCAATTGAACATCAACAACACAATCTGTCCAGAAACTGTTTGCAACAAAACTCAACATATTAACCATCTATAGACCACAATTCATTCATATAACATTCTAGACCCCATAACCACTATCCATGCATATCAATTACACCATTCATACATGGTTAGGGTTTTATTTGATCTCAAAATCAAAGACACAACAATTAACATGTAACAATATCAATTCTAGTTATCAAATCATCATCAATACATCATCAAATCAAACGAATCATATGAGCACATTATAAGAAGATTTTCGGAACCTAGGGTTCACAATTATACCTTCAAAAACACCAACACAAGCAATAGGAAGGTAGAAGATGGCTAGAAACGGATGTAGGATGCTTCAATTATGAGAACCAAGATCAAAAACCAAGCAATATGTGTGTGTGTGTGAACCGATCGTGAGGAGAGGGGGGGGGGGTAGGCTGCCGTCGGGTATGAAAGGAAGAGAAAGAGAGGATTAGGGTTTTAGGTTTATGTTATTATTTATAATAACATGTTACACTTTAGTCCCTCAACTTCCAATTGTTACTTTTCTAGCTTAAATAACTAGTTCTTGTTTCTTGTTTAGCATCACACATAATATAATCAAGTAACACATAAGTCTAACACATAATTATCACATAATTATTGTTTTGACATTTTTCGTTTATTCACCAATTGTTTGCGTCAACTCGTTTGCGTTTCGGTGCAAATTCCCGAAGGACTACACATGTAGTAAGTGTCAAGCGTCATTTAAACCCTAGTTTAAATGTAATGAGGTGTGAGTTATAGATTCAGTGATCTAAAGTTTGAATTGACGGAGTTGAGTTAACGGAGTTAACCTGAATTTGACGATTGTCACATCATTCCCATGTTAAAGAATTTTCGTCCCGAAAATTTGAGTCAAGTCGTGATGAGTGTCTGAAAAAGTAAGAAAAATTTTCAGTTTGTCATATCATCCCCTAGTAGAAAGAAATTTCGTCCCGAAATTTAATTCATACCTCCGGCGATTTCAGACGGTTTGCCTGGTTTCACGGTTTTCTGTGTTTGGTCAGCCCTTCAAAAAGGTGAGGATACTTTTTCATCATTTGATCCTCGCGTTTCCACGTGAACTCCGGTCCACGTCTCGAGTTCCAACGAACCTTAACGATTGGAATTTTGCTGCTTGAGTGTTTTGGTTTCCCAATCCAAAACTTCGACTGGTTCTTCAATGAAGCGTAGCTATTCATCAACTTGCAGTTCATCCAAAGGGACTACTTGGATTTCATCAGATAGGCATTTCTTCAAATTGGATACGTGGAAAACATTTTGTACACTGCTGAGTTCCGCTGGTAAGTCCAGCCGATACGCCACTGGACCAACGCGTTCTGTTATCCGGTAAGGACCAACATATCGTGGGTTGAGTTTGTTTCGCTTTCCAAAGCGAACCACACCTTTCCAAGGTGAGACTTTGAGTAACACTTGATCGTTCACTTGAAATTCGAGAGGTTTTCGGCGCTTGTCGGCGTAACTCTTTTGGCGATCCCGTGCTGCTGCCATGCGATTTGGGATTTGAACAATATTTTCCGAAGTTTCGAGTACCAGTTCTGGACCAGTGATTTGGCTGTCACCCACCTCTGCCCAGCAGAGAGGTGATCGACACTTCCGTCTGTACAGTGCTTCAAACGGCGCTGCTTTAATACTTGCGTGGTAGCTGTTATTATACGAAAACTCTACCAAAGGTAAGTGAGGTTCCCAACTTTTTCCGAAATCCAACACACATGCACGCAACATGTCCTCTAAGGTCTGAATAGTTCGTTCACTTTGCCCATCCGTCTGAGGATGGTATGCTGTGCTCATATCAAGGCGTGTGCCTAGGGCACTCTGTAGCGACTTCCAAAAGTGCGAAGTGAAACGGGAATCTCAATCAGAAATGATTGAGACAGGCACTCCGTGTCTAGACACTACTTCCTTCATGTAGACGCGAGTCAGTCTTTCCATTTTGTCCGATTCCTTAATCGCTAAAAAGTGTGCCGACTTAGTCAACCGGTCAACGATCACCCAGATGGTATCGCATCCCGTCGGTGTCTTAGGTAATCCTGTGATGAAGTCCATTGAAATGTGTTCCCATTTCCACATTGGAAGTTCCGGTTGCTGTAGTAGGCCAGATGGTTTCTGGTATTCTATTTTGACTCTGGCATAAGTCAAGCATTTTCTCACGTAGGTGGCAATGTCGGCCTTCATGTTCGGCCACCAGTAAAGTGCCTTTAAGTCATGGTACATCTTATCTGAGCCAGGGTGGATAGAATATCGGGACTTGTGTGCTTCGTCCATCACTAGAGTTCTCAACTCTCCGTATCGTGGAACCCAAATCCGGTTCTTAAAATATCGGACCCCATCCGATTTGGTTTCAAGTTGCTTGTTCATGCCCCGCATGAGTTCTGATGGAAGATTATTATCCTTCAAAGCTTCAAGTTGCGCATCGCGAATCTGATCAGGTAAGTTGGTATGAATCGTGAGTTGCAATGCCCGCACTCGTATGGGTTTATCTGTTTCTTTTCTGCTGAGAGCGTCGGCCACTACATTGGCCTTGCCAGGGTGGTACTTGATGGCACAATCATAATCCTTAAGCAGCTCGACCCAACGACGCTGTCGCATGTTCAGCTCCTTCTGATCGTAGATATGTTGGAGACTCTTGTGGTCGGTGTAAATGGTAAACTTGGTACCGTACAAGTAATGCCTCCATATCTTAAGGGCAAACACCACAGCTCCGAGTTCCAAGTCATGGGTCGTGTAGTTCTTCTCGTTAACCCATAGTTGTCGAGAGGCATAGGCTATAACCTTCTCGAGTTGCATCAGCACACAACCGAGACCTTGTATCGATGCGTCACAATGTACCTCAAAATTCTCTGTTCCCTCGGGGAGGGCTAAAATAGGAGTGCTACAGAGTTTGGTTTTCAACAGTTGAAAAGCGGATTCTTGTGCGTCACCCCAATTGTACTTTGTACCTTTGTGAGTCAAAGCGGTGAGGGGTTGAGAAATCTTTGAAAATCCCTCGATGAAACGCCGGTAGTAGCCGGCCAGTCCTAGGAATTGCCACACCTCAGTTGGAGTTTTAGGTGCTTCCCAGTTTTTGATGGCCTCTACCTTACCGGGATCGATATGGATACCGTTCTCGTTGATCACATGTCCTAAAAAGTGAACCTCGCGAAGCCAAAACTCGCATTTCGAGAGTTTTGCGTACAGTTGTTCCTTCTTCCATAATTTCAGAATTACCCTCAAGTGTTTTTCATGGTCATCTTTGTCCTTGGAATAGACCAGGATATCGTCAATAAACACAATCACAAACTTGTCGAGGTACGCCTTGCATACTCGATTCATAAGATCCATAAATACGGCTGGTGTGTTGGTTAGGCCAAAAGGCATAACCGAAAACTCGTAGTGACCATATCGTGTTCTGAAAGCCGTCTTTGAAATATCTTTCTCGCGCACTCTTATTTGATGGTAACCAGACCGCAGATCGATCTTCGAGTAGTAACTCGATCCTTGAAGCTGATCAAACAGATCATCAATTCGGGGTAAAGGATAACGGTTCTTGACCGTCACCTTGTTCAACTCCCGGTAGTCGATGCACATGCGGAAAGTCCCGTCCTTCTTTCTGACAAATAAGACAGGGGCTCCCCATGGCGATGAGCTAGGTCGGATAAAACCCTTATCCAACAAATCTTGCAACTGGGTGGACAACTACTGAAGCTCCGCCGGTGCGAGCCGATACGGGGCTCGGGCTATGGGTGCTGCATCGGGGGTCAATTCGATTTGGAATTCGACTTGTCGTATAGGAGGGAGTCCAGGCAAATCCTCCGGGAAAACTTCCGGAAAATCTCGCACAATCGGTATATCTTCGATTCGTTTCTCCTCCGCTGGTTTCTCGACAATATGCGGTAAAATTGCCGGATGACCCTTTCGTAGATACTTCTGCGCCTTCATGAGGGTGATAACGCTGGTGGTCATGCCGCTTCTCTCGCCCCGGATCGAAATGGTCTCGCCGGAATGGGTAGTAATGTGGACTATCTTGTCGTGACATATAATCTCCGCTCGGTTCTCAGATAACCAGTCCATGCCGACAACGACATCGAAACTTCCAAGCGAAAAAGGGATAAGGTCGATATCAAAAACATGACCTGACAGTTTTAACTTACATCCCGCAAGTACATGAGTCGTTACTATAGTCTTACCGTCAGCTAATTCAACAGGAAACTTAGCATCTAACGGGGTTGGAGTTAGGTCTAAGAGTTGACTAAAGGCTTTCGACACGAAACTCCTATCAGCTCCAGTGTCAAACAATACAGAAGCAAAACAATCGTTCACAGGGAACTTACTAGTCACCACGTACGGATCATTGTGGGCTTGACCCGACCCAATAACAAAAGCTCTTCCTTTACAATTGTTTCCACCACCGCTGCCACTTCCATTACCTCCATTGTTGTCGTTCTGTTTCAGCTTAGGGCAGTCTTTCTTGAAATGACCCTCCTGACCACATTCGAAACATCCCTTAGCCGTCATAGGTGGTTTAGGAGCACCCTTTGCCGCCAGGTCTCCTCTACATTCCTTTGCCTGGTGACCCATCTTTCCGCATCTCTGACACTTGACACGGTCACACGGCCTAGCATGATGATAGTTGCACCTGTTGCACTTCGGATATTTCCCAGCATATCCGCTCAAACCCTGCCCGCTACCGTTGTTATTGTTGTTGTGACCCTGATGGTTGAAACTCTGGGTGAATTCGGGCTTACGGTAGTGTTGTTGCTGTGGGGGGTTCGAGGATGAGGATCTGGTGTTGTCAAACTTTCTCTTTCCGCTGCTCGGGTTGTTGTTGCTGTTGTTATCAGTACTCGAGTTGTCACGGGCTTTAGTGGTCGAACCCCTAGGTGGTAGCGCACCTTGGGTCACCGCTTGATCCGTTAGTTTGTGAGCTAACCGAATCGCTTGTTGAATCGTGGCTGGTCTGGAAGACGTCACCATGCCCTGAATTTGCGGTGCTAACCCATCAATATACATTTCAATCCTCTTACTCGGCGGGTCTACCATCCGTGGACACATCACAGCTAACTCGTGAGAACGGGTGGTGTAGGCTTCGATTTCTGAACCCACCATCTTCAATGACCAAAACACGGATTCCAACTTTGCAATCTCCTCTCTCGGACAGTACTCTTCTCGCATCATGTTCTTGAACTCCTCCCAGTTCATCGCGTTAGCCAGTTCCAATCCAAGGATCTGCGCGTTCGAATTCCACCAAGTGAGAGCAGAATCTTCAAGTGTTCCAGTAGCAAATTTGACCCTACTGGCAGGGGGACAATTACACATCTCAAACGCCGATTTGGCCTTCTCAGCCCAACGCAGGAAGCCTATAGCTCCCTCGGTGCCCTTAAACGAACTCGGCTTGCAGTCAAGGTAATTCTTGAAGGTACACGTTCCTATTGGACCTCCAGCTTGGTTCTGGACATGTGCGGCTAGAGCGGCCGCCGCGTGGTCATTCAGCAGAGTTTGGAGTTCTGCTGCAGTCAGGTTGATGTTACCACGTCCGTGATCAGCGTTTCTTCCAGCCATTTCCTAGAATCACAGCATAAAATGTTAAACATGAATTTTTCTTTCATATGCAACACGCCATACATGTAATAAAAAGATAGGTATGAAAGAAATAAGAAACAAACATCACATCACAACCATATAATAATCCAAATAATAATTCACGATTAAAACCATTGTATTCGTTACAAAGTATTTCAAATCAATCCTTAAAATCATAGAAAATAATAGTTTGGATGGAGACAACCCCTCCATCTAGGTGTTATCATCCTTAGATGTCATCGTCTGAGGACACCTCTGAGTGTGCCTCCTCCTCCGCCTGTTCTTCCTCCGGTTCCTCTTCGGGTTCCTCCTCGGGATCTTCCTTGGGATCCTCCTCAGGTTCCTCTTCAGGATCTTCTTCGGGTTCCTCTTCAGGCTCTGCCTCAGGTTCTGCCTCAGGTTCTGCCTCAGGTTCGGCTGCGTTCTGAGCAATTTGCATTTGTAAGACATCGCAACGCTCTAAAGCTATCTCGGTTCGAGTCCTTGCTACTTGGAGTTGCTCTTGCAAGTCTATCATCTCGGCTTGCATCTTTCTCATAATCTTCATCTGTTGATCACTAGGCTCTTGCATTTCCCTCATTGCCGCTGTCATGCGGGCAATTTCCTCCTTAGTCTCGATCCCATCTTTTAACAGTCCGGAAACGTTCGCTCTCGTATAGCGCATGTAACCAACGTCACACTCCAAGCAAGAAACAACAGCTGCGAGCACACGCTCTACAGGTTCGGTTATAGGTGGTAGGGTGTTGGGGTAAGCAGGATGGTTCGGGTGAGATAGCGGGGGAACTTGTTCACGATAGACCATACGTCTGATCATATTAGGGTACCAATCCCAGCTAACTTCGTTTTCGTACATGCCTCCGGATAAGCGGTACCTCTTCGGTGCGGGAGCTTCGAGTTCCGGGACTACACGGGGTGGCGATGAGGTGGGTAACTGCGGTTCCTTCCCATGAGCATGAGTCATCTGATCGGATGATGATGATGGTGGCGTCGACATCCCTACAGGTAAGCCGTGTATGCGCGCGTATGAGTGAAAGAGGTAAAGAGATAAGATAACAAAGACTACACAAACATATGCAGTGCGTATCATTATAACTAATGGGTCGTCGCGGTTATAGTCTAGTATGCATGCAATTTCTAGTTCGCTATAACCAATGGCTCTGATACCAATCTGTCACACCCTCAAAATCCACTAACGGAGTTTTACCGTCAGAGGGTGTGAACTAACATGATCGGATTCATTAGTTATAATCAAACCATAAAAACGTTTACGAGTAATTAAATGCGGAAGCGTAAAAACCATAAAATAAATGTTGCGTCACGCAGGACGACTTAAAAACCCAAGTAATAATAGTTAAAAACATGTTTGCATATCAGAATGTTCAAATAAAACCATGTATGATCCTATGCCGCGCGCCCGTCTCGGCTACCTGAGAATAACATACTAAAAGTGTCAACACGAGGTTGGTGAGTTCAGTTTATATAAAATAAAGCGTTTAGCGTTTGCGTTCAGCGTTTTGCGTTTAGCGTTTTGCGTTCAGCGTTTTGCATTTAGCGTTTTGCGTTACCAGATAGTGTTATGTCAATTATATATCTATAGGTAGCTAGCCTATAAAACAAGTATTACTAAGTGTTCGATACCGAAGCTGACTGTTTATCATTTGCCTTGCCATCAGGTCTATCCCGACCATGGTATGTGTTTAGCCAAGATTACACCCACTCGACCTCCAGTCGAGTTTAGCGTTGGGTGGGGTTTGTCAAACCCAGTAGTACTACTCAACAATGACTCGCTATTATCCACTACTAAACGGTTCGATGTGAATGAAGGACTTTAGTTATTGCGTTTGCCACTTAGTCTTTACAAGTGATATATAATTTATACTAACAAAATCTTAAATGCGTTTTCGGAGTATGTTATCTCCCCAAGTGAAAAGCGTTTGAAAACAGTTTAGAGGGGTAAGTGAACTCACTGTTTGCGAAGAATTCCCAAAATGAATCACCAAAGGATGCGCGTCACAGATAAACTCTCTCTAGCGTTCTAAAACAACAAAGAGATTTTTCTAAGTGTCGGAACTATTATCCAGTCTCTAGACTCGGCACATAATAACTATGCACACAATATGTTTTATCTATTGGGCTTACATGTAGCGTGTCCCTTGTGGTCCGTTTCTTAATGGTAATGAGACGCGAGCAAGAGGACCCCACATGACTAACAGCGTGGATGATCAAGTCTGTAGTGTATTTGTACTTTCGTACTGTTGTGATCATGTTTATAGACTTAAAATGGTTAGCTCTTTGGCTTTATTTTAAATATCTACAACCCCACTTAGGAATTTTGAATACCCAGCTAAATAGATTGCATACAGACCCATGGTCTCGGACCCGAAGCATCCCATCAATACAGGATTTAAGGTTATAAAACCATACGCCGATGAGGTGTAAAACGCTAAACTATCATTTTAAGATTTATATCACAGGCTACACGGCATACTCTAACGTTAAACCTACCCAAACATCATATGATAACGTATTCAGATTTTTTTAAAACTCATGATATTTTCAATTTTTCATACCAAAATTTGAGGCTTGAGTATGGCCCAACCTTTCATTGCTTATTTTCCACGGACAAAACGCTTTACCCACAAAAGATTTCTGTTTAACCGTTTTATCAAATTTGCCCTTTCATTTTCAAGGCTGAGCCTACCGACACATCCCAAGTTAAGTGCGTTCTCTTTAATTTATCTCATATTATTAGTAGTTTGAAAAACCGATTTCTAAATAAAATCATCATCTCCGACTTTAACGCAAAAGAAACTAAAAACAAGGGATATTTTTATTTTTTTATTATTAATATTATTTTTTTTTTAAACTTAAACAACGTATGAAAACGAAAAACAAATGAGAAATTTTTATATTTTTAAAAAAATTTTAATTTTTTTATTTTTAAATTTTTTTCTCTACAACTAAGTAAAATAAATTCCCATCCCCACACTTAGAACGAAATCGTCCTCGATGAGAACAAGGAAAAGAAATAAAATAAAAATAAAACGTAAAGCATAAAATAAAAACTTTAAAGAACAGAAATTAAAATAGAGAACGGGTTACTCCCCTGGTTTAGATGCAGATTCTTCATCAGCTGTGTATGAATCAAACGAACGACCGTATAGCATTTCATTCGCGGCCGCAACCTCGGGTGAACCAGTTCCAAAACGCCATCAGAGCTACCATGCGCATAATAATACCTGTAACAACTCAAACTCGCTCGCATGTAGCGGCGTACGAAACAGAAAACAAAAACATAAGAAACAAACATATTTTTGTGTTTTTGAATTTTTTTTTTATTAAATATTTTTTTTTTTGTATTTTTATGTTTTTATAAATATAAATAAAAATAAAACAAATAAAAACAAATAATAAAGAGAATCATAGTACAAACTCTACAACTCGGGCTGTCTCAAGAGAGCGCTTAGTTTAACGGGTCCTCAGCCTGACCCCAAATCTCAATTTCAATCAGGTGGCTTCTCCTTTATCCGTTTTCCACTCGACCCGTTTCGTTTTATTTGTCTACTATTAGTCAGGAAAAACTTACCAGAAAAATTTAAAGAGATTTTGAAAAACTGAAGCGGGTCGGACCACCAAGACTTATACTTGCCCGGACCAAACTTTATACGAGTCGTATAATGAAGGAGGATGTCATCTTTGTTGTGTGTCAACTTTTTATTTTGATTCGTATGTTGTATCCTCACTTTCAAGTTCGTTTGATCCAAGTATACACGTTCCCTCTTCTGTGGTGTCTCTCTGAGAATTAATCTTTCTATTCCTTCAATGTCACCACCCGAGTCAAATTGCACATCATCTACTTCCATAGAGGTACCCTCCACAAGCTCTTCATGACAACCCTCGATATCAAAGATAACCACATTCGCCTTCTTGACCTCCGTCAAAGTAGATGCAATGATAGCCGACAGCTTCCTCTCTTCATCTAAAAACGCATACTCAAGGTGGGCAGGCGAATCCTTAATCTCAAAGGAAGAAGGAGGAATCTCGACCGAAGGTCGGTCCATCGGATCATCTCGTACGATCTTAGCAGACACGCCAGATTCAGGGGTATGCGACTCGGTGTCGTCATTTAAGGACTGATTGGTTACGGCAACCATTTCAATCTCCGGAATCTCCCTATCAAGAATCTGGGTGTCGGAGGCAGATCCTCCACAGATTTCGCTGAGAAACTCCCCAACATGCTCCATGATGGTATCAATAAAGTATAAGGAGTCATCAGCAGACTTGGGGTGTTTCAGTGACTGTCGAACGTCAAAGGTGACGTTCTCATCCCCAACTCTTAAGATTAATTTACCCTCGCAGACATCGATCAATGCCTGTGCAGTGGCAAGGAATGGTCGGCCCAAGATGAGTGGGACACTATCGTCATCGTTCATGTCCAGGATGATAAAGTCCACCAGGAAGATGAACTTGTCGACACGAACAAGCATGTTCTCGACCACCCCTCGGGGGTATTTCACAGAACGATCAGCAAGCTGGATACTCATACGGGTAGGCCTCGGTTCGCCTAGACCCAACTTGCGATACACGGAATACGGCATGAGATTAATACTGGCACCGAGATCTGCCAGCGCATGGACGACCGTATTATCACTCAAGATGCAGGGAATTGTGAAACTCCCAGGATCGGACATCTTTTCTGGTAACTTTCTCTGCAAGACTGTAGAGCAACCAGCACTCAGAGGAATGGAAGAGACTTCGGCTAACTTCTCTTTGTTCGAAAGAATATCCTTAAGGAACTTTGCATATTTGGGCATTTGCGTGAGTGCCTCAAGGAATGGGACATTAAAAAGAAGTTGCTTCAGAAGATCAAGAAATTTGGAGTTCTGCTCCTCGTCTCTATCCCTACGGACTCTCCCGGGATACGGGAGTCTAGGTTTGTAGACTCTCGGTGGTGTGCTGGGTAGTGGCTGGTTCTCGGCCTGTGCTGTACTTCCTGGGCTATGCCTCTGATGCACCCTGGCCGGTGGAGACTCCAACTGAATCTCCTCGTCTACCTGCTCCTCTACATCTACCGCAGGCTCGTTAACGACTCCTCTCGTCGCCTCTTGAATCACGGGCTCGCTGCGTGCCTCCGCACCGCTCCTTGTCGTCACAGCCTTCGCAAACACCTTCGGATTTTGTTCAGTGTTACTTGGAAGAGTACCTGGCGACCTCTCATTTAGACGACTTGCTATCTCTCTCATCTGACGCTCAAGATTTTGAATTGACGCTCCTTGATTTCTCATGAATGACTCGTGCTCTCGGAATTTCTCTTGAGTTTCTTTGTGACGGGAGTCCCCCCGAGTCATATACTGCGACAACATATGTGTCTGCTGTGCCATCATCTCCTCTAAGGTGAGCTTCTTCTCCCCACTACTCGTTCCCTCACCGGAATCCTGGAATAGGCTCTGACGTTGCTGGAAGCCGGACTGATTTCCGTTCCTCCAGTTTGAGTTTTGGTTACCTCTCTACCCCGAATTATAAGAATTGAAAGAATGTTGATTTCGGTTTGGATTATTAACGAAGTCGACTGCCTCCTCCTGGAAACCTACGGGGCATTGAACGGTATCGTGTCCCCCTCTGCAGATCTCGCATATCTTACTTTTCACCTGCAGGTCCTTCACGATCTTTGCTAACGCTTCAACTTGTGCTGCCAGTGCGGTGCTCGTGTCGACCGAATGCATGCCGCGTGATAGGGAGTCAACGGTTTTGGTACTCTTAACTAGTGGTCGCTGGTACCCACTCATGGCTAAACCGTTAAACAAGGCAATGCACTCATCCGTATCTTTCGTCGTCAGTAGGTTACCTCTTGCAGCTGTGTCGAGCATACTCTGAGTTGCATACGTCACTCCGTTGTAGAACTTCTCGACAACCGCCCAGTCTTGTAGGCCGTGGTTTGGACATAATGCGAGTAGATTTTTGAACCTTTCCCACGCCTCGTAGAAGCTCTCGGTGTCCTCCATCTGGAAAGAGTGAATCTGGTTACGCAAACGAGCGGCCTTAGCCGGAGGATCGTATTTCTCAAGAAATTGGGTCTGCATGGCAGCCCAAGTAGCAATGGACCCCTGTGGGAGGGACTCAAGCCACAGACTCGCGTGATCGACGAGTGAGAACGGAAAGATTCGGAGTTTTATGGCGTCTTCGGATACGCCGGCTAGATGAAACGTGTCGCAGATACGTGCAATACGAGTGAGATGAGAATGCGGGTTCTCGTGGAGAAACCCGTGAAACTGAGCAGAATGAGCAATCGTGTTCAGAACATTAGATGGAATCTGCCAAGTCGTTTGAACTCCTATAGCTGGTGGAGCAATGCTGGATCTCGCGCCAGCATCGACCGAACGGGCCCGGTCTGCAACTGTCCTCCTCGGTAGTGGATTTGCGTCGCCCATAATCCTATCCCTAACGACGGGTTCAGAAAAAGTAGGAGAAGAGAACGTATTACCGACGGATGTAGATGAACTGGAAGACGGTTTTGTACGACAAGTAGTAAATAAAAGAAATTATAATTAGCTAAACTATTTTAAACTAACAAACAAAACAAATAAGAAAGACAAGTAGTAATTAAGGCAAGTCCTAACTCGAGCCGTTCTTAATACGCCTCAAACCGTGTCCCCGGCAATTTAACATTGCGAGGTATGTGGAGATGTAATGGGTTGTATTTGATAGTGGGAGATGGTTAGGACACATAAACTCGGTATTTTAACGTAAACTCGTCCCGCGAATAGTCGAACGGAAATGAAGTGGTGAAGTTATAACAACTTCGCCATAGGCGAAGTTGGAACAACTTCGCCTACTGGCCCAAGCCCAAGCCCGCGAAGTTGGTTTTATATATATATGTGTGTCTTGTTTAGGGTTTAGTATCCAGAAAGTTAGAGTGTTTTGTGTTTCAGTTCAATTGTCTAGAGAAAAACAGAGAGGGAGATTCGGGTGGGACGGCCCGAGGTAGAGCTCACCTCGGGTCGGCCGTGTTTTGTTTATGTTCGGTATGTAACGTGTTATGGTTATTAGTAAAAAGATCTGCAGATTCGTTATCCCGTTCGTGTGTTTGTTCGTGTGTTTGTTCGTGTGTAATCGTGTTCTTCGTCTTCTACACCATAAACGAGTCTAGGAGGATTCCACACTCCTAGACCTCGTGCGGATCTCGTATTGATCAGCGACACCCCGGGGGACTTACATAGACATACCAATGCAGTTAAGCACTTAGTCTTTTAACCCTATTTTTATACTAAAATTTTAGAATAAAATGACCAATGTACTATCGTATTCTCTTTTTTGCTTCAAAACTCATTTTGAGGAGCACAATTTTTTTAATGTTTTTGTATTTTTAAAATATTTGAATGTTTTTGGATTTTATTTGTACAAACTTAAAGCACAATATTTTTGTAATTTCCAATTTTCTCCCTGAAAACCCAAAATATTAAAGAAATAAAAACAAAACAAAACAAAACTGTACAAACAAGAAATAAAATGATTATCCGAGCTTAGGGATATCATCAAGATATTTTAAACCATTTAAACCAAGCAAAAATTATGGAGCTCATGCAGTATTTGGACTTCATTACTTCTTCAAATTCAAAGCACATTTGTTCATTGGTAGAACCAAAGACGATATCATCTACATAAACTTGTAGAAGGAGTAAATCTCTTCCTCTTCTCTTGTAGAAGAGTGTTTTTTCATTTGCTCCCCTTTGAAAGCCATTCAAATTCAGGTGGTTTGATAACTCATCATACCATGCCCTTGGAGCTTGATGTAATCCATATAGAACTTTGTTTAGTTTATAAACTCTATTTGGAAAATCAGGGTCCTCAAAACCTGGAGGTTGAGTCAGATACACCTCCTCTTCAATTCCCTTGTAAGCATCCTAGTGCAACTAGTCTTGCTTTGTTCTTTATAACAATTCCTCTTTCATCCCTTTTGTTTCTGAAAAACCATTTGGTTCCAATGGCATACTTATTTCATAGCTTATCTACAAGTTCCCACACTAGAAGATCTCTGAGTTGATCCAACTCCTCTTGCATTGCTTCTACCGGACTATTGTCTGTTAAAGCTTGAACAATGTTCTTTGGTTCAACATGGGATAGGAAGCAACAGTACAAACAAATGTTTGTAGTTTTAGATGCACTTCTTGTTAATCTTTCATTTATGTCCTCAATGATTTTTTCATATGGATGATTTCTTTCAACATAGGAAGTTTGCACAATTTGATCAGTAAACACATTTGAATCAATATTTGTATCTTTGAGATCAGTGTTGAGTCAAAGATTTGACCTAAAAGAGATATATGGAAGATTGGAATCTTTTCAACCTCCTCAGAATTCGCTAAGTATGGAATCGGGCACACCTTAGACTTCTGAGCAAGGTTTTACTTAGTCGGGCATGATATTTTGTCTATCGGGCAAGGTTATCTTCTAGAATTCTTCTTTAGTGGATTCCGGGTAGGGTTTGCAAATTTCTGTATAACCGGGCAAGGTTCATTAGTTTGTAAATACCCAGGCAAGGATCACTTTATCAAGCAAGTCTGTTCTTCACAGCCAAGTATGGTTTACTCCCGAGTAAGCTTTTGGCTGACCAAGCTCATGAAGCCAAGTGATTGGAAGACCGGGAAAGGTATTCTTTAATAATTCATTGGTCTAAGTAGGCTTGATGAATAATGGAATATCTCAAGTTACATCGGCCAGAGATCAACTCAAGCAAGGAATAGTGCTACTGGGCACACTTTGCTAATAAGCTAATTTATAGTAAAGAGTTGAAGGGACCATCGAAGAACAAGGTTGCTCATAAGAGTTTGTCGGGCAAAGTCTGATAAAGTCAAGAAGATTGAAGTCTACCCGGTGAGTATTTTACTTGGTGAAATAGTCTTTAAGTAAAGTCTACCCGAAAATTGATCCCGGGCACACTTCTATGTTACCAAGTACTGAAGGAAAGTAGAGCACACAATCTTCTCGGATACTCATATTGCTACAAAGCCTACACGGAAGACTTGTTTTACACTTAGAATATTTTTGAATATGTAATTTGAATATGTTTTAGCATTTAGGGTTTCTAGAAGGAATGACAGCTGTAAAGGAGGTGTGACAGCCGTCCTAGGAATCGTACGGATATAACTTTCCCTTCAAGAAACCCTAAATCGATTATCGTTTGTATGATGAACATTATATGAATGGAAATCTTTTGAGTGAATCTTAAGTGTGTTAGTTACCTTTGATTTATTGTCTAGCAACTACCATGTTTATTATTGATTTCGCCTTTAACAAACGGTTATCTTTCTAAATATAGCAACCCGTCATTAACTCCCTTGTCAACACTTTTATTTGTGTGAGTTATGACTTGATTTGAGTAAGATATACCTGAAATCGAGGACCTGACAAGTGGTATCAGAACTTGTTGCTGCTATTTTACTAAGATTCTTGTTGCTGATTGAAGATTTGAAGAAGGATGATGTAAGCAGACCACTGTTCAATTGAAAAGTGACGTCAGCTGCTCTATTCTTCATTTTTCTTCTAGATCTACAATCTATTGGTGTTTTCTCTTCCTTATTTCAATTAAAGCTTGAATTTTTATTTCTAAATCTTGTTCTAATCGCATCAGATACATCAGATCTGAACAACCGATTCTCAGATCTGATTATTTAAAAAAAACTCTGTTTTTACAAATTAACTAATTTTGATTTTTAAAATTTTTGGTTACGAAGAACAAGAAGTGTCTACTAACAAGATTCCTAGACTGTATGGACAGGAAAATTTCACAAAATAGAAGGTCTTGTTTGAAGCAGTAGTTTGTTATAATGATGTGGATATGTGGAAGTCAATTAAGGAAGGTCCATAAGGCACTGATGAGGATGGTGCTAATCCAGCTGCAACTGCAGCTGTGGGTGAAAGAATGAGAAAAGTAGATGACAGGGCCTTAGCAATGAAAAGCTAGGAATGTCTTGGAAAATATTGACCAAGGTTGCACATCATCCCACCGCAAAGGCTATGTATGATGCAATCCTTGAAATGTTTGAGGGAAACACTGAGTTGAAGAACATCAAAAGGCAAAGGTTGAAGCAACAGTTGGAGAGGTTTAAATACAAAGAAGGAGAGAGGTTGAAGTCAATTCTAGAAAGATTTCTAGTAATTGTGAATGAGTTGAGAACCACTGACTATGTCATGACTGATTATGACTTGAATACCAAGCTGCTCAACTCAATTCCTAAGGAATGGTACACTGCCTGCAAGTTCATCCTTCAAAAGCCTAATTTCAATAAATTGAAATTGGATGATGTAGTGTGCTTCCTTCAGGAAGAAAGGCCTTGCTTCAATGTTACAAATGATTTAATTGCACCAATGGGAAACTTGTCAACCAAAAACCAACAGCAGATTCTCATTATTGAAGAACCAGTTGAGCATGGTGCTGACACACCAGAGTCCTTTGTTGGTGGTAGCACAAGTCACCATAGTAACCAACAAAGATTCAATGTCCAGTTGATAGATGATAATGATTCTGCATCCATAGCAAGTGGCAAGTTCCTTACTCTGGTGGTGGAAATGGTCAAGGAAGTGAAACACAGACCTTGTTCTCCATGTTTACAGAGTAATACAATGCTTTTGTAGCAAAAAATCTGATTCATACTAGTGTTATCCAGGATGACCTTGAACAGATAGATGCTGATGATTTGGAGGACATGGACTTGAAATGGCCAGCAACCATGTTGGCTCTTAGAAGCAAAAGGCTATACAACAGGGCTGGTATATCACATCTATCAGGGCCTAATGAAAGAATTGGATTTGATAAGTCAAAAGCTATTTGCTATAACTGCCAACAACCTGGCCATTTTGCCAGAGAATGTAACATGCCAAGAAATTTTCAGACAAATCAATTTCAAAACCAATCAAGAAATCAGCAGAATCAATATCAACATAACCAGCAGAGAATCAACAATCCCAACAACAACAACTTCAACAGCTATAATCCTAATTTCAACAACTTTCAGCCTCATATGAACACTCATCATCAAGTTGTGCCACAGAACCAAGGTTTTCAAAAAAACAACCAAAACCATCAAACTATTCCTAACAGCAATATAGCCCCAACCAACCAAAATTAGACCAGAAATCAAGGAAATGTTGTTGTAACTATACAACATGAAGGTGGTTTTGATTGGAGCAATCATGAAGAAGACAATGCAGATGATATCAAGAAAGCAAATGTGGCATTTATGGCCTTGATTGAGAAAGAAGCTGGATCATCAACTCAGGTACACTCTGCTCCTACTGTTGATTTAAATGAAATTATCAATGAGTTGAAAACAAAAGTAGGCAAGCTGGAAAGTGAGTGTTTTAGGAAACAAAGTATAATCAAGGGATGTGTTATTCATACACCCTTTATAGGGTGTATATATAGATAATATGTGTGTTAAGAGGGTGTGTGAATATCCAAAAAGGGTGTGTGAATAACTATCGCCATAATCAATGGGTATGATGCTAGTGAACTGATCAGTGAAGAAAGGATGAAAAGTTTGGAAGAAGACTGTGTAATAAGTTACAGAGCTCAGAAAAGGTTTACAACAGAGATAGATGGGTTGAAGAAAATGATTGTTGAAAAAAAGGTGCAAAATACAAAACTGCAAATTGAGAATGAATTCTTGAAGAACTTGGTTTCCACTGGAAACATCTGTGGTATTCTAAACCAAGTAAAAGAAGAAGACAAATACAAAGCAGTACCACCACCATTCAACAACAACTTTATGCCAAAAGTTGATAAAGAGAAAAGAAATGCATATCTACAACAATTCAAAGATGTCTTTTAAGACAAATAAGAGTTTGTGGATTTGTATAAGAATGTTGCGGGGTGATTGAAGAATGTGAATTTGTGGTAAAGAAAGACGTGAAAGAAGACAAATCAATAGGAATACAAGTGTCTGAAGATGATTTTGATTCTGAAGATCTGAATCAAGATGATTTAAGTGATTTGAGTGATCAAATCACTGATGAAGACATTAAAGCTGCTGAAAAGGGTAGAAAATACAAGAAACCAGAGTCAATTGACAACCTGCCACTACTGCCACCAGTGACACCAAAGATGAAAAGAATGAATGAAATACTTAGAAAAGAACATGTATCTTTTGATATATGTGAGGGAAATAAGATATGTTATAATGCAGTAAGTCCTCCAAGCAAAGCAATACTACAAAGAATAAAAAACAACAACAAGAAGAAAGTGGCTGAAGCAGTGGTATGTGACAACTTTATTCCATTTTATCCAATATTTTCAATTGGGGAAGTGGAAACCATGGAGGAGTATGAAAAGAGGCAATCAAGACACAAAGGAAGTCTAGATGAAGAGCCTTTGAACCTGAAGAAAATTGTGTTTGTCAAAGGAAAGGTTGAAAGAAATGACATCAAATAAATGAATTTGTTCCTTTCTCAATTGATTTTGACAGTTTAAAGACTCGAAAGACAATTGGTGTTGATCCACTAAGACCAAGTGAAAGATTTAAGAGAGGTGCTGAACATGAAAAATTCAAAGGAATGGTATGGTGCAAGAAGTGCGATGAGTATGGACTCACACTGACACTTGTGGTGATAGAATCAGTTTCAAACCTTTTCATGTCCCAAATGAAACAAAGTTTGGACAAGACTTTGTGGCTTACAAATAGAAGTATGAAGAATATTTGGGGAAAGGGAAGCTGAATGACAATGAGAAAGATGAAGACACTGATCAGCAAGCATTAAACTAGAAGAACAAAGAGAAGCAAGCAGATATGAGATTTAAGAAACTAGTTGATAAGCAAAATAGGAGAAGTATGTCTCCAAAAAGGACTGAAAAATTTGTCAAAAAGAATTTTCAGCCCTTGAGAATCATTCCTAAAAATGATACACAATCAGTCAAATCTGATAGCTCTCAAGGATCACCAAATAGTGAAAAGATAAGAATCAGAAGTATCTTTCCTAGAAAGAAACCAACTGAACTTACAGGTGATGAGAAGTTCTTAATGAAAAATATATATGAACCTGAAGGATTCCTTTGGAAACCTACGGTTGAAGCTAAAGTGAAGTCTGTTGCTGATTTAAGAGATTACTCAGAAAAGAAAGACTATGTGGTACAAGAGTATGACACTACACCAGAAGAATGCTAGAGCTCAATCTCATTTGTTATAACTCCAAGAGACTTTGGTTATGAAACAGACAATTCAGACAATATTGAAGTCACTCATGAAAATCCTGAACCAACAACACTCACTTCCCAAGCCTCCACTGAAACTGAATCTGATGAGCTACAAGTGATATAGCTTGCACTTCATCACTCAACTAATCAAATTCTTTCTTTTGTGCAGGAATAGTCCACTCCACTGAATGACATATGGTACATGGATAGTGGATGTTCCAGGCACATGACTTGTGACAGGAGGTCACTTGTCAATTATGAAGAAAAGTTTGAAGGTCCTGTAGCTTTTGGGAGTGACGAAAAGGGTGGCAAGATTGTTGGAAAGGGAATTTTAACAAATGGAAAAGTTTCATTCGATAATGTGTTTCATGTTGAAGGCCTACAATATAATCTGCTGAGCATATCAAAAATGTGTGATAAGGGTTACAAAGTTGGGTTTGATGACTCACATTGTTTCATCCTAAAACCTGAATTTGTTATCCCACCAGAAATTATTATGATGATGGCCCCAAGAAATGGTAACTTATATGAGTTGAATATGAAAGAAACTGTTTCAAGGGGAGGTGCATGCTTTATTTCCAAAGCCACTGAAAATGAGTCAAAATTGTGGCATAGGAAATTGTGTCATGTGAACTTGAAGAACATGAATAGACTTGTCAAATGTGAGCATGTAATTGGATTACCTACAAGAGAGTTCAAATTGGAAGATCATTGTAGTTCATGCCAGAAAGGCAAGCATCACAAATCCTCTCATAAGACAAAGCTCATCAGTTCAATTGATCAAGTGCTTGAACTACTTCACATGGATCTCTTTGGTCCTATGAGTGTGCCAAGTATAGGGAAGAAGAGATATTGTCTTGTGATCATTGATGACTATTCAAGATATACTTGGGTTTATTTCTTAAGTACAAAGGATGAGACTGCAGAGTTAATTAAGGGATGTGTAACAATGATTGAGAACAAACTAAATAAGAAGGTTAAAATGATGAGAAGTGACAATGGTACAGAGTTCAAAAATGGAGTTATGGAAGAATTTTGTGTAGGAAAGGGAATAATTCAACAATTCTCATCTCCTAGAACTCCTGAACAAAATGGTGTTGCAAAAAGAAGGAACAGAACATTGATTGAAGCTGCAAGAACCATATTAGCAGATGCTAATCTACCAGTCACATTTTAGGCTGAAGCCATAAATACTGCATGTTATGTTCAGAATTGGGTCCTTGTCAACAAAAGGCATAACAAGACACCATATGAAATATTCTACAATAGAAAGCCTTATATCAAGTTTTTCAAGCCCTTTGGATGCAAATGTTTTCTTCTGAACACAAGAGATTATTTGAACAAGTTTCAAACAAAATCTCTAAACTGTTTCTTTGTTGGATATTCTACAAACTCAAAAGCATACAGAGTATATGTGAAAGACCATTTGCGTGTGGTTGAATCATCTGACTTCATCTTTAATGAGAATCAATTTAACACAATTGATGGTGCAACATGGCTGTTTGATCATGAGAAATTGATAAGGTCTTTCAAGATTTATCCTGAAGACTTTGATGACTCATTCTACAAGACCAGTGTAATTGAAGAGAAAAAGAAGAAAACATTGGACTTGGAAGAATTGTGGAAGAAGGTTGCTAGTAAAAAAAGGAGTATACATTTGTAAAAGTTCCCTCAAATGATATTGTTGAACAAGTTCAAGACAACAATCAGGAGAAGAATCAAAGTCCAGAACAAGATCATGTAGATTTGAATCAAGAAAATGCAGAAACAAACAATGATCTAGTTCAGGATGAGGGAAACTCAGGCAACCAACCAAACAATGAAGAAGCTGTCACTACAACAAGATTTCAAGATCTGTTTGAAAGGTTGACTATGGACAACAATGGTGCATCCACTTCAAGATAGAATAATGAAGAAGCACCAGAATTTCATGATGCAGAAACTGAATTGATCATTAAAGAACCAGATCTCAATGAATCAAATCTTGACACAAATGTGTCTGCTGACGTGATATTACAAACTCCTTATGTTGAGAAGATTCATCCCTATGAAAACATCATTGGAAACATACATGAAAGGGTCACAAGAAGCCACTCTGAAATTGCAAATATCTGTTTATACTCCTTCTTTCTATCCCAAATAGAACCAAAGAACATTACTCAAGCACTAAAAGACAATAGTTGGGTAGAAGCAATGCAGGAGGAGTTGGCACAGTTCAGAAGATTTACATGTGTGAGATCTTGTTGATAGGCCAATAAACAGATATGCAATTGAAACTAAATGGGTTTTTAGAAACAAAAGGGATGAGAGGGGTTTGGTGATTAAGAATAAATCTAGGCTTGTGGCACTGGGATGCCTTCAAGAGGAGGGAATAGACTTTGAGGAAGTCTTTGCACATGTTGCAAGACTTGAGGCTATCAAGATTTTTCTTGCATATGCTGCCTCAAAGAACATTATGGTTTTCCAGCTTGATGTTAAGTCTGCATTCCTAAATGGCAAGATTGATGAAGAGGTGTATGTTGCTCAACCTCCAGGTTTTGAGGATCCTTTGTATCCAAACAGGGTGTATAAGTTAAATAAAGCCCTATATGGATTGCATCAAGCTCCTAGAGCTTGGTATGATGAGCTGTCAAATCATCTTCTTGAAAATGGTTTTCAAAGAGAAGCCATTGACAAGACACTCTTCTACAAAAGAAAGGGATCAGATTTGCTTCTGTTACAAGTTTATGTGGATGATATCATCTTTGGATCTACAAATGAACAAATGTGTATAGAGTTTGAAGGGGTTATGAAATCCAAATACAGCATGAGCTCTATGGGAAAAATGAAATTCTTTCTTGGACTGCAAGTTCAAAAGAAAGCTGAAGGGATTTTCATTTACCAAATCAAATATGTTCAGGACATTTTGAATAAGTTAAATTGTCATGAGTACAAAACAGCTTCAACTCCAATGGACACAAAAGAAAAGATGATTGCTGATGAAAAGGGGGAGCCTGTGGATGAACATGAATATAGAGCCAAAAATGGATCCCTGATGTACCTTACTTCAACAAGACCAGATAATGTTAGCTGTATGTGTGTGTGCAAGATTCCAATCAAATCCAAAAGTCTCCCATATGAATGCTGTGAAGAGAATTTTTAGATATTTGAAGGGAAGACCAGACTTAGGAATTTGGTATCCAAAGAATCAGTCTTTTGATCTGATTGCCTACACAGACAGTGATTATGATGGATGTAACATGAGCAGAAAGTCAACCTCAGGTGGATGTCAATATTTGGGTGATAGGCTAGTGTCATGGCAGTGCAAGAAGCAGACCACTGTCTTAATCTCAACTGCAGAAGATGAATACATTGCTGCATCTGCTTGCTGTGCACAAGTTCTATTGATTCAAAACCAGATGCTGGACTATGGTTTGAATTTTCTGAATACCCCTATTCTTATTGATAATGCTGCTGCATATTTTACTGTTAAGAATCCAGTTCAACATTCTAAGACTAAGCACATTGAAATCAAACATCACTTCATAAGTGATTGTAGTGAAAAAGGTTTGACTGAAATGCAAAGAGTTGATACAATGTGTTAAAGTATACTTTATGTTATGAAATCTCTAGCACAATGTATTCTTTATCGGGCATACTTTGTATTAAAGTATACTTAACTGATTATTCAACTTGAAATTGACCGAGTAAGGTTTGTGATTAAATGTTTTAAATGAGCAAGGTAGTTAAATTAGATGTAAATTATTTTGGGCATCTTAACTGATTCCTAGTAAGGTTGCATGCTTGATGTGTTATAACTGATTAATGTTACTTGTGATTTAGTTCTCAAGAAATCTTGTATTTCAAGTAAGCTTTCTTCATTTTAACTTCTAATTTATAACAACTTATAATCGGGTAAGCTTTGAGTATGTAGAGTATACCGAGTACACTTTGTGAAAATCTACATTTTCGAGCAAGGTTTGCTAAATCGAAATTTTAAAGAGTTGAATATTTTTCAAATGTTTTTAAATTATCAACTGGATAATGTTACTGTTTAACAGCTAATAACTCACTAAACGACAACAGGAATTTAAAACCCACTTTTCAAAAGGTATATAAGTGGGAGTGAGAGACGGTTTATACATTATTTTCCCCCCCTCTCTCTCTCTCTTTCTACTGATGACTTTAAGTAATAACAAACCGACTCATCGCATTCGATTAATCCTAACCATAACTTTACCAGCCCACTAATTCCGACTCGTTAAGCAATAATTACTTGTTTTCCGACCACGATTAGATGATTATGGGCTTCGATTATGTATTTGATTACTAACACTGTGTTTTATGTATAGGTTATTAATTTGTCGAAGATTAGGTTCTTAATAAATTTCTATTTTTCTTCAAATTATAACTTGAAATTGCTTAAAGTAATGAACTTTTATACTACTTTCACTTTGAATATGTTTGATTGTGTTGTTTTAGATATGGCAGACGAAGAAGAAGCTCCAAAATATTTCTTTGAACAGAAGCATAACTTGTGCGCTCTGTTACAAGTCACACCAGAAAATGAGGAAGTTGCCAGGATGATTAGATGGTTGAGAAGATCGAATATTCAATTTGCTTTAACGGCAAGTCCTACCATTTACCGAAATCATTCTCTCGATTTTTGGAACTCTGCAACACTGATGGAAGATGCTAATGGAAGATGGATCGAAGCCACTGGTGCAAACAATGAAATACAGATAGACGAGGCGGTGATTCGAAGATGTCTACTGTTGAATGATGACAACCCAAAACCGATCCATCTTACAACTGCTCAACTGTACAAGATCTTTAACAAATGCATGGGTTATCAAGGGCACAATAAAGATGGAAAATTCTAGAAAGGCATGTTTCCTACCATCTACAGATACCTGATCCATCATATTATACAGGGGTTCGCACCAAGGAAAGGGTCATGGACCCTAATGTGCAGAGATTTGGCGAATGCTACAGTTGCTGTTTTATTTGACTATCCTTTCAATTTTTCACGACTTATATTTAAAGGATTAGTGCAAAACATGGAGAAGCCAGTCAATCAGAAATTTTTGGCATACCCAAGGTTCCTGCAAATTATTTTCAATCAAGAGTTGGAGAACCTACCAACTACAGGAATCACACATGTCTTACAAAATCCTGATACATTCAAAAGAATAGAAAATCTGGCTAGTACAAGCAGATTTAATCCTGAAAGGATATATGCGGATTTTCCGTGGTTAATGTTTGATGATGAGTTGATCCCTCAGTTAATATCTCAACTACATGTGTTATTATCTGAACCTGAGGAGATTGCTGGAGGAGATGGAGGGAATGATGGTGATGATGATAGTTCAGATGATGGAAGTGATGAGAATGATGATGCGTTTGAGAATTTGGAAGGAGGAAATGTTAACCCTGAAGTCATTGCACAACATCAGGGGGAGCAACATGAAGAACCAAAACAACCACCACAAACACCACCACACCAACCATTACCCACTGACCAACACTTACCAACACCATCTGAATCACCACAACCTCAAGACCAAACCACCCATCACCTACCCAAACCTTAACCCTAAGCCATCTTGAAACATCAACTCACATATCCCCAACACCACAAACACCACCAACCACTAGCCCAATTCAAACAGATTCATTTATTCCAAGCCCACCCCATACACAATCACCACCCCTACCCATTATCCAAAGTCAAACCATAAACCAAGAACAACCTGAACATGAACCTTTCTTTACATCACCACCTACAACCCCACATACTGAGACATACCTATTTCAAAGAAATTTGGATTTAATGATATAAAATGCTGAACTAAAGAATTGGAACGAGGAGGTGACTATGGAGAATGTGATGTTGCTAGATTAGTTGGTCCGGGCAAAATTGAGCATTCAAACCCTGGAGCAGGAGGTTGAGAACACCTCAGCTGCCCCAAAACAGGGGAGAAGATAATTGTGCCAACTGATGCTGTGGTGGATATGGAGATTGAAAAGGATATAAATGATGAGACTATTGATGGTTTGAAATGTATACTGAATGCATATGATGATGATGAGGATAGTGAAGAGAGGAGAGTAGAGGATGTTGATTATGAAGCAGATTCTTCTGATAAAGGAGAACAAAGTTATGATGTGAATGATGAAGTAATGAATGTGATATGGAGTGAGGAGGATGAAGAAGTGAGAAATGATGAGGAGAATGTAAATGAAACTGAAATGATAATCAATGAAGAAAATGTGGTTCTTACTGATGAAGCAACTAATGTCTTAACTGACATTCAAACTGAAGAACAAACTGATGAAATGAATGAAGAAGATGCTGCTACTGAGGAGTTGATACTTACTGAATATGGACAACATGAAAGCTCCAAGAAGGTAGAGTATGATCCAGAATTAGAGGCCCTTGAAAAAGAGATTGATGATTATCAACAATCTGAAGATGAAGAGGATGTACAGAAAATATTAGATAAAGGAAAGGCAAAGGTCACTGAAGAAGAGCCTGTTAAGGCAAATCCTGTGAAAGACATCCTGTTTAAAGATGATGTAGAAGCTTCTGCTGCTGCAAGGAGGAAACTGGAGAATATTGTGAGAGAAACAAGGGAGAGGGAAATATTTGCCCAAATCTTGACTCCTGAGGAATTGGCAGAGCAGGAAGCACTGATCACTCAAGCCAATGTGGCCAAAATGATAAATGAAGATAAGGCTGAGGATCAGGTTGTTATAAAAGCTTTGATTAAATTGAAAAGCGTTGAGGAAGCAGACAATACTTTGGCTATGGTGGTCAGTATGTTTCAACCAGAAAAGAAGTCAACTGAAACTGCTGAACCAACCATTATGAATACAGAGATGATGGTTGAAGAGGAGATTGGTGAGTCTATTGCTTCAATGGCTGCCAAGAAATGGGCTGAACAAGTAAGAGAGGATATCAGGAAAAACCCAACTGATAGCTAGCCAGAAAGGGAACATGTGACTCAACCTCATGAGAAACTACAACAAAAGAAAGAAAGACTTTCTAATCTATATGAAAAATTTGCAGAGAAAGTCAACAGGTTTGCTAAGACCTATATGAGAAGAAAGAGGGCACATGAACAGTCTGAACATGAAAGACCTAAGAAGAAAGGAAAATGGGATGAAAAGCAAGTGTTATGTGGAAACTCCTGATGATGAAGATAGTCTAATCAGAGCAATCCCACTACAAACATTGATGCCAGGAATAACAATCCCAGGTGTTCTTGATGTTCCTGTTGTAAGTGGTCCAACCCAGAACATCCAACTTCTGATGAACCCAAGATTGATGCAGTAAATGAATCAACATAGGAGAAGGATGAGTTTGATAAATCTGATAATAATGATGACAATGATGGAGAAGGTGTTGAAGCTACCAGTGTTGTGTCCCCACAAGTCACAATGACTGATGAGCAAAGGGCAAATATTGAGTTGAGTATGATGGAAGCAAAAAAGAAACATCTATTTGTTATGAAACTAAGAAGTTATGGAATAAGCTTTGAAACTTTGGCTGATTTGGATGATAATCAGTTGCAAAAGAGACTGGACAAGGAGAGAGATGTAATCAAGAAAAAGATGCAACAAAAGAATAGAGATAGCCAGAAATACAGAGAATATCTAAGAAAACATGGCTATTTAGAGAATGATTTTACTGACTTTAAGATTGACAAGCTTCAAGATCTCTACAATAGTGAAAGAGAAAAGGTAAAAGAAAAATATGTCAAAGAAAATGAAGAGGTTGAAAAGATTGAAGCTTTGAAAAAGAAGTTTAGAGGTATGTGTGGATACTTATTGGAAAAAGGGTTGAAGCCTGCGGTAGCCGAAAATCTATCAAGAGAATCAGTGTTGGTAAATACAAGAAACTCAAAAGAAAAGAAAAATTGAAGAGATTACAACCTGAGCCCTCCACTAAGCAATCTGAAAGACTTGATGAACCTCCAGCAAAGAAGAGAAGAATCAGAATATTAAGGGAAAAACTGAAAGAGCAATCTGAAAAGAAAAGAGAAGATATCCCAATCCCAGTTGAAGTCAAACCAGAGCCTATTTATGAACCCATTGTTCCTTGGGAAAATGATGAAATGATTGATATATTAAGAGGGGTAATGACTACATAGAAGGGAATGGATGTAGATGCCTTTAATGCACTAAACAAAGATGAACTGAAAGAAATGTTCTATATGCAAAAGGCTGAGTAGGAGAAGGTATTGCTGCAGGGGCCAAATCCAAGAAGTTTTATTGGAGGAAGATTTGTACCTGCTGGTCTACTGCGTGATGAGGCAATTGATGAAATGATTGCAAGATTATTTACTGAAGGAGGTGAAAATTTGGAAGAATTGGTTAATCTTCCTGCTGAAATGGTTGTGAGTTGGTACAAGAAAAGATTTGAAGTAGAGTAGTCAATCCATGATGGCCACACAAACAAGGCCATCTACATCAAGACAACAATCAACAATTCACAGAAGGGAATCAAGTGGAGCTGAATTGAAAAGAACAACAAGACCACAATATGATGTGGATCTACCCAGAAGAATCTACTATGATTCAGTCTCTCAATCTCTAAAAGTAGTAATAGAAAGTAGACAACTAAGAGACATAATTCTGAGAGATGACTTTGCTGATTTCACATAAGAACAGTTGGAGAAGATGGCCAAACTTGACCTTTATAACTATCATGACACAAGCAAAATGGCAGGAAGACAACAAAATGAACTCTCCAAGTTCTTGAAAGATGAGGCTGACAAAGGTTTTACATTTTTAAAAGAGAAGAAGAGCTGGAAAGTGACAAAGAGGATTAAATCAAGAAGGGCTGATAAGTTGAAAAAGATAGCCAAAGCTAAACTGTACTATCAGATGAATGCAAACGAGAAGAATCCTCTGTCAAACATGAATACCTGCATAAGTCTGGAAAGAAGAATGACAAGACCAAATTACACTGTGTAGAAGAATGGCATAATTACAGAAATTAAATACAAGGAAAACACAGGTAATTATGTTCTAAGAAACTCAGATGGAGTAGCTTTGGCAGTAATCAGAAGAGACGAAGACTTGACTTACCTACACTATGAAGACTTAATGGATATTAGGAATTTGGTCATTCCAGAAAGTCACACTCACTACCAAATCCTTGATATTTTCAAACAAAGAGCAGCAACAGTCATTCTGAATAGAAGGCAAGCCTACTATAATGCAAGAAGAAAATGAACATTAGTATAGGCTTTGTTTTGTAATGTCTACGGACAGCATTCGAATATGTAATTATTTGATTTTGTTATGAATATGTATTTTGATTTTGATTTGATGTGTATTTTGACTAAGTGTATGTAACCATAGAGATGTTTTGGGTTAGCTGAGGTGTTCTAATCTAGGGGGAGATTGTTGAGTCAAAGATTTGACCAAAAAGAGATATATGGAAGATTGGAATCTTCTCAACCTCCTCAGAATTCGCTAAGTATGGAACCGGGCACACCTTAGACTTCCGAACAAGGTTTTACTTAGCCGGGCATGATATTTTGTCTATCGGGCAAGGTTATCTTCTAGAATTCTTCTTTAGTGGATATCCGAGCAGGGTTTGCAAATTTCTGTATAACCGGGCAAGAGTTTGTAAATACCCAGGCAAGGATCACTTTATCAAGCAAGTCTGTTCTTCACAGCCAAGTATGGTTTACTCCCGAGTAAGCTTTTGGCTGACCAAGCTCATGAAGCCAGGTGATTGGAAGACCGGGCAAGGTATTCTTTAATAATACATTGGTCCAAGTAAGCTTGATGAATAATGGAATATCTCAAGTTACATCGGGCAAAGATCAACTCAAGCAAGGAATAGTGCTATCGGGCACACTTTGCTAATAAGCTAATTTATAGTAAAGAGTTGAAGGGACCATCGAAGAACAAGGTTGCTCGTAAGAGTTTGTCGGGCAAAGTCTGATAAAGTCAAGAAGATTGAAGTCTACCCGGTGAGTATTTTACTTGGTGAAATAGTCTTTAAGTAAAGTCTACCCGAAAATTGATCCCGGGCACACTTCTATGTTACCAAGTACTGAAGGAAGGTAGAGCACACAGTCTACTTGGATACTCATATTGCTACAAAGCCTACACGGAAGACTTGTTTTACACTTAGAATATTTTTGAATATGTAATTTGAATATGTTTTAGCATTTAGGGTTTCTAGAAGGAATGACAGCTTTAAAGGAGGTGTCAGGCCTATAAAAGGAATAATTTAGGGCACGCCTCCTAACAATGACAATATGGATGGATTCAGGTAATCACACTTTTAGGATAAGAAGGAACATTTTCTGAGTGTGACAGCCGTCCTAGGAATCGTACGGATATAACTTTCCCTTCAAGAAACCCTAAATCGATTATCGTTTGTATGATGAACATTATATGAATGGAAATCTTTTGAGTGAATCTTGAGTGTGTTAGTTACCTTTGATTTATTGTCTAGCAACTACCCTGTTTGTTATTGATTCCGCCTTTAACACACGGTTATCTTTCTAAATATAGCAACCCGTCATTAACTCCCTTGTTAACACATTTATTTGTGTGAGTTATGACTTGATTTGAGTAAGATCTACATGAAATCGGGGACCTGACAATCATGTTCATCAATGATCAAATCCATTGTTGCATCATGGAATTCAGGAGCCTCTTTAGTAATCTATTGTGAAGTAGATGCAACATTATTTCTAATGTTTAAGTTTTGAAACAAAGTTTCAAATCTTGCTTCTCTGTTTACTTGTTCTTGACTCTGTTCTTGTTGGTTGCTAGGATCTACCTCATTTAATGCATGATCATCTTGAACTTCTTGATTGACTTGGAGATACATTATTGACTATGCATGTTTCTAGATAAATCTCTCCGAATGATAGGCAGAAAAGTGAATACCCAGTTATACATGAGCATGTTGGTTTTTGGTCACAAAAAATAAATCATCTTATGAACATAACAAAGAACAAATGTGAACAAAAACTTGTATCTTTATTCATCCAAAAGTTGATATATGTTCATAAATTTTGAAAGAAAATCCAAACATGAGGGTTAATTATAGAACTACAAAGATGGGGGTATAAAAGTAAGTCATGTCACATCTTGAATGAAAGGCCTGTAAATCCGAACTGCGTAACAAGTAAGTCCAATGTTCAACCTCACATATATTTGAAGCTTTGATAAGAAATATCAAATAAATTTAAATGTTCTGTCATGAAAAATATTTTGACCAAATATCAGGGGGTCAGAGTCAATTCAGGGTGATCTGAGGAAAGCCAAATAATCTTTGAGAAGAGATATGGGACACCATAGCACAATAAGTGTTATCCATTTTTGTATTATGCAAATTAATTGAACCCTAATCATATCACCAATGCAATGAAATTCATGCTAAGTCTAGACCTGCTATTAACCTCCCTAAGCTGTCACAATAATGCTGAGAATGAGTTATTGAGAAGTGACTTAATCAATATGATCCCATGTTGAGATCTTTCCACAAAAGAAAAGAAATTTTTTTGGAAGGAAATATGACTGAAATTTGATCTCACTATGCACCATTTGCTCTTAAACCTTGATCTTTAATGATAAAACTGTTTGAAATGTGGTTTAAGTAAAAAAAGAGTTGCATTTTACCTTGAATATGTACTTTCGAGTAAGGTTTGATGTTTTTCAACCTTTCGGGTAAACTTAGATGTTTTTATCTGAAGTTCATCCTTTTCGAGCATACTTGTTGATTATTTGTACTTAACAGATATATTCATTTATTATCGAGTACACATTGATAATTATTTACTTTCGAGTAAATTTGGTTGTTTAGAAAGTTGGTTTTTGGCAAGCATACTTGATAATTATGTGATACATTTTATGAATATGTTGTTTCCAGCAAGCTTTGATGATTTTATACTTTCTAGCAAACTTAGGTGTTTTGATTGAATGTGTAACTCATTATAGCAAGCTAAATGATTTGATTATGTCTGAATATGTTATTCCCAGCAAGCTTTAATGATTTTTGACCTTTCTAGTAAACTTAGGTGTTTTGTTTGACTGTTTAACTCATTCGAGTAAGCTTGATGATTAATTGTACTTAAATGAATTATTCATATGTTATCGAGTAGACTTTGATGATTTTATGCTTTCGAGTAAACTTGGATGTTTAGAAAGTTGTTATTATCTAGCATACTTGATGATTATATGATACATGTCTGAATATGCTTTACATATATGTTTCAAGTAAACTTAAGTGTTTTTGTGGAAATATGTATTTGTCTAGCATACTTTATAGTTTGAAGGTTATTTTCTAAAATTACAAGTGTTTTCGGACAAACTTTGTTTTCCCAGCAAACTTCATGCTTCGAGCACACTTGTCAATTGGTAAACCATTCCAAGTGTTCTCCAAGCATACTTGTAATTTCAGAAAATATCCAGCAAACTTCACTTTTCGGGTACACTTTATGCTTAGAGTATACTTGTGTATCAAAGGATGACAAGTCTTCTCTAGCACACTTCGTACTCTCAAAAGTATTTTCGAGCATACTTTCATTTAGAGTATACTTGAATGAATATGTGTTAACATTTTCTAAGTAATTTCGGGTAAGGTTTGTGAATTTCAAATATTCGGGCAAGGTTGACAATTTGAAATATTTCTAAGTTATTATTATTGGATTCTTTATTGATTCCGAGCAAGGTTGCCTATTTGATGCATTAAACTTGATTATATGTCTTGTGATTTATTTCTCGAGCAATCTTGTATATTCGAGTAAGCTTCCTTCACTTTATCCACTTAGTTATATTTTTAATTACTTTATAATATTTGAAAAAATTCTGGGACAAGCAAACTTTGAAAAATAAACTTTATCCAACAAGCTTTGTGAACAAAATTTTCCTGGCAAGGTTTGCAAAATATGCTTTATCGAGCAAGGTTTTAAAAGATATTTTAACTGAGATACTTTGACAGTTTTCTCACACTAAAAGACAAAATTATTTAAAACCCACTTTCAAAATACAAAGAATATACTATAAAAGGGGGAGTTAGAAAAATTTTACATTTCACTTTTTCTCCTTCCTTCTACTAAGTACATTATTGTCGTTTGCTCATACCTAGAATTGCAATTGTTTATTCAGTAATCCTAACCAAAATTGGTTAGCCCACTAATTCCGACTCGGTAAGCTTCAATTGATAGTTTTCCGACACTACTCGTATGGAATTAAGGCTTTGATTTCATCTCTCTAATGTCTCTGTTTTTAAGTGTAGGTTTACAATTTGTCGAAGAATAGATTCTTAAAGAAATTATTTCATTTCTTTTTAAAACTATAAACTAAAACACCTCAAAATTGTGAACTTTATGACTTTTTTACTTTGAATGTGTTTTTGTCTGTGTATGTATAGATATGGCGGCGTATAAAAGTATAAAGAAACATAATATGTGTGTGTTGCTTCAAGTAACTGATGATAACCGGCCAGTTGAACAGATGATTCGGTGGCTACAACTTTCAAACATCAGATTTGCATTGACAAAAAGCCCCGTTATATACAGGAATCATCAACTTGATTTCTGGCACTCTGCGCAATTGATTGATGATGTAGGTGGTAGGCGGATTGAGGCTACCGTGGCACGACAAGAGATTATTATAACTGAAAAATTGATATGGGCGATTTGCAGTTACAAGATAATGCTGAAAACCCAATCCATTTCACCACTGATCGTTTGTTGAGGATATTTCAAGAGACTATGGGTTATCAAGGGGACGTCCACGAGGGATAATTTAAAAAGGGAATGTTCCCCAATATTTATCGATTCCTAATACACCACATTGTACAAGCATTTGGACCCAGGAAGGGGTCATGGACTTTGATGAGTCGTGATCTCGCCAATGCCACAGTGGTTGTTATCTATAGAAATCCATTTAATTTTTCCCGCATGATATTTGAAGGCTTGGCATCAAACTTGAGGAAGAACGATAAAGACAAATTCTTGGTTTATCCAAGATTTCTCCAGATCATCTTCAATCGGGTGTTACCTGATTTGCCAACCATTGGAACAACACATATATTGCAATATCCTAATGTTTACAAGAGAATAGCAAAGTTGGCAATAACCAACAACTTTAACCCTTATGTGGAATTCGATATTCTACCATGGTTTCTGGATAACAATCTGGAGATAATGGGGGCACTAGAGTCACCACACGTGAATTCTGAGGATGAAGAGGAGAGTGAAAGTGAAAATCTTGATTCAAGTGATGATGGAGATGATGCTATGGATGGTGGAGAAGATGATGATAATGATGGTGGTGATAATGTGATTTTGGAGGAGATTGTGGAAGAAATACATGCTGTGCCTCAGGGGGAGAACCAAAATTTAGACCAACCTATTCCTACACCACCAGCCTCACCCTACAACCAACCCTAAAACCAAACCCAATAACCACCCCAACACCAAGCCAATGAACCTTATATTCCTTCCCCACCAACCCAAAACCTAAACCAAACATTAGACAAACCCACCCACAAACCCACATCCCACCTCAAACTCAAATCCTAAACCAACCCTTAACCCAAACCCAAGACCAACCTATCATTGAACCACATATTCCTCAATATGTCCCAGCCCACCTTATAAACCAGCCAAACACACCCTATCATTCCCCAAGCTACTCATAAACAAATAACCAACCCATTAACCCAACCTTTGAAATTTTCCACACCTTACACCTATAACCCAAACAGTTAACCTATTACCCTCAACCATCACAAACATTATTGAAAGTCTACCACATGAACCCATCCAACCCCAAACAACCATACCTGACCCATTCTCAGATACTCCTTCTAGATCCCCTTCCCCTGGTGTTCATTTGTTTGGAAGATATGTGGATGCTGTAATGAAAATTGATGAATTAAGGAGAGAGAATAAGGAGTTGAGGAAGGGGAATGCTGAGTTGGAATCCATGTTGTCACAGGCACAACATAGGATTCAAATCCGGGAGGCCGAGGTTGAGAAGACCACAGCTATACCAAAACAGGGGGGGAATCCACCTGTGGTCAATAAAGTGATGGAGGATGCTTCTGTGGTGGAGGAGGACATCTTGAAAAATCTATGTGATACATATGGAAGTAGTGGTGATTAGAGTGAAGAGGTGAGAGATGATGATGGTGGTTATGATGGTGATGAGTCTGATGGAGGAGAACAAGACTATGATGTTGAGATAAATGTGTTTGAGAAAGAGGGGGAGGAGGAGATAGTAAAGGAGGTTGAGGCTGATGAGAATGTGGATGATATGCAGACTGATAATATCTTGACTGAAGCAATAGCAACTGATGCTATAGCTACTAAGCCACAAACTGATGTAATCATGGATGAAGGTGGTGAAACAGTGGAGATTGTTTTAACTGAAGAAAATGAAAATGATATAACCTCTGAGTTGAAGAAGGATGGTGATGTTGATAATGAAGAGGAAAGGAGGAAAGCAAAGGGGAAATCAATTGCTGAAAATGAAAATAAAATGCAACTCCTAAAATCTCAAAAGATAAAATCTATTGATGATATTTTAGATATTGTGAAACAACTGAACAAGCTGCCAAAAGGCATGACAATATTTTGGATGAAATGATATAAAGAGAAAGGATTACAAGATCCTTGACTGATAAGGAGGTTGAACAACACGGAATTTTGTTGGAGGAGGCTGAGATTAACAAGAATTTGAATGAAGAAGGGGAGTTGGACCAGGAGATTATTGAAAGCTTGATTAGACTCAAGCAAATTGAAGTAGTTGATAACGCCCTGGCCCTGGTAATTTTTAATCTTAAAAAAGCCTAAACTGAACCAGAAATGAAGAATGATGAAAGACAAATGGTTCCTGATGAAGTTGGGCAGTCTGTAAGTCGAATTGTTTCTAAAGCCTGGCTTAAAGAAGTGGAGGATGACTTGAAGAAATATCCAAAAGAATGCGATCCAGAGAACTGGGGAAAGTATGGACATAAGTATGTGAGAAGGAGTAAGAGGGCAGACAAGTTTGAAAAGACTGAATATATTATAGAAAGTCCAAAGGAGCTGGAAAGTCCTATTAAGGTTGTCCCTATACAAACCATTTTACCTGATGATGTACATGCTGAGGCTGAAGTGAATGAACCAAGAATAGAGGCTCTTGATGAGTTTTCCGAAGATCATGATGACACTGTTGATTCCCCTAATGTTGAGATGACTGACATGCATAGGGAAAACATACAAAATATGATGGATAATGAAAAAATGAAAAATCCAATTATTCTGAGACTCATTAATCATGGTTATAAGTTTGATACCCTAGCTCTAATGTTAGATGAGGAGCTGCAGGAGTTGTTCGATGGAGAAGTGGAGGAAATAAAGAAGAGAATGGAGAGAAAGAATAGAGACTCTAAAAAATTTAAAGCTCTTTTGAGAATGCATGGCTACTCTGAGAAACAATTAAGCCATATGTAGTTTGATGAGTTGGAGAATGCATATATCACAGCTGTTGAAGCTATGAAGAATGATGAGTTGGAGAGGATGAAGAAGGAAACCAATCAAAAAGGAAAACTTGAATGATTACTCAACAAATATGATGGAAAATGCAAGTATTTGATTGACCATGGGATATCTATTGAAATTTTGGATATTCTCACAAAGGAACAAGTTGAAACACATTTCAAAAGGTTCTCAAGAAAAAAAATTTTGAAAAGACTACAAAGAGACCAAGAGTTGTTACTTTGGCTGAAAGGAGAAGATGGAGAAGAAGATGTTGTGGGAGAATGAACAAGTTACTTTATTTGACAGGTTGATAGAGGCCATGGGTAGAAGAGATGAAACAAAAAATTTGAGTAGATCAGAGAAGTTGTCCATGTATGAGGCTGAAAAGACAAAGTCTGATCAGGAAAAACCCACATCATCTAAGGTTCCTCTTGTGACTGTGAAGGAAGAACCAGTTGAGAATGTAGAGCCATGGGAAGATGGAAACAAGATCAAGACCCTAAATGGCTTGATGCTTAGTAAAGGAATGGCTGAAGGTGTATTTGACAACCTTGGGAAATGTCAACTAAAGAACTTATTTTATACAGAAAAGGTTGAATGGGAAAGACTTGAGGCTAAACAGATGAAAATTTTGCAATTCCAGTGTGGACCGAGGTCTAAACGAATTGAAAATCAAAGGTTTGTCCATGCAGGTCCAACTGATGAGGAACTAATGGGGATGATAACAACCTTGGCAAGGGAGGAGAAAACTATTTGCAGCTTATTTTATTGCCAAAGGAGAAAATAATTGATATGTTTGTGAAAGCTGGGCATGTAAGGGCCCTGTACCTAAGAAGAAAACTACTTCTAGGCCCTCAACTGTAAGTGTCCCGATACCAACCACTGAAGTGGACCTACCTAAGAGGCTATACTTTGATGTAAAAACTGACTCTATGAAAGTGATTATGGAGAGTGGTGATTTGAGACAGATTGTGTTTAAAGATGAGTTCCTGTATTTCAAAAACGAGCAATTGGCTGAGATGACAACTCTAAACCTGTATGACTACCACAACAGGTAGAGGTTTGCAGGAAGACAACAAAATGAACTATCAAAACATCTCAAAGACCAAGCCAGGAAACGATTCCCAATGCTTAGCAAGAAGAGAAAGCTGGAATTATCAGATTTTGAAAGGAAGAAAAGGCAGAGGAGGATGATGGACATGAGAATCACTGAGGCTTTTTACCATAAGAAGACCAAGCACGTAATCCTCTTTCCAACATGAAGCAATGTATAAGCATAAGGCTGCAGATGACAAGGCCCAATCATGTAGTCCAGAGAAATGGAAGGATTGCAAGTATTGTATTTGAAGATCGAGATGAATACTTCATTCTCAGAAATTCTGATGGACTGGCCTTAGGCATTATCAAGGAAGAGACTGATTAAGAATTTTTGCATGTGGAGGATCTAGTGGATATAATCAGATGGACTCTGCTCTCTCAGCATCCTCACCACAGGCAGTTATTAATGCCTAAAGAAAGGGCCGCAACCGTGATATTGGAAAGAAGGATGGAGGCTTCAAGCTCCAGAAGATGAAGATACAACTTAGATTAGGCTTGATACGTAATTTCCTTGTGACAGAATTAATAAGTTGTAATCTTTTCATTTTTGTTATGTAAATTCCTTCTGAAATTTGATGTGTATTTGAGAAGTGTATGTAACCTAAAGAGGTGTTTTGGTACAGCTGAGGTGTTCCAATCTAGGTGGAGATTTTTGGGTCGAAGAAAAGACATAAGGGAGATTGGAATCTTCTCAACCTCTCTGAAAATGGCTAAGTATGGATACTGAGCACACTTAGGCGTCCTAGCAAGATTCTACTTAATCTAGCAAGGTGTTTTGCCTTCCGGGCAAAGTTATCTTCTTGAAGTCATCTTAAGTGTAAGTTCGAGCATACTTCACTTTGTCTAGCAAGGTTGTTCTTCAAGTCAAGCAAGGTTTATTTCAATCAAACACTTGGCTAAACCATGCTGATACCAAGTCTTTTGGTAGATCTATCAATGTTTATTCATAATAAACAGTGGTCCCAGCAAACTTGAAGGAAGTTGATAAAGAAATATGCTAAGGACTTTTTCTAACAAGGTTCAACTCATAGCAAGATACAGTGTTACCAGCACAAGCTACAGTGTTACCATCACACTTGGGTTTGTTCAATAAGTTGAAGTTAACAAAGAGTTGAAGGGATCTCTGAAGAACAAGTTTGCTCGTAGGACTATATCGAGCAAAGTTTGATATAGTCAAGAAGTTTGAAGTCTTCTAGATGGATATTTTCAAGGAAAATATCCTAAGTAAAGTCTGCTCGGAGAATTGTTCCCCAACACACTTTATGGTTACCAGGTCTGCTCGAAGAAGACAAAATCGCAAAGCTTGCTCGAAGATCTGTTTACACTTAAAATCTTTTGTATTTCACTTGAATATGTAGTCACTATCTTTAGGGTTTCTATAAGAAATGTCAGGTGTCAGGGCATGCCAAAAACAAGAATATTTTAGGGCACGCTTATGACACACCTAGACCCTAAACCTGATTGTGATTTTGACGCCTGACTTAATCCTGCATTGGAATCTGCAATAAAATCTAAACATTATGTTCTGAAACCCTATTTTATTTTTGTTGTATCTGACTTAATACTAATGGAAATTTTTTAAGTTGCAGTGTGTGTTTGTTACCTTTATGTCTATTAAGGAACATTAGGGTGTTAGTGTTTTCGCCATTAATACTCTATTGTTCTTACCTAAAATAGCATGTCGTTAACCTTCTTGTCAACACTTAACGTGTGGGTTATGACAGTGTTATAGTAAGTGATTGAGTGATATATACGGGACCGTCAGAATCATTCTGTTCAGGTTCTTTAATATTCAAATCTTGTATATCATTATTCAAATCAGCTTCTTTCACATTCTGATTAGATGATGAAGCACCAGTATTTGAAAAATTTAGGTTCTGAAACAAATTCTCAAACATTTACCGGGTGTCATGTTGAGTCTGGTCAGTGTGATGTTAGTTTTATCACCGGATGTTTCATTGTGCTCTTGTTCTTGAGGCTCACCATTTTACACATTATCCTCATCTTCATCATCTTCAGAAATATTCCATGTCTTCATTGGCAACCTTAGACCATAATTTGTCTAAATCAATCTTCTTTTCAGTTGTTACTTCATGAACACTTGTTCTATCAGGATATTCATCAATGTCTTCAGGATAGATTTTGAAGGATTTGATTAATTTCTCCAAATCGAACAACCAACTTGCTCCATCAACTCAATTAAAATGATTCTCATTGACAATAATATCAGATGATTCAGTCTCACTCAGATGATCTTTCACATGTACTCTGTATGCCTTTGAGTGTGAAGAATATCCAACAAAGAAACAGTCTAAAGACTTTTCTTGGAATTTGTTCAAGTAGTCTTTGGTATTCAGTAGAGAACATTTACATCCAAATGGCTTGAGAAACTTGTTGTAAGGGTTTCTTTTGTACAAGATCTCATAAGGAGTTTTGTTATGTCTTTTGTTGAGAAGGACTCTGTTTTGAACATAACATGAAGTGTTGATAGCATCTGCCCAAAATGATACAGGTAGATAAGCATATGCTAGCATTGTTCTTGCAGCTTCAATGAGGGTTCTATTTCTTCTTTCTGCAACCACATTTTGTTCAAGAGTTATTGGAGCACTTAATTGTTGAAATATTCCTTTTGCAAGACAAAATTTAGTCATGACTCCATTTTTGAACTCTGAGCCATTGTCCTTCTCATCACCTTTACCCTTGCATCCAATTGATTCTCAAATCTTGTTACACAAATTTTGATCAATTCTGTAGCTTCATCCTTTGACCCAGGAAATACATCGAAGTGAACCTTGAGTTATCATCTATAATCACCAAACAATACTTCTTTTTGCCAATGCTTGGAACACTCACATGACCAAAGAGATCCATATGAAGCATTTCAAGCACTTGTTCAATGGAGTTAATCAGTTTTGTTTTGTGAGATGATTTGTGTTGTTTTCCTTTTTGGCATGAAACACAGTTGTCTTCAAGCTTGAACTCCCTTGTAGGTAAACCAATGACATGTTCACCTTTGAAAAGTTTGTACATTTTCTTCAAATTCACATGACGTAATTTTCTATGCCATTGCTTGGTTTACTTTTTAATTCTTAGTCTATATAAATTGCCATTTCTTGATGCCATCATCATAATATTTTCAGGTGGAATCACAAACTCTGGTTTCAAAATAAAATAGTGTGACTTGTCAAATCCAACCTTATAACCTTTATCACACATTTGAGACATACTCAAAAGATTATATTGTAGGCCTTGAATATAAAACACATTGTGAAATGAAACCTCGCCGTTTGCGAGTATCCCTTTTCCCATAATTTTTCCTCCATTATTATCACTTCCAAAAGCAACAGGGTCTTCAAATTCTCTTCATAGTTGACCAATGATCTATTATCACAGATCAGGTGCCTGGAACATCCACAATCGATATACCACACATCATTGACCTCTGTAGATTGTCCGTGTACATTTTAAAGCAAAGAGAATTAGGTAAGTGATGAATCACAAGACAAACTAGCTTGTAAATCATCAGAAATAACAGCAGTAGTTGCATTTGGTTTTGGATCTTCATAAACTAGTTCACACGACTCATCAGTCTCATAACCAGTCTCAAACATCCTTCCAAAGTAGGGAATTATTCTTGTGCATTCTTCAATCACAGTCTCCCTTTTCATAATCAGTTTTGGAGTCTCATACTTTGGCTTCCATATCCTCATAGCTCATGTGTCTAAGTTGCTCTTAAAAGTATTTATTGGTTTTTAGATGAGAGATATACTGATTTAACTGTCTTTTCTTTTGATCTCACTTTTTCTTTAGTTCATCCCTCTTCCTTTCAAACAACATATTAAGGTTTTTTTCAGATAATTCATCAAGTTTTTTAAATCTGAAACCTTGGGCCATGAGACTAAAAACTCTTGGATCTTCTCTCTTCAATTCTTCTAGTCTGGCCTTGATGTTCTCAACATGTTCATCAGTTAAGTGAATTTGAGGTAAAGCAATTTCATCCTCTTTGTCTTTCAATACCCCCCCTCCTTATCATCCTCCGTATCAGAAATATCCTCCAAGGCCCCAATCTGTGGTTCATTAGATTCATAATCCTCAGTCCTCACAGTTTACAAAGGGACAACCTTTATAGGTTCTTAAGTTTGACGCCAAGGGAGGTAAGTATTAGAATTGGTAATTGTGTATGAATGAATAATAAAGCAGGGTATGTACGAAATAGTATGAATGTTAGTAGAAAGTATGGTAGAGCAAAGGTAGGGAACAGACCCTAATAAAAGTATGAAGAAAGGTAAAAAATATAAGTATGTGAATGTATTGTATGTTACCTGTATTAACTAGAACTCACTCAGCGTAGCTGACTTTTAGTATGCACGCAGGTGAATAGATTGAAGCAGTTAGTTTGAGAGAAGGACACATGGCATGATTGAAGGGACTGGCATCCAAAGAAGTTTTGTCATGATGTTTTAAATAAATCATTTATATTTTGTTTTAAAGACAAGTATTGAATGTTTGTAACGAATGATTGAAGTTTTATTTATTCCGTGAAAGTTTTAATTAACTCTGATATTTAGAACTGTGTTTATGAGTAAATCCAACGCTAATGTAGGGCACCGGGACCGGGGCCTTACAAGTTGGTATTAGAGCATAAGTCTGAGAGAATTAAGCATTCAACATGCTTAGACTCGAACAGAGAATGGGATTTAAGTAAGAAAAGAAAGAAGGTGCCAATTCAAGAAAGTCATGTGTCACTCAAGCAAGCCAAGTAAAGGTAAAGTATGTGATTAATTTCACTTGTAATGTAAGGATGTGTAAGGAAGTTAGCTTAATTGCTAGAGGTAGGAGTATATGATTATATGAATATTGATTGTCTAACTGTTAGAAGTAGAACTAGCACAAATGGATCACAATGGGAGGTGTATAGAACATGGAGAGTAACATGATCAACTAATTACAGTTGGCCACTGTTATTACCTGTTAGCCTTACTATCCTTATACTAAATGGTTCCTTAGGTGATGACATTTGTGTTTCCTTATAGAATACGAATAGCTAGAGCAAGAAAGGTCGTCGGTCAAGGAAGTCGTGCCGAACGTCGTGGTAGGCCACGTATTGTCTGAGAACCTTCTGTAGAATCAGCTGCTAACACAAGGGAAGAAGGAAGTGCAGTTGGACGGAATCCGAGCAACAATGAGGGTATCAACTTGACCCTGCTGTGCAGGAAGCCATTGCTCAAGCTGTAGCTACTGCAATGAAGAACCTGCAACATGAATAGTCTGCTGGAAGCCATGCGAGGACCGCTGAGAGGGCGGGGGATGATGGTAAGAAAGCTGATGATGGGGAAGGTGAATCGAGTGAAGTCCTATATGTGAAAGTTGATTAGAGGAAGAGAGGCCGAGGTGGGTGTAACTATAAGTCGTTCAAAGGTTGCGACCCGCCGAAGCTAACTGGTTTGGGGGATGCAGTCGCTACTCTGCAATGGATAACCGCCATGTACAAGGTTATCTGAATTAGCGAGTGACGTCCTGACCAAGCAGTGGGTTATGCCACCCAATCGTTTAGAGATGATGTACTAGAGGGATTCGGTAGAGTAGAGAAGGATTCGAGAAGAAATTAAGGCCGTGAGGTGGGATGACCTGAAGGAGTTAGTGATGAGAAGGTTTTGTGCCGATACTGAGGTTGAAAGGGCTGAGATGAAGTTTCTAAATCTGAAGGCGGGAAAGATGATACACCGCAAGAACACTACTGAATTCAACCGTATGTCTAAGTTGGTGCCAGACATGGTGAACACTGAAGTGAAGAAGATCAAGTGCTACATAATAGGACTTCCATAGAACGTCCATACCTTAGTCAGGGCAAGTAAACCTGCAACTTTTGACTCTGCCGTCAAACTCGTGGAAATGGTTTACGATGACCTGGCTGTGGACGATGTGGTGTTAGAAGTGAAGAGAGAGAAGAAATGGGTTGTCCCTTCTAAGCGATCTGGTAGCCAATCATGGAACCCCAAAGATAAGAGACAGAAAGTGTGGGAGAAGAGGTCGTACAAGACTTGTGGTAAGATGCACGGTGGTGAATGCTAATGGGGTACTAGTTCTGATGTGTGTCACAAGTGTGGGAAGTCCCATGGTGGGGAATGCAAGTTAGGGTGGGTCAAATTCCTGTTACAAATGTGGAAAGATTGGGCATTTTGCTCAGGATTACCATGCAAAGCCCGCATGTGCGGTCAGACTGGTCACCTGGCAAGGGCTTGCACGGGTGGTGAAGCTGGAGGAAGTGAGAAGAAAGATCCGGAACAAGTGAGGCCGAGGACTAGGGTCTGCATGCTGACTTAAGAGCAGGCCAAGTAGATTCCAGATATTGTGACATGTACGTTTATATTAAACGGTATTTCTGCTTCAATACTGTTTGATTCGGGTGCGAATAGAAGTTTTGTAGCTACGACATTTAGTAAGTTAGCAAAAATGAAATGTTTTCGTGTGCCTGAAACCTTTGTAGTCGAAACTGCTAGTGAGACCTCGGTTAAAATAATGAAAATGGTTAAGGATTGTAAGATAGAGTTAGGTGTTGGTGCATTTTGTGACCGTCGCTATGCAATTCTGACCAGCGGAACGCCACAGGCGAAGTTAGCACAACTTCGCCTTCGGCGAAGTTAGAACAACTTCGCCAACGGCGAAGTTGTAACAACTTCTGCCTTAGGCGAAGTTATCACAACTTCGCCTTAGGCGAAGTTAGCACAACTTCGCCTACTGAAGCCCAGGCCCGTGAATGTTTTGTCTATATATAGTTGTGTCTTGTTTAGTTTTAGATATCCAGTAATTTTAGAGAGTTGTGAGTTGAGAGAGAACAAACCTAGTGAGAGTCGTGTGAGACGACCCGAGGTAGAGCTCACCTCGGGTCAGTCGTGTTTTCTGTTTTTGTTACGGTATGTAACGTGTTTTATTATTATATATGAATCTGCAGATTTGTTTATCCCGTTCTAGTATTTGTTTGTGTACTTGATCGTGTACGTGTTTGTGTTATTCGTCTGTACACCATAAACGAGTCTAGGAGGATTCCGCACTCCTAGTCCTCGTGCGGATCTCGTATCGATCGGCGACGCCCCGGGGGGACCTACAAGTGGTATCAGAGCCTTTGGCTCTTACGCTACGGTTCGAGATCTGCGTTTTGGTGTTTCTGGCACGTTTCTGTGCGTTTCTGGCCGAACAGTTCTTCAGGCGAAGTTATTGTTCATCAGGCGAAGTTGCCGTCACTGTTCGTAGGGTTTCAGCGAAGATATAAGGTCCGGCGAAGTTATGAACAGGCGAAGTTGACTTTAGGCGAAGTTGACTTCTCGGCGAAATTATGGCCAGGCGAAGTTATAGCCAGGCGATGTTAACTTTCGGCGAAGTTAACGAGAGCAAAAAAAAAAAAAAAAAAAAAAAAAAAAAAAAAAAAAAAGAAAAAAGTATTTTGGAATTTTCCGTCTGTATGGCCAGATGTACACGATTATTGTGAGACCGAAGATGTTGTTCCGTCAACGAGTGATCTTGTTATCTTTTGGTTTTACGTGTGAACAAATACGTGTCAACTCTGATTTGGAGTTGAGGTTGTGAATGGGTTATTGTTTGAAACTGGATCGTGACACATATTCGGGTGTTTGTGGGAAAGGAAATTGTTGTTGTTCGTGGTGACCAACCGAAGAAAGTCAAATTGAACTGAAGGTTTTTCGTCATTACTGGATTGCGGTCAGAGCATATTATTTATGTTATCTTCAAGGCGTTCGAGAATTGGATCCTGAAACATGATGCTTATTTATTAGAGTGAAGATTCTGGAACAAGTTGGATTTAACCGAGAATTAAAGTGTTTATGTTCCTGATCGTTATCCCTGGTGATTTAAGATGCTTCAGATTTTTTAATGGTCATGTGTTAGATTCTGTCAGGTTGGTTTTGTGATGAAATTGATCACTTGATGTTGAGTAGTTGAAGATTAAACCTTATCGTATGCCGACGAGTTGGTGAAGTTGTGGAGGAAGCCCAACTTCATGTGTTGGTGAAGTCAGATGGACTCACGTGATTGGTTGAGATGATCTATTGGCACGAGGATGCATGCATTACAAAGACCTCAATCGTTATAGTCGGAGAAGCTTACACTGAAGGGGAGATCTGATATGGAAGACGCTGGGTGATTGGTAGATTTGTGAAGCTACAGGACAGTTTATGACACGGCTGGTTGACTGCAAACAGAAGATCATCAGTTAAGAGGGAGTCTGTTGGTGCATGTTTTGTAACAGATGATCTTTCGTGTTTGTTGGAATTGAGAGCAACGGTCAAAGGGGAGACTGTTGGTGCATTTTGTGACCGTCGCTATGCAATTCTGACCAGCGGAACGCCACAGGCGAAGTTAGCACAACTTCGCCTTCGGCGAAGTTAGAACAACTTCGCCAACGGCGAAGTTGTAACAACTTCTGCCTTAGGCGAAGTTATCACAACTTCGCCTTAGGCAAAGTTAGCACAACTTCGCCTACTGAAGCCCAGGCCCGTGAATGTTTTGTCTATATATAGTTGTGTCTTGTTTAGTTTTAGATATCCAGTAATTTTAGAGAGTTGTGAGTTGAGAGAGAACAAACCTAGTGAGAGTCGTGTGAGACGACCCGAGGTAGAGCTCACCTCGGGTCAGTCGTGTTTTCTGTTTTTGTTACGGTATGTAACGTGTTTTATTATTATATATGAATCTGCAGATTTGTTTATCCCGTTCTAGTATTTGTTTGTGTACTTGATCGTGTACGTGTTTGTGTTATTCGTCTGTACACCATAAACGAGTCTAGGAGGATTCCGCACTCCTAGTCCTCGTGCGGATCTCGTATCGATCGGCGACGCCCCGGGGGGACCTACATTAGGGGACGTGAGTTCCCTATTACCCTGTATGTCATGACCTTAGGGGGGTTCGATATGGTTTTGGGAATGGATTAGCTATCTGAGTTCAAGGCTCAGATAGTGTATAAGAGTAGGATAATAAGGTTAAAGCCCTTGGATGGTAGTACAGTGACAGTTTATGGTGATAAAGAAAGTTCAGGGCTTAATGTCATTTCGATGATAAAAGCCGAAGGATTGTTAAGGCGAGGGTGCAGTGCCTACCTGGCATATGTTGTCAAAGTTACGGCCGAGACGAAAGAAGTGAAGGACATTTCTATTGTGTGTGACTACCCAGAAGTGTTCCCTGAGGACCTTCTGGGTTTGCCAACGGAGCGAGAGGTAAAATATCAGAAAGACTTAATACCAAGAACACAGCCTGTCGCGAAAGCACCTTACCGCCTGGCGCCATATGAAATGGAACAATTGATGTCCCAACTACAAGAACTCCTCGATAAAGGTTTTATAAGACCGAGTGTTTCCCCGTGGGGCGCACCAGTGTTGTTAATTAAGGAGAAGGATGGAAGTATGAGAATGTATATAGACTATCGTGAGTTGAACAAGCATACAATAAAGAACAAATATCTGTTGCCGCAGATTGATGATTTGTTTGATTAACAACAAAGTGGGAGTTGGTTCTCACTAATAGACCTTAGATCAGGCTATCATCAACTGAAGGTGAAAGAGGCAGACGTCCCTAAAACAAAGTTCCGGATGCGGTATGGACACTACGAGTTCCTTGTGATGTCGTTCGGTCTAACGAATGCTCCCGCAACATTTATGGACATGATGAATAGGTTATGTCGGCCGATGTTAGACAAGTCGGTTATCGTTTTCATCTATGATATATTGATTTATTCAAAGAGCGAGCCTGACTATGCAGACCATCTAAGAGTAGTGTTGGAGATCTTGAAGGAAGAGAAGCTGTATGCTAAGTTTTCAAAATGCGCATTCTGGTTGCGTTAAGTGCAGTTTTTAGCTCACGTAATAAATCCTGAGGGGATTACTGTGGACCCAGCTAAGATCAAGGTGATAACAAATTGGAAGACTCCGCAGAACCCGACTGATATACGAAGTTTCTTAGGGTTGGCTGACTATTATAGGAGATTCATCGAAGGCTTCTCCAAAATAGCAGCACCGTTAACCGGTATAACCCGGAAGTCGGTAGTATTCAGTTGGGGTAAGTTTCAGGAAGAAGCTTTCGAGCAATTAAAGAAAAGACTCACACAAGCTCTGATCCTTACTCTACCTGATGGTGACGAGGATTTGGTTGTTTGTACTGATGTCTCGCATCGTGGGTTAGGTTGCATGTTAATGCAATAAGGAAAAGTGATAGATTATGCGTCCAGACAGTTGAAGATTCATGAGAGCACCTACCCGACTCATGACTTAGAGTTAGTAGCAGTAGCGAATGCCCTCAAGATATGGAGACACTACCTGTATGGTATAAGTGTACTATTTACAGCGAGCATACGATGTTGAAGTATTTCTTCAAGCAGAAAGAATTGAACATGAGACAGAGAAGGTGGTAAGAGTTGATAAAGGACTACGACTGTGATATCAAATTCTATCCTGGTAAGATTAATGTGGTCACCGACAGGCTAAGCCGTAAGAATGAAAAAGTCATTGCAACAGTGAAGTCTTATAAGTTGATAATTAACTCATATATCTTTGAAGAAATCATCGGTGCAGTCTGAGGTGCTTATAGATGAAGGGCTAGTGAATAAGGAAAGAATCTTCGGATAGCAATACGAGCTGATAGATAACACTCATGGTGTGAAGAATATATTCGACCGTATGTGGATTCCACGCCATGGAGATCTTAGAAGTCGAATCTTAGATGAAGCTCCCAAGTCGAGATACTCGATTCATCCAGGATCCACCAAGATGTATCACGATCTGAAGAGGGACTACCGGTGATCGGGTATGAAGAATGATGTAGTAGATTTTGTCAGTAAGTTCTTGTCTTGCTTGCAAGTCAAAGTTGAACACTAGAAGCCTTATGGGAAGATGCAACCCTTGGAGATACTCGAATGGAAATGGGAACACATCACCACGGATTTCACAACTAAGCTACCCCGTACAGCTAAGCATCATGATACCATTTGGGTGATTGCGGACCATTTGACGAAAAGTGCTCACCTTCTGCCTATACGAGAGGCTATCTCGTCAGAAGAATTAGCAAAGATGTACATAAAAGAGGTTGTGACTAAGCATGGAGCGTCGTTATCAATAGTGTCTGATAGAGATACTCGCTTTACTTCAAGATTCTGGAAGAAGTTCCAGGAAGCTATGGGAACCAGACTGAACATCAGTACGGCGTATCATCCTCAAACAAATGGGCAATCTGAAAGGACTATCCGAACCCTTAAGGATATGCTACGTGTTGGTTTTTAGACTTTGGAGGAAGTTGGGATGATCATTTGCATCTGGCAGAGTTCTCTTATAACAACAGCTACCATTCAAGTATTGGTATGTCACCGTTTGAGATGCTATATGGTAGACGTTGTAGAACTCATGTGTGTTGGGGAGAGATTGCTCAGAAGTAGATCGGAAGCTTGGAAGTTGTGCAAGAAACGTATTCAAGGTTTGACCAGATTAAGGCAAGAATGAAAGCTGCTCAAGATCGACAGAAGTCGTATGCTGATAAGCGGCAACGACCGATTGAGTTCAACATTGGTGACAATGTGATGCTCAAGTTCTCGCCCTGGAAAGGAATTATTCGTTTCAGGAAGAGAAGAAAGCTAAGTCCAAGGTATATTGAACCGTTTAAGATTGTTGAGCGTGTGGGTGGAGTAGCTTACAAGCTAGATTTACTCCAGGAGCTAGAAGGAATTCACTCGACCTTTCATGTTTCTCAGTTGAGAAAATGTCTGGCTGATGACACATCACATGTAACATTATTAGACATTGAGGTTGATACAAATAAAACTATATCAAATAGCCTATAGAGATCATTGACCACAAGGTGAAGTACCTTCGTCATAAAATTATTCCTTTGGTGAAATTAATACGGAAGCACCGTAAGGGATCGGATGCCACTTGGGAAGTTGAAAATGAGATGCGCAAGTTTTTAAAAGAATTGTTTTAGTAATAGTTAGGTTTCGAGGACAAAACCTCTTTAAGGAGGGAAGACTTGTAACATCCCGTTTCCCAATCGGTTAATACAATAATAATAATATTGATGTTATGAGATGGGCTTGTGTTCGGTTAAGTAAAATGGGTAATGGACTTGGGTAATAAGGAAAGGAGAAAGACCATGGGCTTAAGCCCATGAACCATAGTATATAAACCTTAATTATCCCAAAATCCATTCATTTCCACTCATTCCATACACCATCAAAAACACACACTTAAGCTCTCTCTCAACTTTCTTTAACCAAAACCAAGAGGGAAAACCAAACATCGATCCGAAGTAATAACATTACGATATCATATGGATCCAAACCCGCTAGATCTAGTCGCTAAACGATTAGCCGACACCCTAAATGTAACAATTCCGGCAAAATCAGGTATACCCTAACCGGTATATACTATTTATGTGTTATTTAATAATGAATATGTGAATTATGATGCGTTTATACGAGTATGTTTGATTCATAGTACGAATTATACTCGATTATACAGTAAATCGTATTGGAAATACGATTAACCGATTAACGGTTATTGAAGCCCGAACGATCGGGGATTGCATTATGGACGAAATATATAATATTTAGTGATGTTTACGAAGTATTAAAGCTTCGGGATAAGTGAATTAAAGCACAGAAAAAGGATTTCGATTTAATGATACGTCGGTACGTTAAACGAAACCTTTAATACCAAACCGAGCAAGAGACGATCGATCAAGCCGAAAAAGATGCACAATTATTAATAATACGATGTTTTAAGTTAATAAATGTCATGGTTTAAGTTTTTTAAATCGGTTTTATATAAATTTCATTTTTAAGCCGAAAAAACGACCGTTTTAGCCTCGTTTTAAGCCGAATTAAACGTTTAATCGAAAAACGAACTGAACTAGATTATCCAAAACATTATCCGGATTACTAGAATCTGAATATGTGGCCACAAATGAAGTTGTGGGTCCCACCCCACCCATCTATTTGGTCCGATCGGACCCCCCTCACCCAAACAACATTTCATTTTCTTTTTTCACAACACAATTCAACAATACTCATATTCTCTCAAGATCAAGAAGCAAAAACCAAGCTTTTTAACAAGAAAAACCGAGGTAAAATCTTGTTATGTACGTGTTTAAGTTCGTTTCTTGAGTGTTCTTGCAAGGAAATGAGGTTTCCAAGTGAAAAAGGGTGAAAACCCGAGATGGAACCGATTCTTGCACGATCAAGTGATGTATACGGGTTATACAAGGGATCTTGGTTCAAGAAAGGAGTTAAACGAACCAAAAACGAATTTTTACGGTTAAATCGTTGTTTTTATATCATAACCGAAACCATGAAAGAAATGGTTTGATTGTGGGTGTAACTTGCTTGGTGTGGTGTTATTGTGCTTGTAGGTGTTGTATCTAGTTGCTAGCAAGGGCTAGAAAGCGAAATTCTTGCGGTTTGAAGCTAGAAACACAAGGTAGTTCGGTTTTGTGTGTTGTTTGTATTTTTGGACAGATTGTGATACGGGTAGAGTTAGGTCATGAAATTTTACAGAGGTGTTAGATATATGAAAACATGAGTTCTGTGAATTTTTGGTAAGTTTTGGACAAAGGATGAATATTTTGTGAATTTAATGCTCGGTTTTGGCCAAAAATGGTGAAAAATAGTTAAATATCATGAAAAATTCTGGAAAATTGTAGATAAGCTTTTTATAACATGTATAAGTCACACACAAAATTTGAGGTCATTTGGAGAAGTCTAAGTAGGCTTTTCGGTTAAACGAGTTCTAGGGTTTTCTAGCTCGGTTTTAGTGAAAATGGCATTTAAAAAGGGATTTTAGTTCTGGAAAATTACAGGGGACTATGGAGATGGCAGGGGTCATCCAGGAAAAATTTGGGATTTTTCTAAGATGTTTGGTATTTACGACATATTTAGTGTTTAAATGGTGTTTAAAAATAGGTAAATAAATGTTAAATATAAAAATTAATTCTTGAAATATTTTTATTAAATTCCCCACTGTCAAAAAGTGAGTTGTACAGAATTTCAAGATCCGAGACTAAACGGATAATTATTTGTGCTAAAACAAACTTTTAAAGCTTAAAACGCGTAAACCGGTAAAGTTCGCATAAGCGAGCTGACTGGTGTATAAAAACCCAAAAAATGAACTATTTTCATATAATTGATTTAAACAAGTAAAAATGAATCATCCGAAAATAATTCGGATGATTTTAGTGTTTTTAACCTATTTAACAGTTTCCGGTACGATAATGACGGAAACGGGTCCCGCGGCCAATCGGGACGTCTAAACCGAGCCCTAATTTCACAACTTTAGTTAAATTATCAATTAACCACTATTTTCGGGTCGTGTGTGACCAAACTCATTCTTGAAACATAAAAATGGATAACCGTGCTAGGCACGCAAAACGGGAAAAATGACTAATAGTAAATCTGACTAGTGAACTCTAAACGATATCACAATCTGAGTCCGGTGAAGTGTTTATGGGTTAACATTGCCCCCGGAACGGGTACAGTACTGGGTTATCTGTGTCCCCAGATGTACCGGTTAACACGGTTAAAGTTATGTTAATAGTGATTGTATAGTAACAAACTTAGGGATCGTATTACAGATTTGGACTAGTAGCTGGAGTATTGTATTACTAATTTGCCTACGATAAGGTGAGTTTCACGAGCCCCTTTTTCTGAATTGTTTTCAAATATTTTCCCGGGGCGGAAGCATGTTGCTAATAAAATGTTTAAGTACATACTGAACGCATGGATTTACGTGTATTTATAAATATTTGATTGTACGGGAATCGTATGGAATGGGTACATTACTGGGTTAATAGTGTCCCCAGATGTCCCTGGAAGTGTTTCTGGGTTAACATTGCCCCCGGAATGGGTACAGTACTGGGTTAACAGTGTCCCCAGATGTCTCTAATATATGATTATCATAATGATTTATCACTGTTTATTTAAATTAGTGAAACTCACCAACTATTCGTAGTTGACCCGTTTTCTTTACATGCTTTCTAGGTACTCCCAAACTGGAGTAAGTGCTACATGCTTGATGATGCGTGCTATTTGTGGAAGTTTAGTGATCGTTTTGTATTAAATATGATAATGTAATGTTGGTAAAACTTATGTGCTATCGCCTAGACGGGAACTAAACTCGGAACAATGTAATATGATGTAAATTAATGTAGTGGTGTTTTCTTTATAAGCAATGCTGTTGATATCAGATGTGTCTGTTGCATCCCGTTTACGTTTCCGCTGCGGTTACGGGGTGTTACAGAACTTGGTATCAGAGCCATTGGTTATAAATGAATTAGGATGTCTTTAAAAGATACCAAGAATATAACCAGTAGCTCAAGTATTATAGGATCTGAATACCAACTAATAATATATAGTGACGAGATCTGGATGAACTTGGATGGACAAGTGAGTTATTATGGTCCGGAACATAATAACAGACTTGTCCGCACGAAGGAATTCAGGGGAAGTCACGGGGAACATTAATAGGTAAAATCGGCAACATATGTGTAAGTAGATGATAGTATTTTTATGTGACAAGGTTGTATAAATGTGTGTATATTAATTTAATTATGATTTACATTATGGAAGGAACTATATGTTTGCAAACTTGTGTACAGGTAAGGATGTCAAGATCACGAAGTTTATCAGTAGAGGAGGACCCGGAGGAGGCCAGTTCCGGGGACTCTAGGAGTTTACGCTTAGCTTCCAGCACCGAGCCTACTGAGACTAGCCATAGGAGTGCTAGCTTGTCCTCCCCTGCTAGGGTTACCAGATCCCCCACCCCACCCGCACCACAGGTCACCCTCACCCCTCCCAGACCCGGTCCCCGCCTCACGGCGCGAATCAGTGCCCCTTATGTCCCACCCACCTTTACCCCACCCAGATCCACTTACCACAGGGGCGAGTCCTCCCGCCCCCAGCCCGGGCCTGTGCCTCCACCCGTGTGGGGTACCCCCAGGCCGGTGAGGGATGAGCGTCCCTCTGCCGAGGCTGCATGGCTCCGAGTGCTCACCGAGCAGATGAATGAGCACACCACCGCCTTGACAGTGGGTATTCAGAGGAGGAATCACTTGGCGGACTGCATACTGGACAGCCAGCATGCGATCGCTCAGCTGAGGAGGGAGGACGCATACTCCCAGTGGATGATTGACCGGATGGAAACACGGATCCGGGGTTTGATGGCAGTGTTAGTGGGGATGGTGGCAGTGTTGGTGTGGTTGGTATACCACCGTGTTTAGATCATGTTAGGGTGGTAGTAGTCAGGGTCCTCTTTTTGATACTCTGTGTTAGCAGTTAGTGACGATGCTAACATAGAGTGAATCTTGGGTAGTTATAGTACAGTCACTAGCCCATAGGGGGACTTTTTTTTGGGGATAACATTGTAGATATTTTGATGTATCATTCAAGCACTGACCCATAGCGGGTTATGTCGAAATGATGTCGATGTAGGACTGATGTATGAAAACGTAATCTATGGGCTGACGTTAATGCAATGTGTACTGATGATTATGTAAAATGTACTAATGTTTATTAATGAATGGAATATATGTTGTGTATCGAGATTGGAATTTGTATTAATTATATGTATTTTTCTTAATGTTGTGTAGAATGGCACCTAAACGGTCAGCTCAAATGTCAGAAGTGGATGTGAATCGTCTGATTGCTCGACAGTTAGAGGCGGCGATACCGGATATAGTATCGCGCATCACCGCCAGTATTAACAATACGACCAATCAAAACCCTGCGAGCAATCAAACGACCACCAATAATGCTGGGGAACAAAATGTTAATCCTCCACCGAGCGGTAACCCGATTACGAGTAATGACGCGCCGCCTAGGGTGGTCGTTACAGACAGTAATGGCCCTATACCCAGTGTAGAAACGAACCGCACTGAACCGACTCCTGCAACAAGGGGATGTTCAATTAAAGATTTTATGTTGTGCAAGCCCCTAGAATTTAGCGGGTCTGAGGGACCCAATGGGTTGGTTAAGTGGATTGAGAAAATAGAGTCGGTTGTGAACATCAGTAACTGCCCTGAGGAGTACATTGTTAAGTATGCTACCTGCACGTTCACGGACCATGCCTTGACATGGTGGAACACAATAGTGCAAACACGCGGTCAGGCAGCGACAAACCGCATGTCTTGGGCAGAACTCAAGGCCCTTGTACTGGAACATTTCTGCCCGAAAAACGAACTGCAGAAGTTAGAAAACGAGTTGTGGAACTTGGAGATGCAGGGGGCAGACCACTTGGGTTATACGAACCGATTTAATGAATTGTCGCGATTGGTGCCGTGGTTGGTCACCCCTGAGTCAAAGAGGGTGGAGCGTTATATATGGGGACTAACTCCAGTAGTAAGGAGTATAGTCAACGCTGGGGGACACCAGACGTTTGAGGGTGCGGTGACGCAAGCTGGTATTGTCACATACGATTTCGTGAGGAGTGGGTCACTGAAGGTGGCAGGAGAGTCTGCCGGAGGAAAGCGAGGTACGTATGATAATAGGACCCCGGGGAAGCAGCAAGACAAACGTGCTAGGCCCGCTGCCCAGAACTACGCCATGACTAGTTCAGGCGGAAGGCAAGAACCGCAGAAGGGAACGTTTCCTAAGTGTGGGAAATGCGGTTACCACCATGGTGGCGTGTGCAAAGAGGTGGTGTGCCACCGGTGTGGCAGGAAGGGACACTACGCACCGAGATGTAGGGCAAACCTGAACAACCTGAACCGACAACCGCAACCTATCCGTGCGCAGCCATTTAGGACCCAACCAGCCCGACAACAAAACCCACAAGGAAACCAAATGATGACCACTAGCCGTGCTTGCTTTGAATGCGGCAGCACAGATCACTTCAAGAGATACTGTCCGAGACAGAACCAGGGAGGAACTAGGAGGTAAACCATGGGTCAGGCATCGTCGTCCAATCCGGCGAGAGGCCGAGCTTTTGTGATGGGGGCGAACGAAGCACGCCAGGACCCCAGCGTAGTGACAGGTACATTCCTCGTCTCTGATCATTACGCTTCTGTATTATTTGATACAGGCGCCGATAGAAGTTTTGTTTCTGTTAAATTCCTATCGATAGCAAACCTTCCGATTAGTGAACCCATAGAACCTTATACCGTAGAAGTCGCTAACGGTAAAACCATGATAGTTAATCAGATAGTTCGGAATTGCCCTTTTATTCTGAACGATCAATCCTTCCTGATTGACTTATTACCGGTAGAATTAGGTAGTTTTGACGTGATAGTGGGAATGGATTGGTTAGCACGTAATAAAGTGGAAATAAACTGTGAAAAGAAAATCGTCAAGATCCGGGCGTCGGATGATGAAGAGGTGTTAGTGCAAGGAGAGAAGTCGGGCACAATGATACCATTTATATCCCACCTCAAGGTGTTAAAATATATACGCCAGGGATGCGTGGCGTATCTAGCAAGCTTGACGGCCACAGATTCTGATGAGAAACGGGTGGATGATATCCCGGTAGTACACGAGTTTCCACAAGTTTTCCCAGAAGAACTTCCTGGATTACCGCCAACCCGACAGGTCGAATTCAGAATCGATTTATTACCTCAAGCTGGCCCTGTTGCTAAAGCGCCCTACCGACTTGCACCATCCGAGATCCAGGAATTATCCAATCAGTTGCAAGAATTGTTGGATAAAGGATTTATACGTCCTAGTTATTCCCCGTGGGGTGCACCTGTATTATTCGTGAAAAAGAAGGACGGAAGCCTTAGAATGTGCATTGATTACAGGGAGTTGAACAAGTTAACCATTAAAAATAGGTACCCTCTTCCTCGAATTGATGACCTGTTTGACCAGCTGCAAGGTGCGAGCTATTTCTCAAAAATCGATCTTAGATCGGGACACCATCAGGTTAGAATTCAGGAAGAGGATATCCCAAAAACCGCATTCCGGACTCGGTACGGCCATTACGAGTTCTTAGTTATGCCTTTTGGGCTAACAAATGCGCCGGCAGTGTTCATGGACCTCATGAATCGAGTCTGTAAACCCTATCTCGACAAATTCATCATCGTATTTATTGACGATATTCTGATTTACTCGAACAATAAAGAAGAGCACGAGCAACACTTAAGAATAATTTTAGAGCTTCTGGAACAGGAGAAGTTGTATGCAAAATTCTCCAAGTGTAACTTCTGGTTACAGGAAGTGCAGTTCCTCGGTCACGTTGTAAACCATCAAGGAATACACGTTGATCCGTAAAATTGAAGCAATTAAGAATTGGCAAGCGCCTAAAACGCCAAAGGAAATCCGCCAATTCTTAGGCTTAGCCGGATATTATCGTCGATTTATAGAGAACTTTTCCAGCATCGCCCAACCTTTAACTCTCCTGACTCAAAAGGATCGAAAGTATGAATGGGGAGAAGAGCAGGAAACGGCGTTTCAAACGTTAAAGCAAAAATTGTGCCAAGCGCCGATTTTAAGTCTCCCCGATGGAGACGATGGTTTTGTCGCATATTGTGACGCATCTCGTAGAGGGTTAGGATGCGTGTTGATGCAGAATAATAAGGTTATAGCCTATGCTTCCCGACAGTTAAAAGTACACGAGAAAAATTACACTACGCATGACTTAGAACTGGGAGCGGTTATCTTCGCACTTAAAATCTGGAGACATTATCTCTACGGTACAAAGTGCACCATCTTCACCGATCATAAAAGTTTGCAACACATATTTGATCAGAAAGAACTAAATATGAGGCAACGAAGATGGGTCGAGTTGTTGAGCGATTATGACTGTGACATCCGTTATCACCCCAGCAAGGCTAACGTTGTAGCCGATGCCTTGAGTAGGAAAGATCGGATAAAGCCATTGCGAGTACGAGCGTTGGGGATGATAGTCCAGTCGAACCTTTCGGACCTGGTTCGAGTCGCTCAACGTGAGGCGTTGAAAGAGGAACAATTGGAAAAGGAGGGACTTTACGGCAATGAGAAGAATTTCAAACAGCGCGTGGACGAAATTCTCTATTTCAAAAGTCGGATTTGGATCCCGACCCTCCATGATCTGTGTGAATTAATCATGGACGAAGCACATAGATCAAAATATTCCATACATCCGGGATCGGATAAGATGTACAAGGATGTGAAGGAGTTCTACTGGTGGCCGGGTATGAAAAAGGATATCGCAATGTATGTCGGTAAATGTACGACTTGTGCGAGAGTTAAGGCGGAGCACCAGAAACCCTCGGGGATGTTACAACAACCGGAAATTCCCGAATGGAAGTGGGAGCAAATCACGATGGATTTTGTGACTCATCTTCCTAAAACGTCCCGAGGACATGATGCAATTTGGGTAATCGTGGATAGATTAACCAAATCAGCACATTTTATCCCGATTAGAAATAATTATAACACAGAGAGACTTGCGCAGATTTATATAAATGAAATTGTGTCTCGTCATGGGATACCCATCTCAATCATCTCCGATCGGGATAGCCATTTCACCTCCAAGCTTTGGCAAGCTGTGCAAGAAGCGCTGGGAACGCGTATTGATCTAAGCACAGCTTACCACCCTCAGACCGATGGTCAGTCTGAGAGGACCATCCAAACCATGGAGGATTTGCTTCGTGCATGCGCACTGGATTTTAAGGGAAATTGGGATCAACATCTCCCACTCGTTGAATTTTCCTATAATAACAGTTACCATAACAGTATAAAGGCAGCGCCTTACGAAGCATTGTATGGTCGGAAGTGCCGATCACCACTCTGTTGGACTGAAGTGGGCGACACTCAGGTTATTAGATCAGACCTGGTCCAGGAAACCACCAGCAAAATCCTTGAAATTAGGAGCAATCTGAAGGCCGCGCGGGATCGGCAAAAGAGTTATGCCGATACCCGTAGAAAACCGTTGTCATTTGAGAAAGGTGATAAAGTGTATTTGAAAGTATCACCTTGGAAGGGTGTAGTAAGATTTGGAAAGGCGTGGAAGTTAGCCCCGAGATATATTGGACCCTTCAATATTACTGCAAAAATCGGTCCCGTAGCGTACCGATTAGAACTACCCGATGAATTGAGTGCAGTTCACAACGTGTTTCACGTATCGAACTTGAAAAGATGTCTGGCGGATGAGACATCGGTGTTACCATTAGAGGGTGTCCAAATAAATGATAAACTCAATTTCGTAGAGGAACCCGTAGAAATAGTGGACGGAAAAATCAAGCAACTTAGACACAACAAGATTTCGTTGGTCAAAGTTAGATGGAATTCGCAACGAGGCCCAGAATATACCTGGGAGCGAAATGACGAATTCCGGAAGAAATACCCCCATCTATTTCCTCAAAAAGAAGTAGTCGTCGCGTAAAAATTTCGAGGACGAAATTTCTTTTACGGGGGGAGAATGTAACAATTCCGGCAAAATCAGGTATACCCTAACCGGTATATACTATTTATGTGTTATTTAATAATGAATATGTGAATTATGATGCGTTTATACGAGTATGTTTGATTCAAAGTACGAATTATACTCGATTATACAGTAAATCGTATTGGAAATACGATTAACCGATTAACGGTTATTGAAGCCCGAACGATCGGGGATTGCATTATGGACGAAATATATAATATTTAGTGATGTTTACGAAGTATTAAAGCTTCGGGATAAGTGAATTAAAGCACAGAAAAAGGATTTCGATTTAATGATACGTCGGTACGTTAAACGAAACCTTTAATACCAAACCGAGCAAGAGACGATCGATCAAGCCGAAAAAGATGCACAATTATTAATAATACGATGTTTTAAGTTAATAAATGTCATGGTTTAAGTTTTTTAAATCGGTTTTATATAAATTTCATTTTTAAGCCGAAAAACGACCGTTTTAGCCTCGTTTTAAGCCGAATTAAACGTTTAATCGAAAAACGAACTGAACTAGATTATCCAAAACATTATCCGGATTACGAGAATCTGAATATGTGGCCACAAATGAAGTTGTGGGTCCCACCCCACCCATCTATTTGGTCCGATCGGACCCCCCTCACCCAAACAACATTTCATTTTCTTTTTTCACAACACAATTCAACAATACTCATATTCTCTCAAGATCAAGAAGCAAAAACCAAGCTTTTTAACAAGAAAAACCGAGGTAAAATCTTGTTATGTACGTGTTTAAGTTCGTTTCTTGAGTGTTCTTGCACGGAAATGAGGTTTCCAAGTGAAAAAGGGTGAAAACCCGAGATGGAACCGATTCTTGCACGATCAAGTGATGTATACGGGTTATACAAGGGATCTTGGTCCAAGAAAGGAGTTAAACGAACCAAAAACGAATTTTTACGGTTAAATCGTTGTTTTTATATCATAACCGAAACCATGAAAGAAATGGCTTGATTGTGGGTGTAACTTGCTTGGTGTGGTGTTATTGTGCTTGTAGGTGTTGTATCTAGTTGCTAGCAAGGGCTAGAAAGCGAGATTCTTGCGGTTTGAAGCTAGAAACACAAGGTAGTTCGGTTTTGTGTGGTGTTTGTATTTTTGGACAGATTGTGATACGGGTAGAGTTTGGTCATGAAATTTTACAGAGGTGTTAGATATATGAAAACATGAGTTCTGTGAATATTTGGTAATTTTTGGACAAAGGATGAATATTTGGTGAATTTAATGCTCGGTTTTGGCCAAAATTGGTGAAAAATAGTTAAATATCATGAGAAATTCTGGAAAATTGCAGATAAGCTTTTTATAACATTTATAAGTCACACACAAAATTTGAGGTCATTTGGAGAAGTCTAAGTAGGCTTTTCGGTTAAACGAGTTCTAGGGTTTTCTAGCTCGGTTTTAGTGAAAATGGCATTTAAAAAGGGATTTTGGTTCTGGAAAAATTACAGGGGACTATGGAGATGGCAGGGGTCATCCAGGAAAAATTTGGGATTTTTCTAAGATCGTTTGTTATTTACGACATATTTAGTGTTTAAATGGTGTTTAAAAATAGGTAAATAAATGTTAAATATAAAAATTAATTCTGGAAATATTTTTATAAAATTCCCCACTGTCGAAAAGTAAGTTGTGCAGAATTTCAAGATCCGAGACTAAATGGATAATTATTTGTGCTAAAACAAACTTTTAAAGCTTAAAAAGCGTAAACCGGTAAAGTTCGCATAAGCGAGCTGACTGGTGTATAAAAACCCTAAAAATGAACTATTTTCATATAATTGAGTTAAACAAGTAAAAATGAATCATCCGAAAATAATTCGGATGATTTTAGTGTTTTTAACCTATTTAACAGTTTCCGGTACGATAATGACGGAAACGGGTCCCGCGGCCAATCGGGACGTCTAAACCGAGCCCTAATTTCACAACTTTAGTTAAATTATCAATTAACCACTATTTTCGGGTCGTGTGTGACCAAACTCATTCTTGAAACATAAAAATGGATAACCGTGCTAGGCACGCAAAACGGGAAAAATGACTAATAGTAAATCTGACTAGTGAACTCTAAACGATATCACAATCTGAGTCCGGTGAAGTGTTTCTGGGTTAACATTGCCCCCGGAACGGGTACAGTACTGGGTTAACTGTGTCCCCAGATGTACCGGTTAACACGGTTAAAGTTATGTTAATAGTGATTGTATAGTAACAAACTTAGGGATCGTATTACAGATTTGGACTAGTAGCTGGAGTATTGTATTACTAATTTGCCTACGATAAGGTGAGTTTCACGAGCCCCTTTTTCTGAATTGTTTTCAAATATTTTCCCGGGGCGGAAGCATGTTGCTAATAAAATGTTTAAGTACATACTGAACGCATGGATTTGCGTGTATTTATAAATATTTGATTGTACGGGAATCGTATGGAATGGGTACATTACTGGGTTAACAGTGTCCCCAGATGTCCCTGGAAGTGTTTCTGGGTTAACATTGCCCCCGGAATGGGTACAGTACTGGGTTAACAGTGTCCCCAGATGCCTCTAGAAGTGTTTCTAGGTTAACATTGCCCCCGGAATGGGTACAGTACTGGGTTAACAGTGTCCCCAGATGTCTCTAATATATGATTATCATAATGATTTATCACTGTTTATTTAAATTAGTGAAACTCACCAACTATTCGTAGTTGACCCGTTTTCTTTACATGCTTTCTAGGTACTCCCAAACTGGAGTAAGTGCTACATGCTTGATGATGCGTGCTATTTGTGGAAGTTTAGTGATCGTTTTGTATTAAATATGATAATGTAATGTTGGTAAAACTTATGTGCTATCGCCTAGACAGGAACTAAACTCGGAACAATGTAATATGATGTAAATTAATGTAGTGGTGTTTTCTTTATAAGCAATGCTGTTGATATCAGATGTGTCTGTTGCATCCCGTTTACGTTTCCGCTGCGGTTACGGGGTGTTACACTAAACCATGGAATCGGGTATAAACCGATCAAAAAGATGAGCTTAGGGGTCACCCTAGCTCAAATCTAGATCGAACGGGATAAAAAATGGTGAAAAACAGTGGAGAAAGAGTGAGATCTCATTTTTCCGGCGAGATCCCGATTTTCCGGCGATGACGGCGCCACGAGGATAAGGGAATACAGGGAATGTTCTGACATTCTCTGACCTAACCCTAATTCGTTAACGAAAGAATAACAAATTAACGGTAATTCGTTACGCCCATTCGTTAAGGAGAAATAACGAATTAACAGTAATTCGTTATGCCCATTCAGTAAGGAGAAATAACGAAGTAGCAGCAGTTAGTTATGATTATTCGTTAAAGTCCAGTTCGTTATAAAGGATAGTTCGTTATAAAGACCAATTCGTTATGAGGGTCAATTCGTTATAAAGTTAAGAGGTAACGAATGAACCTCATTCGTTAAGGGACTGGATAACGAATTAGAATTTGAAAGAATGACAGAAAGGTCTGTGGACTTAGAATAAAATGATTTAATTACAAAGAAGCCCTTGAACTTTATAAATTTGAAAATAAAATAATAAATTGGAATTCTAATGAAAAATGTGTTAAGACAGTTAATGAATATATAATTTTTCCAACCTGACCTGGCAACACGACCCCATCCAGGGGCTGTGCCCCTTAGACTTTGCTAGGGGCTGCCGACCCTAGAAACCCGCTTCCAGGGGCGTTGCCCCCGGACCCATGTTCGTTGAGGGTAATAATTAAACTATAAACATGATATGGGTAGTGATAGTAATTGATACGTGTAATTTTTATATAGTTAGTCGCGCACAGCTAAAGAAAGGAATAACCATTAACGGTGAACGTATCCGAGTTCAGGTGAGTTTCTAGCCTCGTTTCCTTGTTATGTTTTCGGGGCTGTGTGAATACTCTATGTGATTAGTTAATACACTTACCTTGAGTGGTAAGTGTATGCATGGATGATATATGTGATAGAAATTATAAAGTGAATATGGATGAAAACTTGTCGGTACGTGAACGATCTTCGAATATTGAACGTATCGCCAAGGGAGGTAAGTGTCAGAATATGTAATTGTGTATGAATGAATAATAAAGCAGGGTATGTACGAAATAGTATGAATGTTAGTATCAAAGTATGGTAGATCGAAGGTAGGGAACATACCCTAATAATATCTGCGAATGTAGGGAAGATACCTTAATAATATCTGCAAATGAAGGAAACAAACCCTAATAATATCTGTGAATGTAGGAGACAGACCCTAATAATATATGCGAATGAAGGGAACGGACCCTAATAATATCTGCGAAGGTTATAGGACGAAATGTATGTATATATGTATGTATTAAAGTACGAAGAAAGGTAAAAAGCTAAGTATGTATATGTATCTTCGGATGCGTATGTACGTAAGTATGTGAATGTATTTTATGTAACCTGTATTAACTAGAACTCACTCAGCGTAGCTAACTTTTAGTATGCACATAGGTGAATAGATTGAAGCAGTTGGCTTGAGAGAAGGACACATGGCAGGATTGAAGGGATTGGCATCCAAACTCTCACAACTAAGTTTTAAGTTTATAAAACAAGACTCCTAAAGAAACCACACAAAACCGGCAAGTGTACTGATCAATAATAGTATAGAACTAAGGAAGTCCGAGTATCGAACACAAGGACACGTGAAAACGTTTTTAATACTTAACCCTAACCAAGACTCACATAAGAATATTTAAATGATTTTAAATATAATTAACTACTTAACCTAACTTACTTTAACTAAATTAATTAACTAGACTTGACTTAACTTAACTAAACTCTTAACAAAACTTGGAAACTTGACTGCAATCGGAGAAAACATCTACCTAGGTAAGAATCATATTGAAGGTATAATGAGCTAATGGATTGAGAATCTCACGACACCGGTTCCTAATGATGACACAACTAAGGTTCACTCAAGAAAGCTAGATCACCTCTCAGTTTCACTAACAAACTCTAACTTACACTTTGTTGATTTTAAGAACAAACCGGGAAACGAACTGTTAAAGTGCTCTAATGTCGACTCTCCTCTCGGTCTCACCGACACACTACCCTAATGGAGACGAATACTACGCAACCAAGGATAGAGGAACAATTTAGTTTAACTTAAACTAGATCAACTAATCGCTCAAAAACCCAAACCTGACAAGAACCGAACCCGCTCTCGTGCGGTCCTAATCCTAACAAGTAAAAGCTATGAGACGACCTTACTTCCTATCACCTCTCGGTCTCTAAGAAGGTGTTCACCCGCTGATTATATCCAATTAATACACTCACTTAAACCCTACGGTTGATCACCCCGCAAACAAACCCTAAACACAAAGTAAAGAGTTCTAACAAGCAACAATCAATCAAAACTTATTCAATTAATATAAGCAAGAGGTATATGAGTATAATTAATAAATTCATAGCCACTAAACACAACCTAATTCAATGTTAAACCAAAATTTTCATTAACAATTCAAGCCATGATGATCAACAATCCATATTACTCATTAAAACCGAATAATATTCATCAAACCTAGGTAGAACTAACAAGTTTAGCCTAACATAATTTTTGGACAGCAGCAAACAATTGATTTAAAAATCATAAAACTCAACATAAACATAAGTAAACTCATTCAAGAATCAATATCATTCAAACACAAGTCAATCTTTAAGTTACTTGCAAAACAATCCAAAGTAAAAGATCAAATAAACAAGTTATGAATCTTGAACAATAAAACAAAGTTTACGAGAGTTATACTTAATATTATAGCTGAGATTATTGATGTTGATGACCCCTAGCTGGTGTACCAAGTCACCCTCAATGATTTCCTTCCTCACCTAGCCACCACAAGCTTCACAAAAAAAAACTTTTTTCTCTTCTTTGCTTCCTTCTGAGTTCCGATCGGAATAACACAAGGAAGGGGTTTTTATTTATATTTGGTTGTTGGTGTTGCCCCACGTGAGTTTCTATCAGCCACACAATCTATTATTGTCTCCTAAACACCAACAAGCAATTAAAATACCACCCACTAGCTTACCACACAAACAAACTATTTCTTTTCTACCAAATTCCGATCGGAGCTGACAAGTGGGTCTTAGGGTTCTTTTTTTAGTTAATATAATAATAAGTGAAAGGCTTGGATCTTGTGGGCTTGGGTCGGACCTTGAGTTATAGTCTTTAAAATTGATCAAATAAGCCCCTAGAGTCTTCAAAATTTACTCTTTTCTATTGTAAAACTCATAACCTACAATTAACGTTCAAACTTTGTAAAATCAAGTAAAAACCATCCATAACTCTTATTAATTAAACTATTAAGCACGAAAAACATGATAAAACCATACAGAAAGTAAGTGTGTTTTACAACATATCAAAATCCCCACACTTAAGACTTTTTTCGTCACTGAAAAAGAAATCTACACAGGATCATAACCAAGTGAAAAAACAACAACAAACTCCCAGATTATTAATCATTATCAAAGCACAAGAAACAGCTCGACATATTGACCGCGATTGCCAATATTGTTGTCCATTTAAACCCAGCCACCAACCAATCAAGCCCCCCTTTTGCATTAAACATTTTAAGTCCAAAAATTAAGGCTACACCTACCCCATCTCAGACAAAGAGAGCTAGAAGAACTAGATTCGAAGAAAACTGGCTCGACAAATCACCATAAGCCAAGGATTCGTTGATGGTACTAATTAGATGCACTCGGTGAAATTTTGATGGATGAATGGTCTTGTGGAGGTCGTACGAGCTATTCCTAAATATTATTGGACTTTGTCCTATAAATTCCTAGTTTTTATTTATTGACTAAGAACCTTCGAGTCCCAATAGTGTATCCTCAGAGTCACCATCCCCAAGGTAACACGTAAACTCTAAGTCCCGTCTAGTATGTGCAATTTGGCCTCTTTTACTAACTTTAAAGAATGCTCATTTGGCATTTTACAATACATAACTTTCTTCACAAACATTTTGCTTTTCTTTGAACAACTTTTGAGAATACACAAACATAACTTTCAATACATACTTTTCTTTTTCTCTCTTTTCTTTTTTCTTTTTTCTTTTTACTTAGTTTTAGGAAAAAAATAAAAAAATAAAAAAAAGATTTAGCTTAGTTTTTGTTTTCTTCGTTTTCATACTTAGTTTTATTAAAAAAACAAAAAAAAATATATATATATAAAAAAAGTTTTAAAGAAAAATATATATGCAGAATTTTCACCAGCAGTGTATCAATCGAACGACCATATAGCATTTCATTCGCGACCGCAACCTCGGGAGAAACAGTTTCAAAACACCATCAAAGCTAGCATGCGCATAATAATCCCTGCAATAACTAAAACTCCCTCGCATGTAGCGGCGTACAAGACAAATACCAAAACATAAGAAATAAACATTTTTTTGTGTTTTTGATTTTTTAATTTTTTTTTTGAATTTTGGAATTTGTTTTTAAATTTTTAATTAACAAAAATAAAAGAAACAAAACTCTAAATCTCAGGCTGCCTCCAGAGAGCGCTTAGTTTAACGAGTCCTCAGGCTGACCCCAAATCTCAATTTTAATCAGGTGGCTTCTCCTTTATCCGTTTCCCACTCGAACCGTTTCGTTTTATTCGTTTACTATTAGTTGGAAAAAACTTACCAGAAAAATTTAATGAAATTTTGAAAAACTCAAACGGGTCGGAACACATCAAACATCCCCACACTTAAGACTTTTTCGTCCCTGAAAAAGAAATCTACACAGGATCATAACCAAGTGAATAAAAACAACAAACTCCCAGTTGGCTTGAGAGAAGGACACAAGACAGGATTGAAGGGATTGGCATCCAAAGAAGTTTTGTCATGATTTTTTAAATAAATCATTTATGTTTTGTTTTAAAGACAAGTATCGAATGTTTGTAATGAATTATTGAAGTTTTATTTATTCCGCGAAAGTTTTAATTAACTTTGATATGTAGAACTGTGTTTATGAGTAATTCCAACGCTAATGTAGGGCACCGGGACCGGGGCCTTACAGGGATTCCTGATCTGCATACTCTACGCGGCCTAACCGACACCACTAATTAAGAAACAACATCGTTATTATATGTATCGCGATTTATAATCAAACCGTTCATATCTTGTTCATCATTATACATTGTGACTATCACCATAACACAATTAAAATAACGTACACCACCCTTGACCCATCGCCAAGATAAGCCCCATAAGGAATTCCATTAACGAAGCCTTTATATATCGATTTGAACTCGCGATAAGCCGTCATCTGTTGTTCACAATTCATCATCAAGTAATCAGTATTCCAGGTAACTGAATCATGTGTTATGTTCACCGTAAACCCAACTAAAAAAGACCTAACATTAATTAATCTAGCAACAAGCAATTGGACCAATTTCAGATTTAGGGTTTATGTCAATTTGTGGGGTTAATTTGGGTTATTATATTTAATCTGCCTTTTCTTATTCTTTAAACAACAGATCACCTGGTTCAGTTGGTTGGGTGTGTGTGTGATTATTATACGAGACCCGGCTAGGGGCGCAGGTTCTACCCTCCCCCAGCCCGGTATTTGTTATTTCTTTTTTATTAATTGTTTAATTATTTTAATTACTTATACTTAATAATAGAAATCAAATAAATATTGTTATAGTTAGCCGACACTTTTAATTTCCGTTTGCAAGATTTTGGATATGTATATACATGTGTATGTATATATACACATGTAAGCATTTTAACTATATTTTGTTTTAAATAATTAATATTAAATACTAAATAAACCTTATCTTATTAACCGACACTTAATTACGCGATTTCTCGTTGTTGAACATTTTTAACCATATACAATATATACGTATACATATATATAATATATATAATATATTTATGTATTTTTTATGAAAGTATATTGGATATATTAAAACATACTAAAACGTTTAATCAATTTCAATTAAACTAATTTTCATTATTGGTTCGAAATAAATATTTATTTATATATTATAATACATATTATGATTTATTTATCTATTATTTAACTTATATTTGTTTAAATATTAATATCATAAGAGTATTCATGTATTTGATTGTATATTTGATTCAAGTATAAGCAGTGGTATTTTATTTTTCTATAAAATAATCATTTTATATAAATATGATAAACAATAATATTAATCTGTGTAATAATAATTACTATTGAAATCAGTTTGTTCAAATCCATAATATTTTAATCTCAAACATAACTCAAATCATATCGAAATATTAATTCATTAAATCACGTTATGTTATTTATAATTAACTCATGAAATAATATTATTTAATTAGGAGTCTATATCCCGAAAAGGTTTAACATTCTCACATCATCACTTATTTTTTCGTTCATCCAATCAAGTGAGTATCACATTCCCACTTTTACACTCATTTTATACTATTTTGGGGACGTATGCGTTACTATTTATTTGTAACACACCGTAACCGCAGCGGAAACATAAACGGGGTGCAACAGACACGTCTGATATCAACAGCATTGCTTATAAAGAAAACACTACTACATTAATTTACACCATATTACATTGTTCCGAGTTTAGTTACCGTCTAGGCGTTAGCAGATAAGTTTTACCAACAGTACATTAACATATTTAATACAAAAAGATCATTAAGCTTCCAAAAAAAAGCACGCATCGTCAAGCATGTAGCAATTATTCCAGTTTGAGGGTACCTAGAAAGCATGTAAAGAAAACGGGTCAACTACGAATAGTTGGTGAGTTTCACTAGTTTAAATAAACAGTGACAAATCATTATAATAATCATATATTAGCGATGTAATTATGCTGAGCCCACAAGTGAAACCTCCGACTATCCACATACAAACCCGTGGCATACTCCGCCCACGAACCTGCCCCAAACCGCTATGCCTAACATTACATAGCAAAATAAATAACAACAAAATAGACATGTGCAACTGGCTGGAAAACATCAGCAAATCCATGCCGGACCAGTTGGGTTTGTCAGACCAATAGTACTATTCACACTCTACTGGCTTTTAGCTAATCACTCGTGTTGCGGGGCCTTACAATGTTAGCAACTCAGACAATCACCATCTTAGTACATTTCCGTACGATTCCCGTACAATAAAAAATATATAAATACACGCAAATCCATGCGTTTAGTATGAACTTAAACATTAATAGTAACATGCTTTCCGCCCCGAGAAAATATTTAAAAACAATTCAGAAAAAGGGGCTCGTGAAACTCACCTTATCGCAAGCAAGTAGGTAACACAGTACGCAAGCTACTAGTCCGGATCTGTAATACGATCCCTAAGTTCGTTACTATACAATCACTATTAATAAAACTTTAACCGTGTTAACCGGTACATCTGGGGACACTGTTAACCCAGTACTGTACCCGTTCCGGGGGCAATGTTAACCCAGAAACACTTCTCCGGACTCAGATTGTGATATCGTTTTGAGTTCAATAGTCAAAATTACTATTAGTTCGTTTTCCCCGTTTTGCGTGCCTAGCACGGTTATCCGTTTTTACGTTTCAAAAATGAGTTTGGTCATACACGACCCGAAAATAGTTGTTGACTGATAATTTAATTAAAGTTGTGAAATTAGAGCTCGGTTTAGACGCCCCGATTGGCCGCGAGACCCGTTTCCGTCTTTAGTGTACCGGAAACTGTTAAATCGGATAAAATTACCCAAATCATCCGAATTACTTTCGGATGATTTATTTTTACCTGTTTAACTCAGTTATATGAAAATAGTTCATTTTTAGGGTTTTTATACACCAGTCAGCTCGTTTAGGCGAACTTTACCGGTTTACGCGTTTTAAACTTTAAAAGTTTGTTTGTTTTTTTAGCATAAATAATTATCCGTTTAATCTCGGATCTTGAAATTTTGCACAAATCACTTTTTGACAGTGGGGAATTTTATAAAAATATTTCCAGAATTAATTTTTATATTTAAAATTTATTTATCTATTTTTAAACACCATTTAAACACTAAATATGTCGTAAATACCAAACGACCTTAGAAAAATCCCAAATTTTTCCTGGATGACCCCTGCCATCCACATAGTCTCCATCGGGGAGACTTAAAATCGGCGCTTGGCACAATTTTTGTTTTAACGTTTGAAACGCCGTTTCTTGCTCTTCTCCCCATTCATACTTTCGATCCTTTTGAGTCAGGAGGGTTAAAGGTTGGGCGATGCTGGAAAAGTTCTCTATAAATCGACGATAATATCCAGCTAAGCCTAAAAATTGGCGGATTTCCTTTGGAGATTTAGGCGCTTGCCAATTCTTAATTGCTTCAACCTTACTCGGATCAACGTGTATTCCTTGATGGTTTACAACGTGACCGAGGAATTGCACTTCTTGTAACCAGAAGTTACACTTGGAGAATTTTGCATACAACTTCTCCTGATTCAGAAGCTCTAAAATTATTCTTAAATGTTGCCCGTGCTCTTCTTTACTTTTCGAGTAGATCAAAATATCGTCAATAAACACGATGACGAATTTGTCGAGGTAGGGTTTACAGACTCGATTCATGAGGTCCATGAACACTGCCGGCGCATTTGTTAGCCCGAAAGGCATAACTAAGAACTCGCGATGGCCGTAGCGAGTCCGGAATGCGGTTTTTGGGATATCTTCTTCCTGAATTCTAACCTGATGGTATCCCGATCTAAGATCGATTTTTGAGAAATAGCTCGCACCTTGCAGCTGGTCAAACAGATCATCAATTCGGGGAAGAGGGTACCTAATTTTGATTGTTAACTTGTTCAACTCCCTGTAATCAATGCACATTCTAAGGCTCCCGTCCTTCTTTTTCACGAGTAATACAGGTGCACCCCACGGGGAATGACTAGGACGTATAAATCCTTTATCCAAAAATTCTTGCAACTGATTGGATAATTCTTGCATCTCGGACGATGCAAGTCGGTAGGGTGTTTTAGCAACAGGGCCAGCTTGAGGTATTAAATCAATTCTGAATTCGACCTGTCGGGTTGGCGGTAATCCAGGAAGTTCTTCTGGGAAAACTTGTGGAAATTCGCGTACCACCGGGATATCTTCCACCCGTTTCTCCTCAGAATCTGTGGCCGTCAAGCTCGCTAGATACGCCACGCATCCCTGGCGTATATATTTTAACACCTTGAGGTGGGATATAAATGGTATCATTGTGCCCGACTTCTCTCCTTGCACTAACACCTCTTTGTCATCCGACACCCGGATCTTGACGATTTTCTTTTCACAGTTTATTTCCACTTTGTTACGTGCTAACCAATCCATTCCCACTATTACCTCAAAACTACCTAATTCTACCGGTAATAAGTCAATCAGGAAGGATTGATCGTTCAGAATAAAAGGGCAATTCCGAACTATCTGATTAACTATCATGGTTTTACCGTTAGCGACTTCTACGGTATAAGGTTCTATGGTTTCACTAATCAGAAGGTTTGTTATCGTTAGGAACTTAACGGTGACAAAACTTCTATCGGCGCCCGTATCAAATAATACAGAAGCGTAATGATCAGAGACGAGGAATGTACCTGTCACTACGCTGGGATCCTGGCGTGCTTCGTTCGCCCCCATCACAAATGCTCGGCCTCTCGCCGGATTGGACGACGATGCCTGACCCACGGTTTGCCTCCCATTTCCTCCCTGGTTCAGTTTCGGACAGTATCTCTTGAAGTGATCTGTGCTGCCGCATTCAAAGCAAGCACGGCTGGTGGTCATCATTTGGTTTCCTTGTGGGTTTTGTTGTCGGGCTGGTTGGGTCCTAAGTGGCTGCGCACGGATAGGTTGCGGTTGTCGGTTCAGATTGTTTAGGTTTGTCCTACAACTCGGTGCGTAGTGCCCATTCCTGCCACACCGGTGGCACACTACCCCCTTGCACTCGCCACCATGCTGGTAACCGCATTTCCCACACTTAGGGAGCGTCCCTTTCTGCGATTCTTGCCTTCCGCCTGAACTAGTCATGGCGTAGTTCTGGGCAGCGGACCGAGCACGTTTATTTTGCTGCTTCTCCTGGATCCTATTGTCATACGTACCCCGCTTTCCCCCAACAGACTCTCCTGCCACCTTCAGTGACCAACTCCTCACGAAATCGTATGTGACGATACCAGCTTGCGTCACCTCACCCTTAAACGTCTTGTGTCCCCCAGAGTTGACTATACTTCTTACTACTGGAGTTAGTCCCCATATATAACGCTCAACCCTCTTTGACTCTGGGGTGACCAACCATGACACCAATCGCGACAACTCATTAAATCGGTTCGTATAACCCAAGTGGTCTGCCCCCTGCATCTCCAGGTTCCACAATTCGTTTTCTAACTTTTGCAGTTCGTTTTTCGGGCAGAAATGTTCTAGTACAAGGGCCTTGAGCTCTGCCCAGGTCATGCGGTTTGTCGCTGCCTGACCGCGAGTTTGCACTATTGTGTTCCACCATGTCAAGGCATGGTCCGTGAACGTGCAGGTAGCATACTTAACAACGTAATCCTCAGGGCAGTTGCTGATGTTCACAACAGACTCTATTTTCTCAATCTACTTAACCAACCCATTTGGTCCCTCAGACCCGCTAAATTCTAGGGGCTTGCACAACACAAAATCTTTGATTGAACATCCCTTTGTTGCAGGAGTCGGTTCAGTGCGGTTCGTTTCTACACTAGGTATAGGGCCATTACTTTCTGTAACGACCACCTTAGGCGGTGCGTCATTACTCGGAATCGGGTTACCATTCGGTGGAAGGTTAACATTTTGTTCCCCATCATTATTGGTGGTCGTTTGATTGCTCGCAGGGTCCGGATTGGTCGTATTGTTAATACTGGCGGCGATGCGCGATACTATATCCGGTATCGCCGCCTCTAACTGTCGAACAATCAGACGGTCCACATCCGCTTCTGACATTCGGGCTGACCGTTTTGGTGCCATTCTACACAACATTAAGAAAAATACATATAATTAATACAAATTCCAATCTCGATACACAACACACATTCCATTCATTAATAAACATCAGTACATATTACATAAACATCAGTACACATTACATTCCTGCCATCACCACATAGATTAAGTTTTTATACATCGGTCCTACATCGGCATCATTTCGACATAACCCGCTATGGGTCAGTGCTTGAATGATACACCAAAAGTATCTACAAAGATATCCCCAAAAGAGACCCTCTATGGGCTAGTGGCTGTACTATAACTACCCAAGATTCACTCTATGTTAGCATCACCACTAACTGCTTACACAGAGTATCAAAAAGCGGACCCTAAACTACTAGCACCCTAACACAACTAAGCATGTGAGTATCACATTCCCACTTTTACACTCATTTTATACTATTTTGGGGACGTATGCGTTACTATTTATTTGTAACACACCGTAACCGCAGCGGAAACATAAACGGGGTGCAACAGACACGTCTGATATCAACAGCATTGCTTATAAAGAAAACACTACTACATTAATTTACACCATATTACATTGTTCCAAGTTTAGTTACCGTCTAGGCGTTAGCACATAAGTTTTACCAACATTACATTAACATATTTAATACAAAAAGATCATTAAGCTTCCAAAAAAAAAAGCACGCATCGTCAAGCATGTAGCAATTATTCCAGTTTGAGGGTACCTAGAAAACATGTAAAGAAAACGAGTCAACTAGGAATAGTTGGTGAGTTTCACTAGTTTAAATAAACAGTGACAAATCATTATAATAATCATATATTAGCGATGTAATTATGCTGAGCCCACAAGTGAAACCTCCGACTATCCACATACAACCCCGTGGCATACTCCGCTCACGAACCTGCCCCAAACCGCTATGCCTAACATTACATAGCAAAATAAATAACAACAAAATAGACATGTGCAACTGGCTGGGAAACATCAGCAAACCCATGCCGGACCAGTTGGGTTTGTCAGACCAATAGTACTATTCACACTCTACCGGCTTTTAGCTAATCACTCGTGTTGCGGGGCCTTACAATGTTAGCAACTCAGACAATTACCATCTTAGTACATTTCCGTACGATTCCCGTACAATAAAATATATATAAATACACGCAAATCCATGCGTTCAGTATGTACTTAAACATTTTAATAGTAACATGCTTTCCGCCCCGAGAAAATATTTAAAAACAATTCAGAAAAAGGGGCTAGTGAAACTCACCTTATCGCAAGCAAGTAGGTAACACAGTACGCAAGCTACTAGTCCGGATCTGTAATACGATCCCTAAGTTCGTTTCTATACAATCACTATTAATATAACTTTAACCGTGTTAACCGGTACATCTGGGGACACTGTTAACCCAGTACTGTACCCGTTCCGGGGGCAATGTTAACCCAGAAACACTTCTCCGGACTCAGATTGTGATATCTTTTAGAGTTCAATAGTCAAAATTACTATTAGTTCGTTTTCCCCGTTTTGCGTGCCTAGCACGGTTATCCGTTTTTACGTTTCAAAAATGAGTTTGGTCACACACGACCCGAAAATAGTTGTTGACTGATAATTTAATTAAAGTTGTGAAATTAGAGCTCGGTTTAGACGCCCCGATTGGCCGCGGGACCCGTTTCCGTCTTTAGTGTACCGGAAACTGTTAAATCGGATAAAATTATCCAAATCATCCGAATTACATTCGGATGATTTATTTTTACGTGTTTAACTCAGTTATATGAAAATAGTTCATTTTTAGGGTTTTTATACACCAGTCAGCTCGTTTAGGCGAACTTTACCGGTTTACGCGTTTTAAACTTTAAAAGTTTGTTTGTTTTTTTTAGCACAAATAATTATCCGTTTTCTCGGATCTTGAAATTTTGCACAAATCACTTTTTGACAGTGGGGAATTTTATAAAAATATTTCCAGAATTAATTTTTATATTTAAAATTTATTTATCTATTTTTAAACACCATTTAAACACTAAATATGTCGTAAATACCAAACGACCTTAAAAAAATCCCAAATTTTTCCTGGATGACCCCTGCCATCCACATAGTCCCCTGTAATTTTTCCTGAACGAAAATCTCTTTTTACATGCCATTTTCACTAAAACCGAGCTAGAAAACCCCTAGAACTCGTTTAACCGAAAAACCTACTTAGACTTCTCTAACTGACCTAAAATTTTGTGTGTGACTTTTACATGTTATAAAAAGCTCATCTTGAATTTTCCAGAATTTATCATGATATTTAAATACTTTTCACCATTTTTAGCCAAAACCGAGCATTAAATTTACCAAATATTTATCTTTTGTCCAAAAATTACCAAATTTTCACAGAACTCATATTTTCATGTATTTAACCCTCTGTAAAATTTCATGGCCTAACTCTAAACCGTTCACAATCTGTCCAAAAACTCATAACCGAACATAAACTGAATATACCCTTTGTTCTCCGCCACTACAAGCTACAAACTCGTATTTCCGCCTTATCTACCACTAAATACAGAACCTACAACCAACATACCACAATACCAAGCAAGTTACACTCACCATCAAGCCTTTTACACTATAGTTTCGGTTATTGTTTCAAAACTAAAGTTTAAACCGTAAAAATTCATTATTGGTTCGTTTAACTCCTTTCTTGGACCAAGATCCCTTGTATAACCCGTATACATCACTTGATCATGCAAGAATCGATTTTCATCTCTGGTTTTCACCCTTTTTTTTACTTGAAACCTCATTTTCTTGCAAATAAACTCAAGAAACGAAGATGAAAACGTAAATAACTCGATTTTTACCTTGCTTTGTCTTCAAAATCTTTGGATTTCTAGAGAGATGATGGAGATTGGTTATTTACTTGAGAAAATGAAAAATTATGGTGGAATTATCCACTTATGGCCGTGAGTTTGAAGGGGGTGGGGTGGGGCCCACCTCCTTCATTCTAGTCCACAAGTTTGGATTTCCAATTGTGGATAACGTTTTGGATAAACTCAGTTCGGTTCGTTTTTCGTTTAGACGTTTAATTCGGCTTTTAAAAATTCATTTCATTTAAACCGGTTTAATACATTTAAAAGTTTAAACCATAACCCTTGTTTACTTAAAACACCATAATAATATTATTTGCGCAACTTTTTCGGCTTGAATGATGGTATCTTGCTCGGTTTGGTATTCATATTTCGTTTAACGTACCGACGTATCGTTAAATCAAAATTCTATTTCTGTGCCGTACTTTACTTATCCCGAAGCATTAATGCTTCGTAAAAATCACTAAATATTATAGATATCATCTATAACTGAACCCTCGATTCAATCGGGTTTCAATAACTATCAATCGATTAATCGTATATTGAATACGATACGTTATCTAATCAAGTATAATCAATTTTGATAATCATATATCCTCATATAATCACATTAATAAATCGTGCAATCAATAATAACTATAACGTAAATAGTACATGCCGGTTAGGGTCTACCTGATTTCGTTGGAATCGTTACATTATTTCTCTATTATCTATTACGCAAATTGCAACTGTTGTCACTTGTGTTTAACAATTTATACCTTACTTTTTATGTGCTTATATGCATTATGTGAATCTTATTCGGAGAGTTCCAACATAATCTCAGTACAATACGATCATACGACCGTTGTAATAGCCATCGTCTCGTTTTATCAGGCATCGTGCTCATTGACATCTCATTTACTTGCTCATTGGTTGAATTGTTTATCTCACTTGATACAGTTTGCATATTTTTACTTATATTATTGTATTAATAAAATCTGGTGTTTTACTCACTCAACCTCGTGTTGACAAAACGTATTGTATTTTTGACGCTTATCTAGGTTACCGCATGTTATGATTATCAAGATTATCAAAATAAACAAAACATTAAACTTAAACGTCTTGAGTCTTCCGATGCCAGTCTCTTATTCAATGCCACGTGTCCCCTCAAGCGATCTGCCTCATTCTACTCACATGCATGCATATTAAAAGTCAGCTATGCTGAGTGAGTTCTAGTTAATCACATAACATACAATACATTTGTAACTACGTACTTTCATACTTTCGTTTATAACATACTTACTTACCTTCGCACTTTCTTTCTTTCATATACTTACCATACATTTTAAAGAGCATTACGCCCTATAACCTTCGCATATATTATTAGGGTATGCAACCCTTTAACCTTCGCATATATTATTAGGGTATGAAACCCTTTAACTATCGCATATATTATTAGGGTATGCAACCCTTTATCCTTCGCATATATTATTAGGGTATGCAACCCTTTAGCCTTCTCATATATTATTAGGGTATGCAACCCTTTAACCTTACCTTACCTTTCATTATCATATCCATACAATTAATACCATACACACACTAATCATACATACTCCCTTATTCACATACACATATCATACATACTACACCATACTTACCTTAACAATACGTGCAATACCCGAAGGTCGTTCACGTAGTGTCAAGCATACATACATAACTATCACAATCGTCATTAAGACATGCACTTACCATTTAAGGTAAGTGTATTAACATTCACATCGAGTATGCACACAGCTTCGAAAACATAACAAGGAAATGGGGCTAGAAACTCACCTGAATTCGGTTACATTCACCGTTTATCGTTTTTCCCTTCTTGAGCAGTGCACGACTAACTGTATAACAATTACACGTATCAATTAACTATCACTATCCATATCATCTTTCTAGTTTAATTATTACCCATAACGAACGGGGGTCCGGGGGCAGCGCCCCTGGGCAGCGGTGTTCTAGGGGCGGCAGCCTCTAGCGGGGTCCAAGAGCAGAGCCCCTGGCTGGGGTTAAGTTGCCAGGTCAGCTTGGAAAAATTTTATTTTCATTAACTATCATAACAAATCATTCGCCAAGTTTGGGTTCGGCTTTAGCATCAGATGATGAGTCGGTGTCGGTCTTGTCGGGATTAGGCTTGGAATCCTTGCGAGACAAGGTTCCATCCATAATATGACTGTCGGTGAGGGAAGTAGCTAGGTCCATAGCCTCACCGATGGTTAAGGGATCACGACTTGTCACAACATCAAGGAAAGTGCTTGGTAAACTGCGAATGCAATTCTGAATGCCGCGATTGTCGGGGGTTAAAAGGTGAGGTACGATTCAGCTAAGTTTATGGAAACGGTTCGAGTAGGTAGAGTCATCCCCACCAACCTGTTTGAGTTCCCAAAACTCAGTCTCCAATCTCTGTAGTTCGTGTTCCGGGCATAACTGGTACTTAGGAAATAAACCCATGTGTATCTTGAAAAGTCATCAATTATCACCAAGCAATACCTTTTCTTTCCTATACTAGGAACACTCATAGGACCAAAGAGATCCATATAACAATTACACGTATCCATTAACTATCACTATCCATATCATCTTTCTTGTTTAATTACTACCCATAACGAACGGGGGTCCGGGGGCAGCGCCCCTGGCAGCGGGGTTCTAGGGGCGGCAACCCCTAGCGGGGTCCAGGGCAGAGCCCCTGGCTGGGGTTAAGCTGCCAGGTTAGCTTGGAAAAATTTTATTTTCATTAACTACCATAACACATTTTTCATTAGGATTTTGAATTATTTTTCTAATTCGCTAACTCGTTCTCTATAATGAATTAAGCCTGACTCGTAAAATAATTCGCTACTTTTCATATCGGTTCGTTATCCTTGTTCGTCATCGTATCACCATCTGATTCGTTGGATTAGTTCGTTACCTTTCCTGGTCTGATTCGCTTGCTGATTCCTTAATCTAGTTCGTTATCTTTGGATTGGTCTGATTCGTCATCGTAATATAACGAATGGGCAGCTAACGAATTAAGGGTTCATTCGTTATCAATTCACACGAATGAGTCTCATTCGTTATGCGCGCGTAACGAATTCATCCACCGTAACGAACTATCAACAGTTCTTATCCAGATCTTTGACTCTAGGGTCAAAGTCAAAATTGATAAGAACAAGAACAGTCAAACTTCATCAGGTCTACGATTAAACCTTCGAATCTCAAAGAAACAACATGAAATTGGTATCAATGGATTTGTATTAATCAGCCTACAAACCCTAGGTGTCCAATCGGCCAAACATATGCGTTTAAAGGGTGCGATTTAGGCATATAGGTTACGGGGTCTTCACACTAACAATTAACCTATCAAACTGTAATCAATTTCAGTAAGTTCTCGATATAAACGTACCTTAAACGAGCCGAACTAACACAGATCTATGATTTCTAAACGATTCCGAACCTATATGAACAAGTTCTCGATATAAACGTACCTTAAACGAGCCGAACTACGAACACGGTTAAGCCTTGATGTTGTTTTGGCCCGTCACGACGTTCCAACACCAACAAGCTCAGGTGTTCGCCTTCGGATCTCGGTTTGGGTTGGTGTGTGTTTTCTAAGGTGTAGGCTATGGTGTAGAGATAGATAGAAATGGAAAGGTTTAGGGTTTAAGGGGTATTTATACTCCCATAAGCCCATGGACCTAAGGCCCATTACATTTCTTATTTCATCTCCTAAAGTCCAAGCCCACCTTCTATTAGTTTATTTATTTATACCGATACACGACACATTATAATATAAACAGAATTTATTTTATTAATTCTTATCAAAAGTAGGATGTTACAAGTCTCCCCTCCTTAAAGAGGTTTCATCACTGAAACCTAACTATTAAATAAACAAATTCGGGTAAAACTTGCGCATCTCATCCTCAGCTTCCCAAGTAGCATCTGAACCCTTGCGATGCTTCCATATCACCTTTACTAAGGGTATAACCTTGTGACGAAGTTGCTTCTCCTTGCGGTCAACTATCTCGATCGGTTGCTCGATGTAATTCAACTGTTCATCAACCTCAATGTCCATTAATGGCACATGAGACGTGTCAATACCTCATATGAGAAACATGGAAGGTTGAATCAATTCCTTCTAACTCTTCTGGCAAATCCAGCTTATAAGCCACTTCACCTACACGATCTACAATCTTAAACGGTTCAATGTACCTCGGACTCAACTTCCCCTTCTTTCTAAAACGGATAATTCCTTTCCAAGGCGAGACCTTAAGCATCACGTTGTCACCAACGTTAAACTCAATCGGTCGTCACCGCTTATCAGCATAAGACTTTTGTCTGTCTTGAGCAGCTTTCATTCTTTCTTTAATCTGATCGGACTTTGAAGAGGTTTCTTGGACCACTTCTAAACTCCCCATCTCCTTCTGACCAATCTCTCCCCAACACACCGGGGTTCTACATCGTCTACCGTAAAACATCTCAAACAGTGGCATACCAATACTTGAATGGTAGCTGTTGTTATAGGAGAACTCTGCTAGATGCAGATGATCATCCCAACTTCCTCCAAAGTCTAAGACACAAGCACGTAGCATATCCTCAAGGGTTTGGATCATCCTTTCAGACTGTCCATCTCTCTGAGGACGATACGCCGTACTGATGTTCAATCTTGTCCCCATGGATTCATGGAACTTCTTCCAGAACCTTGAAGTAAATCGGGTATCTCTATCGGACACGATCGATAACGGTACACCATGCTTAGATACAACCTCTTTGATGAACAAACTCGCTAACGTTTCTGACGAGATAGCCTCTCGTATAGGTAGAAAGTGAGCACTTTTGGTTAAACGGTCCACAATCACCCAGATGGTATCATGATGCTTAGCTGTACGAGGTAGCTTAGTTATGAAATCCATGGTGATATGTTCCCATTTCCATTCTGGTATCTCAAGCGGTTGCATCTTCCCATAAGGCTTCTGGTGTTCTGCTTTGACTTGTAAACAAGTTAAGCACTTACTGACATAACCTACTATATCATTCTTCATTCCCGACCACCAATAATCTCTTTTAAAATCTTGCTACATCTTAGTAGCTCCTGGATGAATCGAATATCTTGACTTATGAGCTTCTTCTAGGATTTGACCTCTGAGATCTCCATGGCGTGGAATCCACATACGGTCAAACCTAGTCTTAACACCATGAGTGTTTTCCATCAACTCGTCTTGTTGACCGAAGATCCTTTCTTTCTTCACTAGCCCTTCATCTACCAGCACTTCTGACTGTACTTTGATGATTTCTTCGAACAGACTGGAGTTCATAATCAACTGGTATGACTTCACTGTTGCAAGGACTTACTCATTCTTACGACTTAGCGCGTCGGCGACCACATTAGCTTTACCAGGATAGCACTTATTGTTGTAGTCGTAATCCTTAATCAACTCCAACCATCTCCTCTGTCTCATGTTCAATTCCTTCTGCTCGAAGAAGTATTTTAAACTCTTATGATCTGTGTAAATGGTACACATAGTACCATACAGATAATGCCTCCATATCTTAAGAGCATGCACTACTGCTGCTAGCTCTAAATCATGAGTCGGATAAGTACTCTCATTGACTTTCAACTGTCTAGACGCGTAAGCTATTACCTTTCCTCGTTGCATCAACATGCAACCTAACCCACAATGCGAAGTATCAGTACAAACAACCAAATCCTCGTCACCATCGGGTAAAGCAAGGATTGGAGCTTGCTTGAGTCTCTTTTTTAACTCTTGAAAAGCCTCTTCTTGAAACTTACCCCTACTGAATACTATCGACTTTCGGGTCATACCGGTCAACGGTGCGGCTATCTTGGAGAACCTTCGATGAATCTCCTATAGTAGCCAGCTAAACCTAGGAAGCTTCGTATATCGGTCGGATTCGGCGTAGTCTTCCAATTCGTTATCGCCTCAGTCTTAGCTGGGTCCACCGTAATCCCTTCAGGATTTATCACGTGACCTAGAAATTGCACTTCTAGCAACCAGAATGCGCACTTCAAAAATTTAGCATACAACTTCTCTTTCTTCAGAGTCTCCAATACCACTTTCAGATGCTCAGCATGATCATACTCGCTCTTTGAATAAATCAATATATCGTCGATGAAGACAATAACTGACTTATCCAACATTGGCCGGAACACCCTATTCATCATGTCCATAAATGCTGCGGGAGCATTCGTTAGACCGAATGACATTACGAGGAACTCGTAGTGCCCATATCGCGTCCGGAACGTTATTTTAGGGATGTCTGCCTCTTTCACTTTTAGCTGATGATAGCCTGATCTGAGGTCTATCCGTGAGAACCAACTTGAACCTTGCAGTTGGTCAAACATATCATCAATCCTTAGCAAAGGATATCAATTCTTTACTGTAAGCTTATTCAACTCATGATAGTTTATGCACATTTCATACTTCCATCCTTCTTATTCACGAATAAAACTGGTGCGCCCCACGGGGAAACACTTGGTCTAATAAAACCTTTGCCCAGGAGTTCTTGCAGTTGGAACATCAGTTCGTTCATATCGGATGGTGCTAGGCGGTAAGGTGCTTTCGCGATGGGTTGGGCTCCTGGTACTAAATCTATATGGAATTCTATCTCTCGCTCCGGTGGCAACCCCGGAAGATCCTCAGGGAATACTTATGGGTAGTCGTGCACAATAGGAACAACTTTCATTTCTTTCGTCTCGGCCGTAGCGTTGACAACATACGTCAGGTAGGCACCGCATCCACGTCGTAATAAACCTTCGGCTTTTATCATCGAAATGACATTAAGCCCAGAACTTTCCTTATCACCATAAACCGTCACCTCACTACCATCCAAGGACTTTAACCTTATTATCCTACTCTTACACACTATCTGAGCTTCATACTCAGACAACCAATCCATTCCTAAAACCACATCGAACCCTCCTAAGGTCATAACATACAAGGTAACAGGGAACTCATGTCCCTCTAACTCTATCTTACAGTCCTTAACCATTCTCATTATTTTAACCGAGGTATCACTAGCAGTTTCTACTATAAAAGCTTCAGACACTCGGCAACATTTCATTTTAGCTAATTTACTGAATAGTGTGGCTACGAAACTCTTGTTCGCACCTGAATCAAATAATACTGATGCGGATATACCGTTTACTAGAAAACGTACCTGTCACGACATCTGGAATCTGCTTGGCTTGCTCTAGGGTTAGCATGTAGGCTCTGGTCCTTGGCCTTGATGGTTCAGCATCTTTCTTTCCGTTTCCTCCAGCTTCGGTACACTCTCTGGCCACGTGGCCTGTCTTACCACACCGGAAACATGTCGGTTTCTCACTGCACTCATGAGCATAGTGCCCCACCTTTCCACACTTATAGCAGGCGTTTGACCCTACTCTGCACTCTCCTCCATGCGCCTTTCCACATTTAAAACAAACATCTGATCTCTTAACCCACTTGCACTCGCCACCGTGCATTTTACCACACGTCTTGCACGGTCTCTTCTCCCACACTTTCTGCTTCTTTTCCTTGGAGTTCCACAACTGAGTACCGGGTCGTTTGACATTGACCCACCTCATATCTTTCTTCACTTCTTCCACCACAATATCATCCGCAGCCAGGTCTGCATAAACCATCTCTGCAAGCTCGACAGTAGAGTCAAAGGTAGCAGGTTTACTCGTCCTGACTAGCGTGCGGACTCTCTGTGGCAATCCCCTCACATAGAACTTGATTCTTTTAGACTCAGTGTTAACCATGTTAGGCACCAACCTAGACATTCGGTTAAATTTGGTGGTATACTCACGATGTGTCATCGTTCCAACTTTCAAGTTCAGAAACTTCATCTCTGCCCTCTCAAACTCGGTGTCAGCACAGAACCTCTTCATCACTAACTCCTTCAGATCCTCCCACCTTAGCGCTTTAATCTCGTCCCGGGTCTTCCTCTGTTCCACACTTTCCCACCAATACATAGCTTCTTCACCGAATGATTGAGTAGCGTAACCCACTGCTTGGTTGCGACGGCACTTGCTAATACGGATAATTTTATCCATGGCGGTTATCCATTAAAGGGTAGCGATTGCGTCTCCCAAACTAGTCAGCTTCGGGGGGTCACAACCCTTGAAGGACTTATAGTTGCAACCGCGCCAGCCCCTCTTCCTATCATCAACTTTCACAGACCTTATGTCACACCCGGTCCATAGGCGGAAACAACCGGTGTGCGACTCATGAAAGGTTTTCGAGAGCGCGGTTAAGCAACAACTATATGATAAAATACATGAGGATTTCATTCATAATATAAGTTTTACAAAAATATCCATAAAAAGGTTTACATATAACATATTGAGATTTCACAGTTATGTCCTGCCGAAGGGAGATATAACCGTGAAAACTCCAAAATATAAAATCCTCATACATGAAATTTCCATAGTTAAACATAAAACCGTAGTGAGACACCGTGACCTCTCCACGTAGCTAAATACCTGAAAGACACGTAAAATAATTTAATCAGTATAAACTGAGTGAGTTCACAAGTTTTGTGACTCGATAAAATGCTTTATAATATAATTCTTATAACGTCATGAATGCAGTATCCATGACTTGCAGTGTAACGTGAATACATGAGTTTGTAACCATTCCTTGACTATATATATACACCATAAAGCCCCACATAACATCCCACGAGTCCACGAGGGAATAAATAAATCGGAAAACTAAGCACCCGTCTTATAAAGTGGCGCGACCACTTACGAGTGGGTTGGTCAGACCAGTAGTACTACCCGTAGAGTTCCTCGGCTATAGTTGCCTATAGTTTATGGTTACAATATATACCGGGGACTTTATGTACCATGAGCGCGCCAAATATCTCATGCACACGCACATTGTAAATCAAGATATACACCATGATAAAACATATTTAAACACGTGTCCCTCGCCCCGAAAACAGTTTAAAACATAGTGAAAATAGTGAAAATAGGGGCTGTGAGACTCACCTTAAATGAGGAATAATGTTCCGTTATACTTGGTGAGTTCCTGTATCATATCGTATACGTACGTACTTCAGTACATAATATTCATACTACTATTAATACTTAGCCCGATACATACTTATGAGGTAACGGTATATATGTATACTTTTTATACATTAGCGATACGGACGTTAGACAACGTCTTATACTTGTTACGTATTTCCGTTATATCCTCTTTATATATATACCCTCCGAGCATTAGGGAATGCTCGATACAAATTATTCGTCGGTAATCATGACGTTCGTGACATGCTTTAGCCTAATAGGTTTTGGAGCTCTCATCGTTAGTCCCCAGGTAGGTAACGGGCCCATCTATGATATATTCAGTTACCAGCCTAGACAGGACGTCCCGACTACCGGCACCTCCACCCTTCCAGTTACTCGCAATGTCCATCACAAAAACCCGTATTTTATATTTATACTTGTGGCACATATATAGGAATATATGGGTATTAATTGTATATATCATTTCTTCATGTATATGATAAGTATTATTAGTATTTTCGTCTTCGTAACATATAGTTATCACATCCTTTGTTTTTATAACATTATACATGGGTATTTATATTTTCATTTGCGTATATAGGAATATACGTGTACCTTGTATTTTACCCGTACAATCATCGTTATTTTTATTTCCAAGATTTGATGCAAGGATTGCACCTTATGTTTAATGTGCACTTTTATTTATACTTTTATCTTTATTACTAGTACTCATATTTTATCATTATTATTATTATTATCACTATTATTATTACTATTATTATTTTTACTTTTATGATAACCCGACACGGTTTTGCTTAAGTTATCAACTTCCTTATTAACTTATACACATTCAAGAATCCGTTTTGTATCACCGTTATTCATTCTTTTATAATTATGTGTTATATCATCATCAAAATTATTCATTCCCTTAACTAATTTTCCATATTCCCTAAACACCTTTATAAATCCTTTATATCTTTTACTTAATATGATTTATCCTTAATTATATGTTATTTCAACACACTTCAAGTTTATGTTTATGTCTAATCACCTCATTATGTATATGTATCTTAGGCTTAGTCCATGTTTTTCTACTAAACATTATATGGCATTAGTACCTTGGGAATGTCGGTTTTTGAGCGATTTAAGACGAGATCCAAGTTCCTTGACGTTAACCACGATGTTAAGAGTCTACAATATGTTCAAATTACATGAAATAGGTGGATTAGGGTCAAGTAAAATGATGAGACCGTGGCTGGACAGAATCTGTGTTTTTCCAGCCACCATAAACTGTTACAACTCAAGTTTTCGGCTTACCTAATGCTGAAATGAAGCCGGAAATGGATGTTCAAAAGGTGGTTCGTGATCCTTGCGAGTTTCCTTGGATTCCTAAACAAGAATCACCCAAAAATACCAAGTGGTTTGTGAGATATGAACAAAAGAAGAGAGGGGGGTACTGCTGGAAAATGCAGTTTCCAGTAGTGACCTTTGAAGGTTCAAGGCTTCTTACCGAGTTTTCCGGGCAGAGATCCGATCAAGGCTTTCCACCACGGTTTAAGGATTTTTCTTAGCTTTCCAACGGTATCTAGGGTTCCAGTTATATAGAACAAAAACGCAGAGAAATAAGGTTGCAAAGTTGGTGGCTGATGGTGGCGGTACTGCAGTAGCAGCCGATAGCAAGGTAGAGGTTATGTTGGAGATGAGTTGTGGAGTTTCTTTGTGATATTTTTGATCCATAGCTGATGGATTATATTGACAAGAGTGTAGGGGACATTATCCCCCAAATCTAGGGATTGAATCATGCCCAATCTTCACAATCTTGTCAAGTGTAAGAGTCAAAGCATGGCTTTTATTGTTTTAAAAATGTGGCCAGCTCAAGGGAGGGACTTTGGAGGCTTATTTTGTTCTTGCAATATGATTGTGTTTCCCATGGATGATGGTAAAGTTGATGATGATGAGGTTATGTATGTATGGATGATGTTGGATGAGATTAGGCATGATGATATATGATCATGTCTAGTGTTAAATACATGAATGTATAAACCGAATGGGGTGGGGGTGTGCTTCGGTTTTATGGGCTGAACTAGGAGGGGTAATATGGTCATTTTATATATATATCTTGGTTGTTTAATTTAGTGATAGGTTCGATTCTCAAGTTCGGGTTGAAAGGGATAGGCATTATGATGAAACCGGACGATAATTGATCGATTTATTGGACTTACAATGGCTTAGGTTTTTTTGAAGTGATTTTTCATAGAGTAATTGGTCATCTAGGATGTATCACGAACAATAGACAACTTGGCATTTAATTCAGCTCACGGTATGGGGTGTAGTTAAATTTAATCGCGAGCTAAATTCGATTTAATAGATGCTCCATATTGATATCTGTCACAGGTTATTTAATTTATGATATTATTATTCCGACTTATATGTATTTAAACACTTCATAGTTTCATATTTTTAATTGCCTAGTTATGCTTTACGATCTTGGTTTGGGCCGGTTCGGCGACTATATTCCATTATTTAAACGTTTATGGCGTTTTGGTCCTAATTAGGGAATTAGGACATTACTGGGCATGGTCTTACCATTACCCCTTATATTGGATCATAGATATATATTTAGCTTGATATATTTGTCACCTCTAAACTATTAGTGGGCTATCTTCATCATATAGCCGTTCTCATCGGCACTTTATACAATCCTGTAGGCATAACGACTGTTCTCGTCCACATTTCAAGTATACTATGGTTTATACCTCATATAAATTATATAAATAACACGTAATTTTGATCAATATAAAGATTAAAGTATATGGAAAATTACCGGGTGTCACATTCTCCCCCTGTTGGAAGAATTTCGTCCCGAAATTTGTTGTTAGTTAACTGTTGTAGTTGGGTCCGGGAAAAGGTGTGGGTACTTCATTCGAATTTGATCTTCTCTTTCCCAGGTAAACTCGGGTCCTCTTTTAGATTTCCACTGTACCTTCACTAACTTAATCCGACTTCTTCGTAGTTTTTGTTCTTTCCAGTCGGTAACGGCTATCGGTTCTTCAACAAAATGTAATTGTTCGTCAATATGTACTTCGTCTAGGGGTACGATTAAAGATTCATCGGATAGACACTTTTTAAGGTTCGACACATGGAATGTGTCATGTACCCCGTTAAGTTCTTCAGGTAGCTTCAACTTATAGGCCACGGGACCTATCCTTTCCAGGATCTCAAATGGTCCGTTATATCTTGGGCTGAGCTTGCCCCGCTTTCCAAACCTCGGAACTCCTTTCCATGGCGAGACCTTTAAAAGAACTTTATCTCCCACTTGGAATTCCAAAGGCTTGCGTCTCACATCCGCATAACTTTTCTGTCGATCGCGGGCCGTTTTCAGTCGTTCTTTTATTTGAAATATCTTGTCAGTAGTTTCTTGAATTAGTTCGGGACCCGTCATTTGTCTATCGCCTATTTCCGCCCAGCACAAGGGCGACCTACACTTACGACCATACAAAGCTTCGAACGGTGCAGCCTTTATGCTCGTGTGGTAGCTATTATTATATGAAAATTCCACCAAAGGAAGGTGAACATCCCAGCTACCACCAAAATCAATTGCACACGCTCTTAGCATATCTTCCAATGTTTGTATAGTTCGCTCGCTTTGGCCGTCAGTCTGGGGATGGTAGGCGGTACTCATATCTAATCGCGTGCCCAAAGCTTTTTGTAACGACTTCCAAAAATGAGACGTAAATCGACTGTCGCGGTCGGAAATAATCGAGACTGGGACTCCATGTCTTGACACGATCTCTTTTATATATAGTCTAGCTAACCGCTCCATCTTATCCGTTTCTTTGATAGCTAAGAAATGCGCGGATTTGGTTAGCCGGTTGACTATCACCCATATGGTGTCATAACCACCTGGAGTCCTAGGTAACTTCGTAATGAAATCCATCGAGATTTGTTCCCATTTCCACATGGGAATCTCGGGCTGTTGTAATAATCCGGATGGTTTCTGATATTCCGCCTTGACTTTTGCGCAAGTTAAACATTTTCCCACATAATTTGCTATATCACCCTTAAGATTAGGCCACCAGTAGTATCCCTTTACATCTTTATACATTTTATCTGCACCGGGGTGCACGGAATACTTCGTCTTGTGGGCTTCATCAAGTATTCTTTCACGTAATCCTCCCTTGAGAGGAACCCATATTCGGTTGACAAAGTACAGGGTACCGTCTTCTTTGGATTCTAAGTTGTCAACCATACCACGGAGACCCTCGTCTTTGATATTATCAGGCTTCAAAGCTTCTCGTTGGGCTTCGTGGATAAGGGTGGTGAGGTTCGTACTTATAGTTAGCCCTAAGACTTTAACACGTGATGTCTTCACCCTTTCTTTCCTGCTTAAAGCGTCTGCTACAACGTTCGCCTTTCCAGGGTGGTACTTGATTACACAATCATAATCATTCAATAATTCAACCCACCGTCGTTGCCTCATGTTTAATTCTTTTTGATCAAATATATGTTGTGGGCTTTTATGATCGGTGTAGATTGTGCAATGGGTGCCGTATAAGTAATGACGCCATATCTTAAGTGCAAACACCACTGCGCCCAATTCCAAATCGTGAGTGGTGTAATTTTTCTCGTGCACTTTGAGTTGTCGTGACGCATACGCGATGACTTGATTTCTTTGCATAAGGACACAACCAAGTCCTTGATGCGAAGCATCGCAATAAACTATGAAGTCATCCATCCCTTCTGGTAAGGCTAGAATAGGTGCACTGCAAAGTTTCTGTTTTAGCAACTGGAACGCCTTTTCTTGTTTATCTCCCCAATTAAACGACTTATCTTTCTGTGTGAGCGCAGTAAGGGGTTGTGCTATCTTCGAGAAATTTTCAATAAACCGTCGATAGTAGCCTGCCAGACCTAAAAATTGTCGTATTTCCGTCGGCGTCTTCGGCACTTCCCAGTTTTTAATGGCCTCTACTTTTGAAGGGTCAACATGAATTCCCTTCTCGTTGACGACATGGCCTAAAAAGTGTACTTCTCTTAGCCAAAAATCACACTTTGAAAACTTTGCATACAACTTCTCCTTTCTCAACAATTCTAAAATCAATCGAAGGTGTTGCTCGTGCTCTTCTTCGGTTCGGGAATAGATTAATATGTCATCTATAAACACTATCACGAACTTGTCAAGGTAAGGTTTGCACACTCGAATCATTAAGTCCATGAACACGGCAGGTGCGTTCGTTAGCCCAAAAGGCATGACTAGAAATTCATAATGACCATACCTCGTTCGGAACGCAGTCTTTGGTACATCGTCCTCGTGTATCTTCAGCTGATGGTACCCGGATCGTAGATCTATCTTGGAATAGAAACTAGATCCCTGTAATTGGTCAAACAAATCATCAATCCTCGGTAAAGGGTACCGATTTTTGATGGTCAGTTTGTTAAGTTCCCTGTAATCAATACACATACGGAACGAACCGTCTTTCTTCTTGACAAATAGTACCGGGGCTCCCCAAGGTGAGTAGCTCGGGCGTATGAAACCCTTGTCTAGTAGCTCCTGTAATTGATTCGATAGTTCTCGCATTTCCGAGGGAGCTAATCGATAAGGTGCTCGCGCTACTGGTGCAGCTCCTGGTACTAGATCGATTCGAAACTCCACTTGTCTTTGAGGTGGTAACCCTGGTAGATCTTCTGGAAAGACATCGGGGAAATCTCTTACTATAGGTATACTTTCTATCTTCCTTTCTTCATCCTTCTTCTCCACCACGTGGGCTAAGAAAGCTTGACACTTCTTTCGCAAGCACTTTCGTGCTTTCATACACGAAATTAACTTCATCACAGTGCCAGGTCTTTCTCCTTGAATAGTCAGCGTTTCACCACTTGCCAAGGGTATGCGGATTTGCTTGTCATAACAATTAACTTCAGCATGGTTCTTTGCTAACCAATCCATGCCTAAAACGACATCAAAACTTCCTATATCTATCGGCAACAGATCTACGTTAAATTCATGTTCTCCCATCACTAGTACGCAACTTTCCACTATATCGTCTGATCGTAACTGTTTGCCATTAGCTAATTCTATAGTATAGGGCGTTGCTAATTTACTAGGTGCTAAACCAAGTAGGTCTTTAAATTCAGTGGATATAAAACTTAAATCCGCACCAGTATCAAATAGCACAGACGCATAGTGGTTGTTAAGTAGGAACATACCAGTGACGACATTTGGGTCTTCCTTAGCTTCACCCGCCCCGATAACAAAAGCCCTAGCTTGAGCTGTATTCTTCATCTGCGGACAGTTCTTGATAAAATGACCCGTATTTCCGCACCCATAACAAGCTCGTGGTGTCGTTTTCCCCGGTTCTTGCTTCACAACTACTGCACCATTCTTAATTCTACACTTAGCTTCCACATGCCCTCTCTTGTGACAATGCTTACACATAATAGTTGAGCAGTCACCAACATGATAATACTTGCATTTGTCACACCACGGGTTTGACCCGCTATACGTCTTCCGTGGTTGATCCGTGGTCTGGGCGGCATACACTTTCACAGTTTCTTGTTTCTTGACAGGGGGTTATTTGGAACTTGACCCTTGATTACGAGAGGCCCAGCTCCTCTTGTGATTGTTATGGCGGCTGTTGCCGCGTTGGGAGAATGGTTGGCTTGCTTCCTTCTGAGTTGGCTTTCCTAGGGTGCCAGCTCGTACTGCATCTTCTGTCAGACTCAGACCTAGTTCAACAGCCTCGGCCATGGTCGCAGGCCTAGTGGCCGTGATTGGTCCCCTGATAACTGTTGCTAATCCCCAGATGTACCTTTCAACTCTCTTTTCTTCAGTGGTGGCCATATGAGGAACTATTCGGCATAGCTCGTGAAATCGCGTGTTATATGCTGTGATGTCGGCTCCCTTCATGGTGAGCGTCCAGAACTCATTTTCCAACTTCTGCATCTCAGTCCTTGGGCAATATTTCTTTTCCATCATTTCCTTTAACTCTTTCCAGGTCTTACCATAGGCCACGTCTCGGCCTAGGGTTTGTACTTGTAAATTCCACCACGATAGGGCTTCATCTTGAAACATACATGTCACGTACAACACTTTCTGTTTTTCTGTGCATCCACTGATTGCTATCACAGATTCTGTCTTCTCGATCCAACGGATAACTCCTATGGCTCCTTCCGTTCCCTTAAAGGACCACGGTTTGCATGTCATGAAAGTTTTGTAGGAACATCCTCGTTCCTCACCGCCAGTCTCTGGAGCTACATTTTCAGTGTTTGCGGAATTCCTTCGTTCTTGACTTGAGTCGCCCCTACTGGCTTCGTAGGCGGCTATCGCTTGCGCTATGACTTCTTGTAATTGCGCAGGTGTATTAGGTAAACTGTCGTTCCTTCTCCTTGGCATTTTCCTTCAAGTTGAGAATAAGAAGGATCGGTTAGTATTGGCATCACGCTTGTATGTAAGTAGTTGTAGGGTTCGATACTTATTACATTCACACCCATATATTTGCTTATAGTCATACTTATTAATCATATACTCGCGTACATAGATTTTATTATTACATCTCATTATACCACATCGTATACTCATACTCATATATCATAATCATAACTTCATTACATCAAAAGATTTGATTACATAAGTTTATGTTTAAGTCTACTACAAACTCCTACAACATACAAGCGTTTTGCCAAAAGATCGGGTCGTAGTCCGTAATATATTACTTCCCATACATATGATTACTACCCGCTAATACTAGTCTATTGTCGCTTCATGGCATCGGTGGTGGCGGTGGTGGAAACACGTCTCCCAAAAAGGCTTGAATTGTCTTAACCTCACTTTCCAATTTCATCACCCTTCGTTCGGCGGCAGCGGCCCGCCTCGCTCCCACATCAGCTAAGTGCAATGCATCTCTTACCATATGCTCCAACTTTAGCACTCTCATCCTTGCGTCCGAGATCAAGTCATAGTGATTTTCAAGGCGGAGACTGGTCTCACAGGCCTTGCCTTTCACGCTCTCCATAAACACCTCGACCCTCTGCTCCCAATCCATGAGCCATTCCTCAAGGGCCTTTCCCTCAGCCTCGGCGGCTGCTGTGGTCGGTGGTACTGGGACCTCTGTATCATCGGAGGTAGCGCGCCCTTGGGGGCGTGAGGACTCGCCTACCTCATGTATAGTCCGGGGCACCTCATCGTCGGAGTCCGTGGCATACCTTTTCAGCCCGGCGGCTCGTATCTCCTCGGAGGGCACTGCAGCCAGCTCCTCCATCTCCTCAAGGTCGTCGTCGTCATAAGTTACCTTGTCGTCCTCATCGAGCCTGATTACCTTGGTAGGCTCGTCATCGGAGATCTCTATAGGATCATCAGGAATTGGAACAACGTCGCTCATATGGACACTGCTGCTATCAGTGTTAGAGTCAGAGCCGGAGTCGGAGTCAGTGATGGCTAGGCCATGATATGGATCATTGTTCGGGAAGGCCATCGCTGAAAGGATTAAGGTTTAATTAGTGATAATATCGCTTTTTTTTTTTCCCTTATTTTGGTCATTCCTATACTAGACCATTAGTTGCGATAAAGGTGTCGCGAAGACACGTGCACTCTCGTGTAATGCAAGTTTTGAAAACATGTCATGCATGAAAAACATTTTCATGAGGGAATCTAAGGGGTTATAGCCTAGACTCAGGGTTGAATCCTAGTTCACTATAACCATGGCTCTGATACCAGTCTGTCACACCCGGTCCATAGGCGGAAACAACCGGTGTGCGACTCATGAAAGGTTTTCGAGAGCTCGGTTAAGCAACAACTATATGATAAAATACATGAGGATTTCATTCATAATATAAGTTTTACAAAAATATCCATAAAAAGGTTTACATATAACATATTGAGATTTCACAGTTATGTCCTGCCGAAGGGAGATATAACCGTGAAAACTCCAAAATATAAAATCCTCATACATGAAATTTCCATAGTTAAACATAAAACCGTAGTGAGACACCGTGACCTCTCCACGTAGCTAAATACCTGAAAGACACGTAAAATAATTTAATCAGTATAAACTTAGTGAGTTCACAAGTTTTGTGACTCGATAAAATGCTTTATAATATAATTCTTATAACGTCATGAATGCAGTATCCATGACTTGCAGTGTAACGTGAATACATGAGTTCGTAACCATTCCTTGACTATATATATACACCATAAAGCCCCACATAACATCCCACGAGTCCACGAGGGAATAAATAAATCGGAAAACTAAGCACCCGTCTTATAAAGTGGCGCGACCACTTACGAGTGGGTTGGTCAGACCAGTAGTACTACCCGTAGAGTTCCTCGGCTATAGTTGCCTATAGTTTATGGTTACAATATATACCGGGGACTTTATGTACCATGAGCGCGCCAAATATCTCATGTACACGCACATTGTAAATCAAGATATACACCATGATAAAACATATTTAAACACGTGTCCCTCGCCCCGAAAACAGTTTAAAACATAGTGAAAATAGTGAAAATAGGGGCTGTGAGACTCACCTTAAATGAGGAATAATGTTCCGTTATACTTGGTGAGTTCCTGTATCATATCGTATACGTACGTACTTCAGTACATAATATTCATACTACTATTAATACTTAGCCCGATACATACTTATGAGGTGACGGTATATATGTATACTTTTTATACATTAGCGATACGGACGTTAGACAACGTCTTATACTTGTTACGTATTTCCGTTATATCCTCTTTATATATATACCCTCCGAGCATTAGGGAATGCTCGATACAAATTATTCGTCGGTAATCATGACGTTCGTGACATGCTTTAGCCTAATAGGTTTTGGAGCTCTCATCGTTAGTCCCCAGGTAGGTAACGGGCCCATCTATGATATATTCAGTTACCAGCCTAGACAGGACGTCCCGACTACCGGCACCTCCACCCTTCCAGTTACTCGCAATGTCCATCACAAAAACCCGTATTTTATATTTATACTTGTGGCACATATATAGGAATATATGTGTATTAATTGTATATATCATTTCTTCATGTATATGATAAGTATTATTAGTATTTTCGTCTTCGTAACATATAGTTATCACATCCTTTGTTTTTATAACATTATACATGGGTATTTATATTTTCATTTGCGTATATAGGAATATACGTGTACCTTGTATTTTACCCGTACAATCATCGTTATTTTTATTTCCAAGACTTGATGCAAGGATTGCACCTTATGTTTAATGTGCACTTTTATTTATACTTTTATCTTTATTACTAGTACTCATATTTTATCATTATTATTATTATTATCACTATTATTATTACTATTATTATTTTTACTTTTATAATAACCGACACGGTTTTGCTTAAGTTATCAACTTCCTTATTAACTTATACACATTCAAGAATCCGTTTTGTATCACCGTTATTCATTCTTTTATAATTATGTGTTATATCATCATCAAAATTATTCATTCCCTTAACTAATTTTCCATATTCCCTAAACACCTTTAACACCTTTATAAATCCTTTATATCTTTTACTTAACATGATTTATCCTTAATTATATGTCATTTCAACACACTTCAAGTTTATGTTTATGTCTAATCACCTCATTATGTATATGTATCTTAGGCTTAGTCCATGTTTTTCTACTAAACATTATATGGCATTAGTACCTTGGGAATGTCGGTTTTTGAGCGATTTAAGACGAGATCCAAGTTCCTTGACGTTAACCACGATGTTAAGAGTCTACAATATGTTCAAATAACATGAAATAGGTGGATTAGGGTCAAGTAAAATGATGAGACCGTGGCTGGACAGAATCTGTGTTTTTCCAGCCACCATAAACTGTTACAACTCGAGTTTTCGGCTTACCTAATGCTGAAATGAAGCCGGAAATGGATGTTCAAAAGGTGGTTCGTGATCCTTGCGAGTTTCCTTGGATTCCTAAACAAGAATCACCCAAAAATACCAAGTGGTTTGTGAGATATGAACAAAAGAAGAGAGGGGGGTACTGCTGGAAAATGCAGTTTCCAGTAGTGACCTTTGAAGGTTCAAGGCTTCTTACCGAGTTTTCCGGGCAGAGATCCGATCAAGGCTTTCCACCACGGTTTAAGGATTTTTCTTAGCTTTCCAACGGTATCTAGGGTTCCAGTTGTATAGAACAAAAACGCAGAGAAATAAGGTTGCAAAGTTGGTGGCTGATGGTGGCGGTACTGCAGTAGCAGCCGATAGCAAGGTAGAGGTTATGTTGGAGATGAGTTGTGGAGTTTCTTTGTGATATTTTTGATCCATAGCTGATGGATTATATTGACAAGAGTGTAGGGGACATTATCCCCCAAATCTAGGGATTGAATCATGCCCAATCTTCACAATCTTGTCAAGTGTAAGAGTCAAAGCATGGCTTTTATTGTTTTAAAAATGTGGCCAGCTCAAGGGAGGGACTTTGGAGGCTTATTTTGTTCTTGCAATATGATTGTGTTTCCCATGGATGATGGTAAAGTTGATGATGATGAGGTTATGTATGTATGGATGATGTTGGATGAGATTAGGCATGATGATATATGATCATGTCTAGTGTTAAATACATGAATGTATAAACCGAATGGGGTGGGGGTGTGCTTCGGTTTTATGGGCTGAACTAGGAGGGGTAATATGGTCATTTTATATATATATCTTGGTTGTTTAATTTAGTGATAGGTTCGATTCTCAAGTTCGGGTTGAAAGGGATAGGCATTATGATGAAACCGGACGATAATTGATCGATTTATTGGACTTACAATGGCTTAGGTTTTTTTGAAGAGATTTTTCATAGAGTAATTGGTCATCTAGGATGTATCACGAACAATAGACAACTTGGCATTTAATTCAGCTCACGGTATGGGGTGTAGTTAAATTTAATCGCGAGCTAAATTCGATTTAATAGATGCTCCATATTGATATCTGTCACAGGTTATTTAATTTATGATATTATTATTCCGACTTATATGTATTTAAACACTTCATAGTTTCATATTTTTAATTGCCTAGTTATGCTTTACGATCTTGGTTTGGGCCGGTTCGGCGACTATATTCCATTATTTAAACGTTTATGGCGTTTTGGTCCTAATTAGGGAATTAGGACATTACTGGGCATGGTCTTACCATTACCCCTTATATTGGATCATAGATATATATTTAGCTTGATATATTTGTCACCTCTAAACTATTACTGGGCTATCTTCATCATATAGCCGTTCTCATCGGCACTTTATACAATCCTGTAGGCATAACGACTGTTCTCGTCCACATTTCAAGTATACTATGGTTTATACCTCATATAAATTATATAAATAACGCGTAATTTTGATCAATATAAAGATTAAAGTATATGGAAAATTACCGGGTGTCACACCTTACCTCCCTCGAAGCCTCCCTCTCTCCTTCATCATCTTTCCTACCGCCTCCTCCCGCTCCTTCAGCAGTTCTTTCACGGCCTCCTACAGACCCCTCTGGGTTCAAGTTCTTTACTACAGTGGCTACAGCTTGTACAATAGCTGCTTGGATTAAGGGATCGAGTTAGACCCCTTCATTGTTTTCAGGGTTTCTCCCATCTGTGCTTTCTTCAGCTCCAGTATTGGAAGCTGTTTCTACCGAAGGATGTTGGACACGACGAGGCCTGCCACGACGTCCAGTGCGGCCTCCTGCTCCAACAACTGCCCTAGATCCAGCCATCGTATTCTAGAAAGGAAAACACAAACGTCGTCACTCAAGGAACTATTTAGTATAAGGATAGTAAGGCTAACATGTAATAACAGTGGCCAGTTGTGATTAGCTGATCACGTTACTTTCCGTGTCCTACACACTTCCCCTTATGAGTCTATTTGTGCTGGTTCTACCTTAAACAGTTAATCAATCAAACAATCAATTAACCATATCCCTAACATTCACATATCCTTTCTTTAGCAATTAAGCTAACGTTAACATACATATTTAACCATACACTTTACCTTTACTAAGCTTGCTTGAGTGACACATGGCTATCTTGAACTGGCATCTTCTTTCTTAAATCCCATTCTCTGTTCGAGTTTAAGCATTTAGGATGCTTAAATATCTTGAACTTTGCTCTGATACCAACTTGTAAGGCCTCGATACAGGTGCCTCACATTGGACGTTGGATTTACTCATAAACACAGTTCTAAATATCATAGTTAATTAAAACATCCGCGCAATATAAAAACCTTCATAAAACATTTCATAACTACTGTATCTTTTCTTAAAACAACACCTCGTCTTTTCAAAATAAACAAAACATTAAACATAAACGTCTTGAGTCTTCCAATGCCAGTCTCTTATTCAATGCCACGTATCCCCTCAAGCGAGCTGCCTCATTCTACTCACCTGCGTGCATACTAAAATTCAGCTAAGCTGAGTGAGTTCTAGTTAGTCACATAACATACAATACATTCGTAACTACGTACTTTCATACTTTCGTTTATAACATACTTACTTACCTTCGCACTTTCTTTCTTTCATATACTTACCATACATTTTAAAGAGCATTACGCCCTATAACCTTCGCATATATTATTAGGGTATGCAACCCTTTAACCTTCGCATATATTATTAGGGTATGAAACCCTTTAACCATCGCATATATTATTAGGGTATGCAACCCTTTATCCTTCGCATATATTATTAGGGTATGCAACCCTTTAGCCTTCGCATATATTATTAGGGTATGCAACCCTTTAACCTTACCTTACCTTTCATTATCATATCCATACAATTAATACCATACACACACTAATCGTACATACTCCCTTATTCACATACACATATCATACATACTACACCATACTTACCTTAACAATACGTGCAATACCCGAAGGTCGTTCACGTAGTGTCAAGCATACATACATAACTATCACAATCGTCATTAAGACATGCACTTACCATTTAAGGTAAGTGTATTAACATTCACATCGAGTATGCACACAGCCCCGAAAACATAACAAGGAAATGGGGCTAGAAACTCACCTGAATTCGGTTACGTTCACCGTTTATCGTTATTCCCTTCTTGAGCAGTGCACGACTAACTGTATAACAATTACACGTATCATTTAACTATCACTATCCATATCATCTTTCTAGTTTAATTATTACCCATAACGAACGGGGGTCCGGGGGCAGCGCCCCTGGCAGCGGGGTTCTAGGGGCGGCAGCCCCTAGCGGGGTCCAAGGGTAGAGCCCCTGACTGGGGTTAAGCTGACAGGTCAGCTTGGAAAAATTTTATTTTCATTAACTATCATAACACATTTTCCATTAGGATTTTGAATTATTTTTCTAATTCGCTAACTCGTTCTCTATAACGAATTAAGCCTGATTCGTTAAATAATTCGCTACTTTTCATCCCGGTTCGTTATCCTTGTTCCTCATCGTATCACCATCTGATTCGTTGGATTAGATCGTTACCTTTCCTGGTCTGATTCGCTAGCTGATTCGTTACTCTAGTTCGTTATCTTTGGCGTGGCCTGATTCGTCATCGTAATATAACGAATGTGCAGCTAACGAATTAAGGGTTCATTCATTATCAATTCACACGAATGAGTCTCATTCGTTATACGCGCGTAACGAATTGATCCACCTTAACGAACTATCAACAGTTCCTATCCAGATCTTTGACTCTAGGGTCAAAGTTAAAATTGATAAGAACAAGAACAGTCAAACTTCATCAGATCTACGATTAAACCTTCGAATCTCAACGAAACAACATGAAATTGGTATCAATGGATTCGTATTAATCTCGCCTATAAACCCTAGGTGTCCAATCGGCCAAACATATGCGTTTAAAGGGTGCGATTTAGGCATATAGGTTACGGTTTCTTCACACTAACAATTAACCTATCAAACTTTAATCAATTTCTGTAAGTTTAGCTTTGTTGGATTCATTTTACCATACTAACACAGATCTATGATTTCTAAACGATTCCGAACCTATATGAACAAGTTCTCGATATAAATGTACCTTAAACGAGCCGAAATACGAACACGGTTAAGACATGATGTTGTTTTGGCCCGTCACGACGTTCCAACACCAACAAGCTCGGGTTGGTTCGGGTTTGTGTGTGTTTTCTAATGTGTATCCTATGGTGTAGAGATGGATAGAAATGGAAAGGTTTAGGGTTTAAGGGGTATTTATACTCCCTTAAGCTCATGGACCTAAGGCCCATTAAATTTCTTATTTTATCTCCTAAAGTCTAAGCCCACCATCTATTAGTTTATTTATTTAAACCGATACACGACATATTATAAAATAGTTGGAATTTATTTTATTAATTCTTATCAAAAGTAGGATGTTACATAATTTCCATGCGAGGACTTTGGTAATTACGTATGCATTCATAATTACTTAGATCGTCGGATGGTTCACATAACTCATCCCATTGTGTGGGTTACAAAACATTTAAAGAACTTGATTTTTAGCAAACAAAAATAGAAAATCAGTAGTATCAAACATTTCAAAAGTTGCAGTGGATTTTAATAGACAAAAGAATTTCTAAGATATTTTTTAAACGTAAAAATAGAAGTATTTATAGTTGACAAGATAACTTAGTAATAGTTAAGGTTAATGAAATGAGTTGAGATGAATGAATGAATGTAAGGAAATAAGATAGAAGTAGCCTTTAATAATCAATCTATTTAAACAAAAGAAACTTTATTCATGAGATAAATGATAAACGATAAATAGTTCAAATGAGAAATAATTCAAGGCCATAAAGAGGCGTTAAATTACGTAATTAAGAAAAAAACAATGTAATTAAAGATAGATAAAGGAAACGGAAAAAGTCTTCACGGTCGTTGAGTAACTTAATTGACTTGACTTGGAGCACTATGAGGGGTTGCATTCATAGAAGTTGGAGCAGTCGAGGTATATTGACTTGGGATAGCTTGAATGAGTTGAACTTGCATAGCAGGGGCTTGAGTAGAGTAAGCTTGCGGATGCGGGGTCTGATAAAGTTGGGTTAAGTAAGGTTGACCTGAATTATTAGGAGGAGGTTGAAGGACATGAGGTGGTTGGGTTTGAACTTGAGTTGAATGGGTCAAGTAGTAGGGTGTAGTCATAGCTTGGGCTTGATGGGCATGGATAAGTTGAGGACACATATTACGAAGAGGATTTGGGTCTCCACAATGATACAAGTACGGGTATTAGGAGCACCGGGTTGAGCACGTGGGTTGCCTTGTGCATTAGGGGGATACGGAAAGTGTTAGCAAGGTGGCCATAATGGTTGCATTGGGTGCATAGTCGGCAACGGGTTTGGGCAGAGTGATGAAAATTACACTTGGCACATAGGGGATGAGGACCAAAGTAAGTCTTTTTGTTCGATGCAGTTTGGTTTTTGTTAGGAGAAGGTTGGTTATTGGGTTGGTTAGCAGCATAGACTTTACGCTAGTTGTGGTTGGTGTTGCGGTGATTGTTGTTGTTGGAAACAGGTTTGGGTTCGGATTTAGCATCAGATGATGAGTCGGTGTCGGTCTTGTCGGGATTAGGCTTGGAATCCTTGCGAGACAAGGTTTCATCCATAATATGACTGTCGGTGAGGGAAGTAGCTAGGTCCATAGCCTCACCGATGGTTAAGGGATCACGACTTGTCACAACATCATGTAAAGTGCTTGGTAAACTGCGAATGCATTTCTGAATGCCGTGATTGTCAGGGGGTTAAAAGGTGAGGTACGATTCAGCTAAGTTTATGGAAACGGTTCGAGTAGGTAGAGTTATCCCCACCAACCTGTTTGAGTTCCCAAAACTCAGTCTCCAATCTCCGTAGATCTTGTTCCGGGCATAACTGGTACTTAGGAAATAAACCCATGTGTATCTTGAAAAGTCATCAATTATCACCAAGCAATACCTTTTCTTTCCTATACTAGGAACACTCATAGGACCAAAGAGATCCATATGAAACATTTCTAGTACATTTTCAATTGAGTTCACAAGTTTTGCTTTGTGTGATGACTTGTGCTGTTTACTTTCTTTTACATGAAATGCATTTGTCATCGAGCTTGAACTCCGTTGTAGGTAAACCAATTACATGCTCACCCTTAACAAATTTCTTCATGTTTTTTAAGTTAACATGACAAAGCTTTCTGTGCCACAATTTAGTTTCATTTTAAGTGGCTTTTGACACAAAACAAGTTCCACCCCTAGAAATTGCATCCTTCATCTTCAACTCATACAAGTTTCCATTTCTAGGAGACATCATCATAATCATATCTGGAGGAATTACAAATTCAGATTTGAGTATGAAATAGTGAGAATAATCAAATCCAACCTTATAACCTTTATCACACATTTGTGAGATGCTCAAAAGGTATTGTAATCCTTCCACATAGAACACATTGTCAAATGACACTTTGCCATTGGTTAGAATACCTTTCCCCACAATCTTCCATCCATTTTCATCTTTCCCAAATGCAATAGGTCCTTCAAATTTTTCTTCATAGTTCACTAGAGACCTCTTGTCACATGTCATTTTCCTGGAACATCCACTGTCCAAATACCATACATCATTGATTGGTGTGGACTTTTCCTGCACAAATCAAACAGAATTGATTAGTTAAGTGATGAAACACAAGCATCAGCTTGCAAATCATCAGTAACAACGATGGTTGTTGCATTAGGTTTGGGATCTTCATAAACAACTTCATATGATTCATCTGAACCATCTGAATTATAACCAGATTCATACGGGGATTAAACATATGGAATAATGCTTTTGTAGTCTTCAATGACATATTCTTTCTTCACACTTCTCACTAATGTTTCACATGTCACTTTTGTTTCACTTCTTGGTTTCCAAAGGAATCCTTGGGGTTCAAATCCATTTTTCAACAAAAATTTCTCATCACCATTCCACTCTCATGATTTCTTTCTTCTAAACAACTCTCTTTTCACTTTTTCTTCACCCTTTGTTGACTTTCTATTGTCAATAGATTTCATATTATTAACAGCCTTATCAGGATTTATTCTAATAGGTTGTTTGGTCATTGTAGATTTTCTCTCTTCTATAACTTTCTTATCTTTCTTGTTACTCACTTCAATTTTCTTTTCACCTTTTGTTTCTACCCTTTTTACAGCCTTATCAATTGGCTTCTTTCCCTTGACCAAATATTCATCATACTTCTCCTTGTAGTATCCAAAGTCTTGTCCAAACATTGTTTCATTTGGGACATGAATTGGTTTGAAGGTAAACCTTTCATGACAAGAATCACTGTTATAACCATACTCATCACAATGTTTGCACCAAACTTTACCCTTTAAATTCTCACTTGACTTTCTATTCTTGTATCTTTCACTTGGTCTTGGAGGCTCAATACCAATTGTTTTCTAAGTTTTGAAACCATCTAAGTCAATTGAGAATGGTACAAATTCTTCAATTTTGATGTCTTGGAGGCTCAATACCATTTTGTTTTCTGAATTCTTAACAAAGATTATTCTTTCCAAATTGATTGGTATATCATATGCATTTCCTCTGAACCTTGACTGCCTTCTTTCATATTCTTCCACAGTTTCAACTTCAACAACATCAAACAGCTCTTGATTTGAGAAAACAGGGTATACAGGAATAAACTGATTACTGGTCAAAGTTTCTTCAGTCTTCTTCTTGTTATTAACCTTTTTCCCTTTCATTACTTCTTTTCTTGGAGGTCTTACAGAACTGTAATTACCCTTTAATCCACCACATATGATCTGTTCTTGATGTTTTCTCATTTTTGGTGTGAGATTTGGTAACAAAGGAAGTTTGTCAATTGAGCTTGGTTTCCCCTTTCTTTTATCTTTTGAACCATTTTCAATTGAACATTGTTCACTAGAGTCACTTAAGTCATCTTCATTCAAAAAATCTTCATCAAAATCATCCTCAGACACTTGAATACCAACATTCTTCTCTTCTTTCACTTCTTCCTTCATCACAAATTCTCCCTTTTCATCAACTTCCACTAACTTATAGTTTTAAAGGAATTCTTCCTTCTCTTTGAGCACATCTCTAAACTAGTTAAGATATGCATTTCTCTTTTCTTTGTCAACCTTTAATGAATAGTTGGCACTGAAAGGTGGAGGAACAACCTTGTATTTATCTTCTTTTTTTGATCTTGTTAAACTTCCCACAGATGTTTCCAGTTGAAACTAGATTTTTTAGGAACTCATTTTCAACTTGAAGTGTGGTTTTCTTCAATTTTTCATCTAAAAATATCTTCTTCAATTCATTTATCTCAGTGACATACCTGGACTATACCATGTAACTGTCCATACAATCATGTTTAAGGCCTATGATTCTATCTTCATAGGTCATGTCACTAGCCTCATACACATTAATCATACTCTGCTTCTTAAAGCATTCACTTTGAAGCTTTCCAACTATAATTCTTAGTGATTCAATCATTTAAAGTAATTAAAGTTTTTTTTTTTGAGTTTAAATGTACCTGAGATGTGGAAGATTCAGCTTCACTCTCAATTTTGGCCATGAATGCCACATTTGCCTTTTCAATATTATTGGCATGATCACTCCAATCAAATCCACCTTCTTGTTGAGCAGCTACTACAACATTTCCTTGGTTTCTGCATTGATTGACATTGTTTCTGTTGGTGTTTGTAGGAGTTTGTGGAGGGTTCTAATTATTTCTTTGAAAGTTCTGGTGTTGGGGGATAACTTGATGGTTATTTTGTGGTTGTTGGTTGTTGTAGTTGTTGTCAAAGTTTCTTTGTTGGCCTTGATTCTGGTTCTTGTTATCACACCCCGACCAAAGGCGGCGGAACATGGCGAGGTGCAACGGATTGCCCAAAACACAAGAACTATTAAAGTGACAATATTTAATCAACTCATTTAAATTCATAAAATGATAAAGAGTCACATAACTTGTTCATACAATAACTGAATTCAATCATAACAAATAATATATTGTTCGTTTTGCTAATATCCTAATAGTCTTGATAACATTTTCCTTCAAGTCCTCAAATCAACCTAGAGTCAAACCTGTAACATTGCATAATATAGAATTTGTCCACACTAGGTTGGTGAGCAATTTCATAGCTTTGAACAATAAATATATAATAGGAAATACAAAACAATAAATAATAGCAACAATTTCGATAATGAAATCGTTAATAAGAATACATTAATGACACCTTGCAATAAGAGAATACCAAATAGTCTAGTATTTGTATGAAATCGTTAATAATAATGTATTAACGACACCTTTCTATAAGGGGATGCCAAATAGTCTAGGATTTATATGAAATCGTTAATAAGAATACATTAGCGACACCTTTCTATAAGGGGATGCCAAATATACTCAGATTTATGAATCAAACAACCAAAAGCGGTAAACACATTAGCATATAACACCAAATCGAGCATTTCATTTAATTAAAATATACAATAAAGTTTGTGGTTTAAGACTCAAGTATAAAACAATTAGCTTGAATAAGTATGCAATATCACCCCCAAAACGAAAGATGGAAAACGAGGGATGAAAGTACTCACATTCAAGTAATAAACTTGATCGTTAAAATGACGAGTAACCGGAAGGATGAGGTTTAATGAGCAAACCCTAGATGAAAGGAAGTCTTGTATTAGAAAGGTTGTCTAGGAAGTCTTTAAATAAAAATAAATGATAAGAAATGCAAATAATTTAAAGTTTAAGGTTTAAAATGTAAATATTTAAGAAATTATAATAATACTCATCTAAAATTTTAAGTTTGCTCGAAACCGGGTTAAAGTATCTAGTCCTCAATATTTACTCAACCTATGTTAAGTAATAATGTGGCTAAAAATGCAAGAATGCAAGTCCCTTTATAATAGATACTAAAACGGGTTTTAACGAGTGTTCACGTTGTTGGTTCGGGTCTTAGAAATTGGTCAAACCCAAACTCAACTTTCTAAAATAATGAATGTTAGAGATAACTCAATAAAATTTAAGAAGAATTAACCAAGTATGTAGTTCTATTGCTTTAGAACTAACAACATTCGTTAAGCGAGTGTTCGGTTTTGTCGGTCAAAAGTTTGTTATAAGATCAAGTGGATTCAACATTGTAGGTTCCCAGCCGGATCTACAAAGGAGTATCTCGTAACACGAGGGTGCGGAATTCCCTACGTATACGATACGAGTGCTAAGACGATGAACACGTAAATCACACGTAAAACACACGAGTATATAAGACAATACTTGTTATATTGCAAAGGTTAATAACCAAAGAACAAACACGTGACACAACGAGTCACCAAAAGCCAGCCGTTTAACCTCTTTCTAATGAGCCAAAGTTAGACATTATATATTAGCGACAACGTCGCCTAACACACTAGGCGAAGTTGTCCTAAATTCGCTCAAACTCAAGTTCGCCAAACACAAACCAAACTTAAACAAGTTCAATACAACACGAACAATTTAAACGATTACAGACTCAAATAAACACGAGATAATGAACTACTGGCATCATGCACCAACAGACTCCCCCTTGGCAGTAGCTTCACATCTCCAACATCTTTCTCGTGTCTTGTAATCCAAAAATCACGTAGCCGAAAAGTCAGTAGGGTCGTCAGTAGTCTCAACCTCAAACTGTAAAGCTTCCCTGATCTAATTGGCTGAGAACTGTACCACGTGATTGTTAACAGTAGCACGCATCACAGGTGGGTCTTCTCCAAAAGTCTTCAATATTTGGTAGTGAAATCGGAAGAGTTGTAGTAATGGCATGAAAAATACGTGAGCGAATGAGAAACGTAATGATCTCACGGAAGTCATTAGTTCCACGACCATCTGGATCCAAGATGATATACATGTTGTGACCCGGAATGAATTGTCTCTTATCACCTCCGCCTTCATCACCACTGGTACCACCAGCACCAACCACAACAGCCATATCTGCAAAATAAACGAGCTAAGTCAGATCTGTATGGCAACAGGTTACAACTTCGCCCTACATGGTACAGGCGAAGTTGTAGCTTTAGCGATGTTGAGATCATGGCGAAGTTATATCAACTTCGCCGAAACCCTAACTTCGCCACATAAATGGCAAAATTCACACCCAGTTATGCCTAAGAATGGCCGATCAGAGAGTAGTAAGAAGAAAAGAATAATGCGATTAGAGTGTTGAATAGCCTATTATCACCAAAAGAGCCTTCAATCGGACCGACATAGCGTCTATAGGGTTTGATACAAAAACGACTTCAAAACTGATCATTGAGAAACCGATTAACAACATACAATATGAATTATGAGTTACAATGATCAGACGAACCTTGATAGCGATTTAAAACTGATAAGGATTTGGTTTGATTCAATGTATAACTTCGCCGAGGGTTTACGAGTGAAAAGTTTTACTTAGTTTGACCTCCGATGCTAGTTATATACTTTTGAAAAACCCCAATGGCGAAGTTATCTTAACTTCGCTGTTTGGTTAACTTCGCCCATGGTCAACCTATGGTCAACTTCGCTTAAAGTCAACTTCACCGAAAGTCAATTTAGATATAATAAAGAATAAACGATCAAAACAAGTAACCAGGGAGATTAACGATGACAGTCCAAAGGACAAAATACATAACCAAATTTAAGTAAATAAATAGACGGGATCAAGTTTCAGTCTTGCAGAACCCAACATGTTTTTAGAAAAGATCCTAACAAGAATCATACTGATTAAGAGGCTGTCACACAGAACCATGTTCAGCGGTATTATGACATAGAGAAACAGGTTGTAGGAAGGTATAAAACTTAGTATGGTTTTCATTTCTTCTGTGATACGGATTAGGTTCAATTAAGCTCAAAATTTAGATGGGTAACACATGAGAGATTGTGATGCCTCCTATCTATTCTCAAGGCGTATTTGGGTTTCCCCAAGTCACCCCGAGTTGACTTCGACCCGTAGTGTCTGATTAATCAATATTCACATGTTGACCTTCCGATTCGTCTTCCCGAACTTTCTTATACTTTGAAATATTCTTTCTTGCCACTTTCTTGATATTTGTAATCAGATAATCTTCATAAGGCTTAATGATAATAACGAAAGCATTTTTTTATTACAATAATACAATGCAAGTCTAATACAACTGCAAGTCCCGAATCTGGATCACTGCAGATACATAACACTATCTTCGCGATAATCAGAACACTTACAGGCTCGTGTATGACTCGGTAATCACTTTTCTTCCTATCATTCGAAGAGATGTATGTGGAGACATGCACAGCTTAAAATGACTCTCCACAGTAAATCGAGAAGATTTAGTTTGTATCACTTCTACTTTTACGCATCATAGAAAGCTACCATGACGTACAGTGACTGTTCTAGAGTCTTTTAGGCCTAATTACTTCGCCCTCTACCCAAAACATAAAGTTCTTCAATGGAACCCCAAGTACCAGCCCATTCTTGACGATGTAGTTCATCTTAAGAAGGTGAATATGACCCATTCGTCGATGCCACAACTCTGACTCAGATTCTGTTGCTTTTGACAGAAGACATGACTCTTCTGTCGCCATCTCGGTTGATCTCATATCCATTACATATGTGTTCTTTTCTCTTGGAGCCTTCATCATGATCCAGGTTTCAGGTATCTTGAACCCAGGATAAAGCACGAGTGCCTCATCTTTAGTAAAATGAACGGTGTATTCTTTGTCACATATCTGAGAGACACTCAAGAGGTTGTGCTTTAGCTCTTCCACAAAATTAACCTTTTCCAACTTTATTCTCCCATTTGTCACAGTACCAATACCAGTAATTCTTCGTCCACTCTTTCCTGCAAAACTAATCCTTCCTCATTGAACAGTCTTCCAATCACGTAACAATTTCTTGTTACCAGTCATGTGCCGGGAACAGCCACTGTCAACAATCCACATATTGTTTACAGCCCTGCTCGACTATTCCTGCACAATTAAAGAAAGAGATTAAAATCTGGGGACCCAAGACCTTCTGGTCCGGGGTTGATTAAACCTGTTATCCGGCATCCAGTACCTTCGTTGCCCGATGTTATTTTGAAGAGAGTTTCTATAAGTTCTGAAAGGAAAATTTCTAGATGACTGGCTTTGAGGCCATCCAAACCTTCGTGAATTTCTAGCATTAATGGAATTATAACTGTTGGTTTGGTGATTCACTGGGGAAAAACGAGAGTGGTTTCTTTGAAATCTTGGTTTAGTCCAATGGTTGAAATTTGATGAGTTAGCATTATTATCAGCATCATATTTAGTATTCGTTTTATTCTCAGTTTTGGGTGGCCTCATATTTCTAGATTTCCTCTGTTTCAGAGGACAGTCACTGACAAAGTGTCCTATCCTGTTGCATCTAAAACAACCTTCTGTTCGAACTATTCTTGTTGTTTTTAACATTCATTTCAAAAGTTGTTGTAGATGATGAGGTTGTGTTACTATCTGTTTGCCTCACATACGGTGGAACAAACGGATTTAGGGAAAATTTCTTTTCATCAAACTTATAGTCCTCCCCTCATTTTAGTAACACGACCTCTTCTTTTATCTCACCCGGTTCAGACGATTTGTCCGAATTTGACGAGACAGAACTTGTGACATTAGAACTTGTCTGCCTCACTCTCATTAACTTTAGATTCTTTAGTAGAAATTTTGATAGGAGTTGTTTGACTAATTTCAACATCACGGATTGCTGATTACTAGGATTATATGTATAGTTATTATTATATGGTGGTGGGACTTCGGTGAATCCAATTCCCCCTTTGTTAACCGGGGAACGTTGAACACTTAGAATATGATCAAGCATCGCATAAGAATTTCTAAATTGTAAAATTTTCCTGTTCAGTTCCACCACTTTTACTTGGTAATCAGCTATCTGTTTATCATTTTCAGCTATTAGTTTGGTCTTTTCTTCTAACACTTCATAGCTAAGATCAATCACTTGTTTTTTTCAGCTAGGGTGGCTTTAAGACTTCTGATGTCTTTTTCACTAGCTTTTATTTTTACCGAGTAGCTATTTTCTTTAGTTTTAGAATAGTGATGTTCTTCTTTTAAAATTTTAAATTCAGTGTCCAAACTAACAAACTGATCAGTTAATGCTTTCAATTGATCCAACAGTTTTTCACATTGTTCACAATGAGATTCAGAACATACCTCTGAGAGTTGATCGTTCACTTATGCCATGTATGCTTGATCCTCCCCCGTATCTTTGTCACATCTTCCGGTTTTGATATTTACCAGATTTGCTTGTTCGAACACCTCCTCAACTTTTATATTCCAGTTGTATCCACCGTTCTGCTAAGATACCATGGCTTTGTTTTCACATCCACTTCCATTCTGTTGAGCAGGCCTGTTCTGACTTCGTTCCACTCTCTCATTTGTACACTCTTTAGCAAAGTGACCATTTTGTTGACAATTATAACAACGAACCTTTGACTTGTCGAACCCCGGTCTTTCTCCAACAAACTTTCTACCAGTTTTCTTCATAAATCTCTTTACCCTTCTTACTATCAAAGCCATCTGCCACTGCAGATCTATTTCTTCCAGATCATCAGCGTCGATCTAATCATAGTCTTCATCCAAGGTTACAGGGTCGACTATTTTTCCTTTGATGTAATTCTCATAAGAGGCAATGAAAGAGGCATAGAGAGCAAATTGTTGTTCAGCTGATTTCACACTCATCGTCATCTGTGTGTAATTCTTACTAGGTCTACTGTTTGTGAAATTACCAGCTGAGGACTGAGATTTTGAGGAACTAGTTCCACCCGCTACAAAACATACGTCACCATCCATATTTAGTAGCACATGACCATCTTGAGTGGAGTTTGGGCCCCCTCTTGAGTAGTAGGCAGTCGATTCTATTTTTGAACTTGAGTTTGGAGAAACTTTCGCACCATACATTCTCGGATCATAATCCTGATCAGTAGGTGTCTCCTTTCGAGCCATGTTTAGTTCAAAATTACGTAACATATTAACCACCGTCTCCAAGTCAATTTTCTCAAAATTTTTATCTTCTCTCATTAGGACTGTGTACATCTCCCATTTTGGTGGGAGAGCATCGAGAAGTTTTTCCACTATCTCTTCTTCTTTGTATTAGATGGAGTAGTTATTCAACTCGGTCATCAGGTGATAATATCGTGTGATGATATCATCAAGTGATTCATTTTTCAGATACTTGAATACCGAAAATTGAGTTTTTAGCAGCTTCGTTTTAGAGGTACGAATCCCAACATTTCCTTCATAGAGATTCTCAGGTGCTTCCCACAATTCTAGAGAAGTTTTGTACTTCTTGAAAGTATGTAGAATCTCTTGAGGAAGTGCCATAGTTATGGCTGCATGTGCTTTACTTTCTGCTTCATACATTTTCTTTTCATCATCCTCCATCTTACTGTACTTCTTAATTTGCTCTTGACCTTAGAACTCAGTAGTGGGTGGAATGTACCCATCTTGAATGCAGACCCAGATCTTTGCATCTTGATACTTCACATATTGTTCAAACTTATCTTTCCATGCAACAAACTCAGTTCCTTTCAGAAGTTTTGGAGCTTTAGTTGCTGAACCAGCTTCAACTTCCATCTTTACCAGTTCAGTGATGTTTATCGAAGTCATACTTGAACAAAACAAGACCTAGAAACCAAATAAATGATTCTGTGAACAGTTTTCAGCGAACTTATCAGAACTTCGCTACTGGTCTCAACTTCGCTTGATCTCAACTTCGTTGTATTCCACAACTTCGCTGTATACTAACTTCGCAGGTTACTAACTTCGCCTGGTCAACAACTTTGCCTTGTCAATAACTTCGCCAAAACCCAATATGTTCGCCAAAACCCTAGTTTGGGTGACGGCAACTTCGCTAGAGGAACAACGATGTTTTGCAGGTTTGACACGGCCGATTTTGAAGGTTTCGAGAGTGATGGTAAGGTGTATTTGATGAGTATTGTAGAGAAACTGACAAAGGAGTGATATTTCAACGTAAAACAGTTTCGTGATTAGTCAAACGGAGCAGTTTTAACCCGTGTAGGTTCCCAGCCTGATCTACACAGGAGTATCTCGTAACACGAGGGTGCGGAATTCCGTACTTATACGATACGAGTGCTAAGACGATGAACACGTAAATCACACGTAAAACACACGAGTATATAAGGCAATACTTGTTATATTGCAAAGGTTAATAACCAAAGAACAAACACTTGACACAACGAGTCACCAAAAGCCAGCCGTCTAACCTCTTTCTAATCAGCCGAAGTTAGACATTATATATTAGCGACAACTTCACCTAACACACTAGGCGAAGTTGTCCTAACTTCGTTCAAACTCAAGTTCGCCAAACACAAACCAAACTTAAACAAGTTCAACACAACACGGACAATTTAAACGATTACAGACACAAATAAACACAAGATAATGAACTAATGGCATCATGCACCAACAAACATTCCAACTACTTTAAAAGTAAGTTTATAAAGTATTTTTAAAGAAATATACAAGTCTCGATAGTTAAAAACACACTTGTGTGTTTTAAGCGAGTGAAATCGGTTTAGTTCTGTTTGGTTCGGTTTTCAACTCGGAATAAGATCAAGAATGGTTACTACAAGCCCAAACATCAATGAACTTGAATAATAATTTATAAATGATGATACTTAAGTTTTACAACCAAAAACATAACAATAATGTCAATAAACAAAAGTTCGGTTTTCGGTTCAGATCTTGTTTCGGGTTAAGACCGAGGTTAGATTTTACAAACCCATAACCATGGAACTCATAAAAATAATTTTAGAAACTTAAATCTAACATAAAACATGTTATACAATTATTTAACAAAACTAGTAAACAAAGTTCGGTTTACGGTTTAGAGCTATTTACGGTTAAACCGAGGCTAGTCTCTACAAACCCATAACCATAGAACTTCATAAATATTATATACAAACTAAAATGAATAGCAGCTAAGCATGGTTCATAAGCATAAAGAAGTTATAAAATTATATATATATCAAGGACCATGTGAGTCCTCCATGTAGCCTTGCCTTACGAGGCCCGACACTTCACCGACCGAGACCGGGGAAGTGACCACCAAAGGTAACAAGGGATGTATATTATATATATGTTGTATAACAATCTTCAAGTATTAATAAGGGCTAACAAGTTGATTAAAATAAAAGACTAAAGTCAGTTTGACTTTTGAAAGTCAAACTGCCAAGAACTTGAAGAACAACCTTAAAATCTTAAGAATTTGAGAGAGAAGATGAAGTGTGAGCAGGGATTAATGGAGAAGAGGGTCTTGTATATATAGGATAAGATTGAAAGGGTTATGCATGAGTTTTAATGTGTAAAAATCGGATTTAAATAAAAGAGTGTAAGGTATAAACAACAACAAACAAACAAACTGATTTGATGGTCTTAGAGATACGTGATGGGGATTTGGCCACACCCATCGTGTATCGCTATGGGGTGGGTGGCCAGATCTCCAAACTTTGCAAAAATGGCAGTTTTGGCCCCCGGAGTTGTTTTAAAGCGTTTTAAGGCATTTTGAGGACCGAAAGGATGTTTTTGAGACCCGACAAGTATAAAACAAATATGTAACATACAATCCATCATTTTTATTATATTAATGGTTTCGGTTTATAAAACGGGTCGGTTTACATGATAAACAAATACAAAAACGAAAACAAATAGGACCCGAAATTGACGAATGTCACACTTGTACTGATACTGGTTTCTTGGTTGAGGAAACTGATTGTTTTGAAAATTTCTTCGTTGATTGAATTCCCTTGCAAAATGTCTAGGTTGCTGACAGTTGTAGCAAATTGCTTTGATTTATCAAATCCAATCATGTCATTAGGACCAGACACAAACGACCTTCCAATGTTGTTAAACAATCTCTTGATCCTCAAGGCTAGCATAGCAGCCTGCTATTTCAAATCCATGTCTTCTAGGTCATCTGCATCAATTTGTTCAAGGTCCTCTTGAACAACACTGGTATGGATCAGATTCATGGCAACAAAGGCACTATATGAATCAGTAAACATTGAGAATAAGGCTTGGTACTCATTTCCTTGATTAGCACTACCACCACTATAAGGAGCATGCTCACTAGCCATAGAAGAGGTGCCATTATCATCAATCAGCTAAAAATTAAATCTTGATTGTACACCCTGATTACTTGAACTTCCAGCAACCACCATGCTTACTTGGCTCTTCTATTATTGGAATTTGTTGTTGATTCTTTGTGGGCAAGTTTCCCATGGGTTCAATGAGTGCATTGGTCACTTGAAAATAGGGTCTGTCTTCCTTGATCATTTCATTTTCAATCATTTCAATATATGCTTCTTGTAGGAAGTATATCACATTATCAAGCTTAAGTTCTAAAAAGTTTGATTTCTGCCTAGTGAATTTGCTAGCAGTATACCATTCTTTTGATAAGGATGAAAGCAATTTTGTATTCAGATCAGAATCTGTGACTGCATAATCAGTTGTCCAGATTTCATTGACAATAGTCAAAAATCTTTCTAATACAGACTTTAGTCTTTCACCCTCTTTATACTTGAATCGGTCAAGTTGTTGCTTCAGCCTTTCTTTCTTGATATTCTTCAGTTCTTTATTTCCTTCAAACATCTCCAACACAGCAACATACATGGCTTTAGCATTTGTATGGTGAGCAACTTTCGCCAAAATTTCCCATGATAATCACAACTTCAGCATTGCTAAGGCTCTGTCATCCTTCTTCTTCATTCTGGCATCAACAGTCTGATTGTTGTTGGTTCCATCTGACACATAGGGTCCATTCTTGATAGAATGCCACATGTCAACATCATTGTAGCAAACTGCGGCTTCAAACAACACTTTCCATTTGATATAATTTTCCTTTATGTACAATCTAGGTATCTTGTTAGTAGACACCTCTTGCACATCCTGAGAACCAAACATCTTTTTGGTATTTTTGGACTATTTTGAAAATAGAGAAAATTTGATAAATTTAAACAAAACCTTAAACACTCTTATGAAAAATAATCAGATCTGTGGATAAAATCCTCAGATATGATATATCTGGACGGATTAGAGCAAGATTTATAACAAAAATGAAAAATTTAATGTAGATCTGAGAAAGAAGACACTTTTAAACCTCACAAATTGTTGAGTCAAACAATTGACCTAAGGGGGAGATTGTTGAGTCAAAGATTTGACCAAAATGAAGTACATGGAAGATTGGAATCTTCTCAACCTCCTCAGAATTCGCTAAGTATGGATCCGGGCACACCTTAGACATCCGAGCAAGCTTTTACTTAGCCGGGTACGATATTTTGTCTATCGGGCAAGGTTTACTTCAAGTAGTCTTCTTTAGTGGATATCTGAGCAAGGTTTGCAAATTAGTGCATTTTCGGGAAAGGTTCACTAGTTTATGTAAATCCGAGCAAGGTTCACTTTATCAAGCAAGTTTGTACTTCATAGCCAGGTAAGATTCTCTCCCGAGTAAGCTTTTGGCTGACCAAGTCCATGAAGCCAAGTGATTGGAAGACCGGGCAAGGTATTCTTTAATAATTATGGTCCGAGCAAGCTTGTTGTATCAATGGAATATCTCTAAGTAACATCGGGCAACGTTCAACTCAAGCAAGGAACAGTACTCCCGAGTACACTTTGCTAATAAGTTATATTATAGCAAAGAGTTGAAATGGACCATCGAAGAACAAGGTTGCTCGTAAGGGTTTGTCGGGCAAAGTCTGGCAAAGTCAAGAAGACTGAAGTCTACCCGGTGAGTATTTTACTTGATAAAGTACTCTTCAAGTAAAGTCTACCCGGAAACTGATCCCGGGCACACTTCTATGTTACCAAGTCTAAGGCAGGCAGAGCACACAGTCTACTCGGAGAAGTTTACTTATCCAGAGCCTACCCGGAAGACTTGTTTTACACTTAGAATATTTTCTGATTATGTAATTTGAATATGTATGTACGTTTGGGGTTTCTAGAAGGAATGACAGCTGTCCTAGGTTGGCAAGCCTATAAATAGAATGTTTTAGGGCACGCCGCCAACAAAACAGAGACACAAAACACGGAAAAATAGGCGGCTAAATACGATAATCTTTATACTGCCATTTTCCTAAAAGAAACCCTAAATCGATTATCCACTTTGTATGATTGATATTATATAAATGGAAATCTTTTGAGTGAATCTTGTTTGTGTTATCTATCATTGAATAATTATTAATCAACCGTATGTTTGTTATTGATTCCGCCTTTAACAAACGGATATCTTTCAAAATATAGCAACCCGTCATTAACTCCCTTGTCGACACATCAATCTGTGTGACTTATGACATTATTAAGTAAGATCCAGCTGAAATCAAGGGACCTAACAAGTGGTATCAGAGCTTGATTACTGCTATTTTATAAAGATTGTTGCTGATTGAAGATTTGAAGAAGAATGACGTAAGCAGACCACTGTTCCATTGATTTGTGACGTCAGCAGCTCTGTTCTTCATTTTTCTTCCAGATCTACAATCATTTGGTGTTTTCTCTTCCTTTTTTTATTTAAAGTTTTAATCTTTATATTTATATCTTCTTCTTATCGAATCAGACAGCTCAGATCTGAACAATCGATTCTCAGATCTGAATATTTTCTTTAAACTCTGTTTTTATTAAGAAATTACTTTTGTTTTCACAAAAATGTCTGGTTACGAGGAACAAGAGGTGTCTACTAACAAGATTCCTAGATTGTATGGACAGGAAAATTTCACTAAATGGAAGGTCTTGTTTGAAGCAGCCGTTTGCTACAATGATGTTGATATGTGGAACTCCATCAAGAATGGTCCACAAGCTACTATTGAGGAAGGTGCAAATCCAGCAACAACTGCTGCTGTGAGAGAAAGGATGAGAAAGGTTGATGACAAGGCTTTAGCAATGTTGAAGCTAGGCCTGTCTTGGGAAATACTCACCAAGGTTGCACATCATCCCAATGCCAAGGCAATGTATGATGCAATACTTGAGATGTTTGAAGGAAATGTTTAACTCAAGAACATCAAGAAGCAGAGATTGAAGCAGCTATTAGAAAGATTCAAGTATAAAGAAGGAGAAAGGTTGAAATCAATTATGGAGAGGTTTCTGGGAATTGTGAATGAGCTCAGAACCACAGACTATGTCATGACTGATTTTGATCTCAACACCAAGCTGTTGAACTCTATGCCAAAAGAATGGTATACTGCCTGCAAGTTCATACTGACAAAGCACAACTTTAATGAGCTAAAAGTGGATGATGTAGTGTGCTTTCTACAAGCTACAGAGATAGAAATGATAGAAAATGAGATGATTAGAGAAGAAAGACCCTGCTTCAATGTTTCAAATGCATTGATTGCACCTATGGGTAACTTGACTACAAAGAAACAACAACAGATTCCTATCATTGAAGAACCTGTTGAACTCAATTCTGATACTCCAAAATCATTTGATGGTGTTAGCACAAGTAATCAAGGAAATCAATGTGTAGCTGATTGATGACACTGATTCTGCCTCTATGGCAAGTGGGAATATTCCTCAGACTGGTGGTGGACATGGTCAAAGAAGTGATACACAGGCTTTGATTTCCATGTTCACTGAGTCATATAATGCATTTGTTGCAAAGAACTTAATTCACACAAGTGTAGTGCAAGATGATCTTGAACAGATAGATGTTAATGATTTGGAAGACATGGATTTGAAATAGCAAGCTGCCATGTTAGCTTTGAGAAGTAAGAGGTTGTATAATAGAACTGGTAGATCTTTGGTTTCTGGTCCTAATGAAAGGATTGGATTTGACAAGTCAAGGCAATCTGCTACAATTGCCAACAGCTAGGACATTTTGCAAGAGAATGCAACCTGCCAAGGAACTATCAGATGAATCAATTTCAAAATCAACAACCAAGAAATCAGCAACCTCAGTATCAGCAGCAGCCTCAGTATCAGTAGGACCAATCAACAACAACTTCAATCCTAACAACAACTTCAATCCCAACAACAACTACAATCCCAACCTCAACAACTTTCAGCCTCAAATGAATAATCTTAATCAAAGTATGCAACAGAATCAAGGTTTTCAAATGAACAACAATCAAAACCTTCAAGCAGTTCAAAATGTTCCAAACAACACAGTTCCAACCGACCAAAATCAACCGAGAAACCAAGGAAATGTGGCAGTGACTACACAACATGAAGGTAACTTTGATTGGAGAAATCATGAAGAGGGCATTGCTGATGATATCAAGAAAGCAAATGTGGCATTTATGGCTATAATTGAAAAAGAGACTGGATCATCATCTCAGGTACACTCTGCTTCTACTATTGATTTAGATGAACTTATCAATGACTTGAAAACAAAAGTAGGCAAGCTGGAAAGTGAGTGTTTCAGGAAACAAAGTATCATCAATGGGTATGAGGCAAGTGAGCTGATCAGTAAAGAAAGATCAAAAGTTTGGAAGATGACTGCATGATCAGTTATAGAGCTCAATCCAGATACATCACTGAGATAGATGGATTGAAAAAGATGTTAGTTGAAGAAAAGGTGCAGAACACAAAACTGAAAGTGGAAACTGAATTTTTGAAGAATTTGGTTTCAACAGGCAACATATGTGGTATTCTGAACCAAGTAAAGGATCAAGACAAATACAAAGCAGTTCCACCTCCATTCAACAACAACTTCATACCAAAGGTTGACAAAGAGAAAAGAGACGCATACTTGCAACAATTCAGAGATGTCTTTCAAGACAAAGAAGAATTTGTTGATTTGTACAAGAAGGTAGAAGTGAATAAAGAAGGTGAGTTTGTGGTTAAGGAAGAAGTAAAAGATGATAAGTCAATTGGAGTTCAAGTCTCTGAGGATAAATTTGATCCTGTTGAATTGGATCAAGATGACTTGAGTGATCAAAGTGATCAAATCACTGATGAAGAGATTAAAGCTGCTGAAAGAGGAAGAAGATACAAGAAACCAGAATCTATTGTTAAACTTCCAATTTATCCACCAGTCACACCTAAAATGAAGTTACAAAATGAATGAATGAAGAGAGAGAATGTGTCCTTTGACATATGTGAAAGGAAAAAGATAAGGTACAATACAGTCAGGCCACCAAGCCAAGAAGTATTGGAAAAGATAAAGCAAAACAACAAGAAAAGGGTGCAAGAAGATGTGAATGTTGAGAAATTTATTCCTGTTTATCCTATTTTCTCTAATCATGAAGTTCTTGATATTGGAGAAGTGGAAACTATGGAAGAATATGAGAAAAGACAATCAAGACATAGAGAAAATCAGGATGAAGAACAACTGAATATGCAAAAAATTGTGTATGTAAAAAGCAAGACTAAAAGAAAAGACATCAAGATTGAGGAATTTGTTCCTTTCTCAATCAATTTTGACAGTCTAAAGAACAATAAGACCATTGGAGTCAATGAGCCAAGACCAAGTGAAAGGTTCAAGAAACCTAAAGAGCATGAAATATTCAAAGGAAAGGTTTGGTGCAAGAAGTGTGATGAATATGGTCATCATACAGACTCCTGTAATGAAATACTTAAATTCAAGCCTTTTCATTTCCCAGATGAAACAAAGTATGGACAAGACTTTGTGGCCTAAAAAATGAAGTATGAAAAATATTTGGGTATGGGAAAGGATTGTGCAGGGGAAGTTCTGAAAAAAGAGAGCCAAAGGCATTCACTGAAAGTCAAGAAACATGTGATCAAACCTGTTAACAAGGTTAAATCTCCAGTGGAGCATGTGAAAACTGTTAAGAAGGACTCTCAACCATTGAGAACAATCCCAAAAAGTGATAATCAGTCTGTCAAATCTGATAGTTCTCAAAGATCATCAAGCAGTGAGAATACAAAAAGACATGTGGTATCTAGAAAGAAACCAACAGAACTCACTGGTGATGAGAAGTTTATGTTAAAGCATGGATATGAACCACAAGGTTTTCTTTGGAAACCTAAGCCTGAGATTAAGGTTGAGATAGTTGCTGATGTGAGAGACTACTCTGAAAAGAAGGACTATGTGATAAAAGAGTGTGACACTGACTCAGCTGAGTACAAGAACTCAACATCACTAGTTAAAACTCCAAGAGAGTGTGGTTATGAAACACACAATTCAGACAATCTAGAAATCGCTCATGAGGATCCTGAACCAACTGCACTCACTTCCCAAGCTGTGAAACTGAATCTGATCAACTACAAGTTGATAAGGCTTGCACTTCATCACTCAACTAATCAAACTTTCTTTATATGTGCAGGAACAATCTACTCCTCTGAATGACATATGGTACATGGATAGTGGATTTTCTAGGCACATGACTTGTGACAAGAGATCTCTTGTCAATTATGAAGAAAAGTATGAAGGTCCAGTAGCTTTTGGGAGTGATGACAATGGTGGAAAGATTGTTGGAAAAGGAATCTTAACAAATGGGAAAGTCTCATTTGATAATGTATTTCATGTTGAAGGTCTTCAGTACAATCTGCTGAGTATATCACAAATGTGTGATAAGGGATACAAAGTCAGTTTTGATGATTCACACTGTTTCATTCTAAAACCTGAATTTGTGATTCCACCTGAAATGATAATGATAATGGCACCAAGAAATGGTAACTTGTATGAATTGAATATGAAAGAAGCGATTTCAAGAGGAGGTGCATGTTTTGTTTCCAAAGCCACTGAAAATGAGTCAAAATTGTGGCATAGGAAACTGTGCCATACGAACTTGAAGAACATGAACAGACTTGTTAAGGGTGAGCATGTCATAGGCTTACCCACAAGAGAATTCAAATTGGAAGATCACTGGAGTTCATACCAAAAGGGAAAACAACACAAATCTACTCATAAGCCAAAGCTCATCAACTCAATTGATCAAGTACTTGAATTACTTCACATGGATCTTTTTGGTTTTGTAAGTGTACCAAGTATATGGAAGAAAGATATTGTCTTGTGATCATTGATGACTCTTCAAGATACACTTGGGTTTATTTCTTAAGTACCAAGGATGAGACTGTAGATTTGATTAAAGGTTGTGTAACAATGATTGAGAACAAGTTGAATAAGAAAGTCAAGATGATGAGAAGTGAAAATGGCACTGAGTTCAAGAATGGAGTTATGCAAGAATTCTGTGAAGCAAAAGGAATACAACAACAATTCTCAGCTCCTAGAACTCCTGAACAAAATGGTGTAGCAGAAAGAAGAAATAGAACCTTGATTGAAGCTGCAAAAACCATGTTAGCTGATGTAAATTTACCTGACACTTTTGGGCTGAAGCCATAAATACAGCCTGCTATGTTCAGAACAGGGTACTTGTCAACAAAAGGCATAACAAAACTCCATATGAAATATTTCACAACAGAACGCCTTACATTAAGTTTTTCAAGCCCTTTGGATGCAAATGTTTTCTTCTAAACACAAGGGACTATTTGAACAAGTTTCAAACAAAATCCCTAGACTGTTTCTTTGTTGGATATTCTACACACTCAAAAGCTTGCAGAGTTTATGTGAAAAACCACTTGAGTGTTATAGAATCATCTGATATTATCTTTAATGAGAATCAATTCAATACAGTTGATGGTACAACATGGCTATTTGATCATGAGAAATTGATTAGGTCTTTCAAGATTTATCCTGAAGACTTTGATGAATCTTTCTACAAGACCAGTGAAATTGAAGAGAAAAAGAAGAAATCATTGGGCTTGGAAGAATTATGGAAAAAGGTTGCTAGAAAAGAAAAGGAGTATACTTTTGTGAAGAATTCCTCATGTGATATTGGTGAACCTGATCAAGAAAACAATCACAATGTTGAACATGATCATACTGAGAACAATCAAGACAATCAAGATGTACAAAATGATAACGTTCAGAACGAGGGTGACACAAGCAACCAAGCAAGTGGAGAAGAAGCTGCATCTACAGCAAGATTTCAAGATCTATTTCAAAGATTGAACTTAGAAAACAATGGTGCATCTACTTCAGGACAACATAATGATGAAGCACCAGAATTTCATGATGCAGAAACTGATTTGATCATTGAAGAACTAGAGCTCAATGAAACAAATCTTGACACAAATTTGTCTACAAATATGATTATGCGAAATCCTTATGTGGAAAAGAATCATCCTTCTGAAAACATCATTGGTGATCTACATGAAAGAGTTACAAGAAGTCATTCTGAAATTGCAAACATCTGTCTTTACTCCTGCTTTCTATCCCAAATAGAGCCAAAGAACATTGCTCAAGCACTAAAAGACAATAGTTGGGTAGAAGCAATGCAAGAGGAACTGGCACAGTTCAGAGACCTACATGGTGGGATCTTGTTGATAGGCCAATAGACAGATATGCAATAGGAACCAAATGGGTTTTTAGAAACAAAAGGGATGAAAGGGGTTTGGTGATTAAGAACAAAGCTAGACTTGTAGTACTGGGATGTCTTCAAGAAGAAGGAATAGACTTTGAGGAAGTCTTTGCTCCTGTTGCAAGACTTGAAACTATCAGGATTTTTCTTGCATATGCTGCCTCAAAGAACATTAAAGTGTCCCAGCTTGATGTTAAGTTTGCATTTCTAAATAGAAAGATTGATGTAGAGGTGTATGTAGCTCAACCTCCAGGTTTTGAGGATCCAATGTATCCAAACAGAGTGTATAAGCTAAACAAAGCTCTTAATGGATTGCATCAGGCTCCTAGAGCATGGTATGATGAGCTGTCAAATCATCTTCTTGAAAATGGTTTCAAAAGAGGAGCCATTTACAAGACACTCTTCACAAAAGAAAGGGATCAGACTTGCTTTTGTTACAAGTGTATGTGGATGACATCATTTTTGGATCTACAAATGAACAAATGTGCATGGAGTTTGAAGGGGTAATGATGTCCAAATACAGCATGTGTTCTATGGGAGAAATGAACTTCTTTCTTGGATTGCAAGTTCAACAGAAAGCTGAAGGGATCTTCATTCACCAAAACAAATATGTGCATGACATCTTAAACAAGTTCAACTGTCATGAGTACAAGACTGCTTAAACTCCAATGGACACCAAAGAAAAGATGATTGCGGATGAAAAGGGGGAGCCTGTGGATGAACATGAATATAGAGCCAAAATTGGATCTCTGATGTATTTGACTGCAACAAGACCAGATATCATGTTTGCTGTATGTGTGTGTGCAAGATTCCAATCAAGTCCAAAAGTCTCCCACATGAATGATGTTAAAAGAATATTCAGATATTTGAAAGAAAGACCGGACTTTGGGATTTGGTATCCAAAGAACCAATCTTTTGATCTAATTTCCTACACTGACAGTGACTATGATGGCTGTAACATGAGCAGAAAGTCAACCTCAGGAGGATGCCAATTTTTGGGTGAAAGGCTAGTGTCACTGCAATGCAAAAAGCAGACTACAGTCTAAATCTCTACTGCTGAAGCTGAATATGTTGCTGCATCTGCCTGCTGTGCACAAGTTCTATGGATTCAAAATCAGTTGCTGGACTATGGTTTGAATTTTCTGAACACCCCTATTCTTATTGACAATACTGCTGCATATTTTACTGTTAAGAATCCAGTTCAACATTCTAAAACTAAGCACATTGAAATCAGACATCACTTCATCAGAGACTGCAGTGAAAAAGGTTTGATTGAAATGCAAAGAGTTGATACAAGTGACAATTTGGCTGACCTATTCACCAAACCACTTGATAGAACTAGGTTTAACTTTCTTCTGAAAGCCCTGGGAATGATCAACTCTGATGAAATATAATTAAGGATGTGTTCCTAGCTGTGTGTCTCTCTGTGTTAACTGATTATGTTGTTATAGATTACACATATTGAATGTTTAGTAAATATGCTTGATTATGTTGCTTAATTATGTTACTTGAGTATGCTACTAAATATGTTAACCGTCATGTGCCTTGACTGATTATGTGTGAAAAATTTGACATGATTGAATGGATTTATATGTTTGCATGTTTATCAGTTAATGTGCATTTGTGATTTCAGGATAAGTGTTCTTGTTATGAATTACTTGTTGATGTAAGCTTATCTGATATCATTGCTTAATTGCTTGAATATGTGCTTTATCTGATCTTCTGATGTTATTAAGATAAGTTAGAATTTGATTGTTAGTACTGTCTACTTGTCTTAATGATTTCATGTTTGATTAAGATTTGAATATGTTACAACTGTTTGTGTCAAAATGTGTTTTATGTCAAAATTAAGTGATGAAATGAAGATTTTCCAATGAATTTTACATAAATACTCTATTTTGATCAAAACATGAGCATGTTGATAATGGTGTAGAGATATGATAAGATTATTCAGTTCAATCTTTAAAAGAAGCTTAAAAGAAGGATTTTTAAAGAGAAGTCTCAAGAAGTTGTTTTTGCTGAAAATTATGTCATTTGCCCAGTTGGAAGGACATGCACTTGTGTATGTTTGGTCCTTAAATCTCTACAGATTCAAAGGATAGCCATTGACCTGAAAACTGAATGCATTTGGGGCAATAATAACTTGTTTGTTATTCCTTCACTTAAAACTATGTCAATAGCTCTGACTTTGAAAGGACATATATTCACATGTATGTTTGGTCCTGTTGACCACTGTTGGTCAAACAGGATAGCCATTAACCTGAAAATGAAGAGATATTGGGGTGATTGAATATTAAACTGAAATTATTTGGGAAATGATAGTACATTGACTGCTTAGCCAATCATATGGATTTAATATGCTAAAAGGACCATAGTATAGTCATTAACATGTATGGTTGCTTTCCCATGATGATGTAAAATCTAAGGTGATATAAACATAATGAGTATGCTAATCTTTATGTGGAGATACATAGTTGTCTTTGCATGTCTCAAGATAAATCTCTCCGAATGATAGGCAGAAAAGTGATTACCCAGTCATACACGAGCCTGTTGATATTTGGTCAACCAAAAATGAAGCATCTTTAATTATGACAAAGAACAAAGTTTAAGAAAATTTGAGAAAATATCAAAAACAAGGGGAAGTATGAATAAATCAACCAAGAAGTTGATAAGTGTTTTAAATATTTTATCAAACAAGAGGGTTTCAACTAAGAACTACAAAGATGTTGACAAAATTAGTCTCATCTTGAATGAAAGGCATGTTATTAACAGTAAGTCCAACGTTCAACCTCTATATATGTTTGAATCTCAAAATCAAAAAAAAATTACAAAAAGATCCAATAAGTTCTGTCATACAAAAACAATTTTTGACCAAATACAGGAGGTTGGAGTCAAATTGGGGTGATCTGGGGAAAGCCAAATAAGCTTTGAGAAGAGATATGAGGCATCATAGCACAGTGTTGACCATTAATGCATTATGCTTAAATTGAACCTTAATCATATCACCAATGAAATGAAATTCATGCTAAGTTTATAGCTGCTGTTAACCTATCTATGTTGTCATAATAATGCTGAGAATGAAGTATTGGAAAGCTACTTAGTCAATATGATCCCATTCTTGAGATCTTTTCAGAAAATGGAAGAAACTGTTTTGAAGAAAAATATAACTGAAATTTGATCTCTAAATGCACCATTTGCACTTAAACTATTATCTTTATTGAAAAATATATTTTGACAAGTGGTTTAAGTCAAAAAGTGTTGCATTTTGCCTTTAATTGGCTGAATATGTAAGTTCGGGTAAGGTTTGATGTTTTATAACCTTTCCGGGCACAAAACAGTTGAATATGTTACTTCGGGTAAGGTTTGATGATTTATGACCTTTCCGGGCAAGCTTAGTCATTTTTGACTAAGTTTATGATTTTCGGGCATGCTTTAAAGTGTTTACACTTTCCGGGTAGAGTACACTGTTGTACTATTTTTCCGAGCAAGCTTGAAGTCTTGAGATGGTTATGTGAATAGCTAGCTTTTTAACAAGAAATTCTTGTTCCGAGCAAGCATTGCATTTTATATATATGCTAATTATTATTCCAAGCAAACTTTGTGAACTTAAGTTAGTAGACCGAGTAAGCTTTGTGATTTGTGTGAATATTTTTTAGGAAAGGTTTGTTAATCTTTCCGGGCACACTTAGATATTATTATTTAAGTTTGTCATTTTCGGGTATGGTTTGATGTAACGATTCCGGCAAATCCAGGTATACCCTAGCCGGAATATACTATTTACGTGTTATTTAATACTAATTATATGAGTTATAGTACGTTTATACGAGTATATATGATTCACAGTACGAATCATACTTGATTATATAGTGAATCGTATTGGAATTACGATTAACCAATGATCGGTTATTGAAACCCGAACGGATCGGGAATTACATTATAGACGAAGTATATAATGTTTAGTGATGTTTACGAAGTATTAATGCTTCGGGATAAGTGAATTATAGCACAGAAAAAGGATTTCGATTTATTAGTGCGTCGGTACGATAAACGAAACCTTTAACATCAAACCAAGCAAGAGACGATCGATCAAGCCGAAAAAGATGCGTAATTACTAATAATATGATGTTTTAATGTCATGGTTTAAGTTTTTAAAGTTTTTAAGTCGGTTTTATGTAAATTTTATTTTAACCCGAAAAACAACCATTTTAGGCTCATTTTAAGCCGAATTACGAGTTTAAACGAGAAACGAACTGAACCAGATTATCCACAACATTATCCGGATTGCGTAATCCAAATGTGTGGCCATGGTTTGAGATGTGCCCCCCCCCCCACACCACCAATATGGCCGGCCCTTATACACACACATTACACACTTCTTTTTCTTTTTTCTAACATCAAAAACTCACAAAACTCTCTCAAACCTTCAAGTATTCATCCAAATCCATCATTTCTAACCAAGATTTGAAGGTATAAACATGTTTTTAATGCTTGATTCTTGTTTCTAATTCTATAATCTTGAGAAAAGGAGGTTTCATGTGAAAAATGGGTGAAAACCCGAGATGAAACCGATTCTCGTGTGATCTAGGGATGTATACAAGCTATACAAAGGATCTTGATCCAAGTAATTAGTTAAAAGAGTTCAGAATGAAATTTTACGGTTGAAATCTTGTAAAAATGAGTTTCCATGTGAAAGACGGGTGAAAACCCGAGATGAAACCGACTCTTGCATGATCAAGAGATGTATACAAGTTATACAAGGGATCTTGGTCCAAGAAATGAGTAAAAAGAGTCGAGAACGGATTTTTACGGTTAAAACCTTTGTTTTTATATCAAAACCGACACTATGAAAGAAATGGTTTGATTGTTGGTGTAACTTGCTTGGTATAGTGTTATTGTGCTTGTAAGTGTTGTATCTAGTGGCTAGCAAAAGCTAGAAACCAAGATCTTTGCGATCTAACGCTAGAAAACACAAGATAGTTCGGTTTTCGTGTGATTTAGTGATTTTGGACAGATTGTAGTGTGCTTAGAGTCGGGTCATGAAATTTCACAGAGATGATCTACACATGAAAATATGAGATCTGTGAATTTTTGGTAAATTTTGGGTAAAAGATGAATATTTGGTGAATTTAATGCTCGGTTTTGGTCAAAAATGGTGAAAAATAGCTAAACTTGATGAAAAATTCTGGAAATTTAGGATAAGGTTTTATTAACATATTAAAGTCGCACACAAAATTTGAGCTCAGTTGGAGAAGTCTAAAGGGGCTTTTCGGTAAAACGAGTTCTAGGGCTTTCTAGCTCGGTTTTTGTGAAAATGGCTTGAAAAATGAGTTTTGGGTTCTGGAAAAATTCCAGGGAGTTATGAGGATGGCAGGGATCATCCCAGAAAAATTTGGGATTTTTCTAAAGTCTTTTGGTATTTTTGACATATTTAGTGTTTTAATAAGGTTTAAAAATAGATAAATAAATGTAAATATAAGAAAATAAATCTGGAAAATTTTTATAAAATTTCTTACTGTCAAAATAAGTTTTGTGCAAAATTTCAAGACCCGAGACTAAACGGGTAATTATTTGTGCTAAAAAGAACATAAAAACAAATTTTTAAAGCTTAAAACGTGTAAACCGGCAAAACTCGCATAAGCGAGCTGACTGGTATATGAAAACCTTAAAATTGGACCATTTCCATAAAACTAAGGAAATTAAGTAAAAATAAATCATCCGAAAATAATTCGGATGATTTGGGTAATTTTACCCGATTTTACTGTTTCCGGCACCTAAATGACGGAAATGGGCCTCGCGGCCAAACGGGGTGTCCAAACCGAGCTCTAATTTCATCACTTTAACTAAATTAACAGTCAAACACCATTTTTGGGTCGGGTGTGACCAAACTCATTTTTGAAACTAAAAACGGATAACCGTGCTTGGCACGCAAATCAAGGAAATCATAAAAATGATAATTTTGACCGTCAGACTCTAAGCAATGTCACAATCTGAGTCCTTAGAAGTGTCACGGGGTTAACATTGTCCCCGAATCGAGTACAGTACTGGGCTAACAATGTCCCCAGATGTACCGATTGATACGTATTTAATTTATGGGAATTATATAGTAACGACTAGATATTATATTACAGATCCAGGCTTATAGCAGTTCATTGTATCACATCCCGACTCACAGAAAGGTGAGTTTTCACGAGCCCCTTTTACTGAACTGTTTTAAATATTTTCCCGGGGCGGAAAAGCATGTATTTATTAAAGTATTTAAGTACATACTGATCGTATGGAAATACTTGTATATTTAAATATATATACGGTTTGATGCATAGAAAATATAAATTGTTCATCGTGTGGGATTGTTCTGGGGTAACGTAGTTCCCAGAGGATATTATTGTTCTGGGGTAACATAGTTCCCAGAGGTTATTATTGTTCTGGGGTAACGTAGTTCCCAGAGGTTATTATTATTCTGGGGTAACATAGTTCCCAGAGGTTATTATTGTTCTGGGGTAACGTAGTTCCCAGAGGTTATTATTGTTCTGGGGTAACGTAGTTCCCAGAGGTTATTATTATTATGGGGTAACATAGTTCCCAGAGGTTATTATTGTTCTGGGGTAACGTAGTTCCCAGAGGTTATTATTGTTCTGGGGTAACATAGATCCCGGAGGTTATTATTGTTCTGGGGTAACTTAGTTCCCAGAGGTTATAAATGTTCTGGGGAAACATAGTTTCCCGCATAATAACATTGTTTAATAAATGATTATTAAAATGATCTGTCAGTGTTTATTTAAATTAGTGAAACTCACCAACTATTCGTAGTTGACCCGTTTTCTTTACATGTTTTCTAGGTATGCCCAAGTTGGAATGATTGATATGTGCTTAATGATCTGTGCTACTTGTTGGAAGCTTGCTGATCTATAATGAATATATTAATGTCTTATCGGTAAAACTCGTGTGTAACACCTAGACAGTAACGAATTAGCAACAATGTAATATGATATAAATTAATGTAGTGGTATTTTCTTTATAAGCAATGCTGTTGATATCAGATGTGTCTGTTGCATCCCGTGTACGTTTCCACTGCGGTTACGGGGTGTTACATTTGACATGTTGAAATTCCCTCGAGTAAGGGCATACCTGATGATTGAATGTGTTTATCCTAGCAAGCTTAGTGCTAACATATGATTTTCGGGCAAGCTCTTTGAAATTTTAGACTATAGCACACTTAAATGTTTATGTGTTTTAATTTCATTCCGAGCATGCTCTGTGATATGTGTGTTTATGATTTCTTTGAAATTACAAGTGTTTTTGGGCAAACTTTGTTTTCCGGGCACACTTTATATTTCGTGTACACTTTTGTTCCCTCAATATACTTGGTAATTTCAAAACTTAACTTTCCGAGTACACTGTCTGCTAGAAATCCTTTTCCGGGCACACTTTGTACTATATGAAGGTTATTCGGGTATACTTTGCATTAGAAAGGTGCTCGGGCACACTATTCTCTTGAAAGGTTGCTCGAGCACACTATGGTTCCAAGTATACTTGATTAAATATGTTTTTTTTATGCTTTATTGAATATGTTTCTTATTCTGATAGGGTTTGTGCTAGATTAAGTTTTTAATTTGAATTTGAGAAATCTATATGGGTGTCTTGATTGATTCCTAGTAAGGATGTTTATTTGATGTTTATACTTGATTATTTATCTTGTGATTAAGTTCTCAAGAAATCTAGTATTTCGGGTAAGCTTTCTTCATTATGTCTTAACTTTAAATTAATTAGCTTGATCGAGCAAGGTTTATAAATAGAAGGATTCGGGCAAACTTTGTAAATTAAATAATGAAAATTTTTCCAAGCAAGGTTTGACCGGGTAAGCTTTGTGTAAGTTGAAGTATACCGAGTAGACTTTGAAAAGAATAATTACGAGTAAGGTTTTACTAACTCAAACGATAAATATTGTTTTTAAATATATCAAGTGGATAATGTTACTGTATGACAGCTAATAATTCACAAAATGACAAAATGCATTTAAAACCCACTTTCAAAAGGTATATAAGAGGGAGTTAGGCAAAATTTTCAACATTACTTTTTCCTCTCTCTCCTTCCACTGCAAACTGCTTACTCGCAAAGAAACCTAACCGACTTATCGCATTTTTCTTCAATCCAAACCCTAACTTGTATCAGCCCTCTAATTCCGACTCGGTTATAAACTTGTCGAAGAACAGGTTCTTGATGATTTTTCTTTCTCTTTCTTCTTCATCTTTATACCTTGAAATTACTTAAAGTACAGAACTTTATGACTAATTTCACTTTGAATATGTTTGATTGTGATGTTCAGATATGGCAGAAGAAGAACAACCCAAGTACTTCTTTGAAAAGAAACATAATATGTGTGCATTTCTGCAAGTCACACCTAAAAATGAGCCTGTGGCACCAATGATTACATGGATGGCTCGTTCAAATGTCAGTTTTGCCTTAACTGAAAGTCCTGTCATCTACAGAAATCACTCACTTGATTTCTGGAGATCTGCAACACTTGTGGATGACATAAATGGCCGACGTATAGAAGCCTCTGTTGCTGGCTATGAGATACATGTGACTAAAAGGATGATCAGAAGATGTTTGCGGATGAATGATGATGATCATAACCATATATACTTCAATACAGCACACCTGATGAGAATATTTGAAGAGACGATGGGTTATCAGGGAACAGTTCATGATGGAGAATTTCAAAAGGGAATGTTCCCTATGTTGTACAGGTTCCTGTTTCATCATGTGATACAGGTATTTGCTCCACGAAAAGGATCATGGACTTTGATGAGTTATGATCTACCAAATGTCACTGTTGGAATCATTTATGATTTGCCCTTCAATTTTTCAAAGATGATATTTGATGGACTAGTAGCAAACTTGAAGAAGGCAGAGAAGGATAGGTTTTTGCAATATCCAAGGTTCTTACAGATAATCTTCAACAGAGAATTGCAAGATCTACCCACTATTGGTATAGCCCACCTACTCTAGAACCCTGACACTTACAAGAGAATTAAGAATCCGGGTGTGGCCAATCGATTCAATGCTGAAGTTCCTTTTGAGATTCTGCCATGGTTGTTAAACCATGACTTGGAGATAATGCCAGTGCCTGAGTTAAGCTCAGAGGAGGAAGAAGTTGATGATGTTGAGAGTGATGGTGATGACTCTGATGATGGAGATGATAATGTTGATGGAGATGAAGGAGGAGCGGGAGGAGCTATGGACATTGTTGCACCTGATCAGTGGGAGCAACTTGAGCATACAGAACAACCTATTCCAACACCACCACAGTCCCCACCACACATTGATCAACCCATTGTTCCATCACCACCACAAACTCCACCACACCAAATCACTCACACACCACTTCAAACCCTAACCATAAGCCAACCAGAAGTATCAACACATACATCCCCATCATAACAAACACCAACACAGTTTAGCCCAAGTCATTCTGATCCATTAATTTCTAGCCCACCTCATACACAATCACCACCACCAATCATTTTCCAAACTCACACCACAGAACAACCTGAGTTTGAACTTTTTTCTACTTCACCACTCACTAACACATACCTGTTCCAGAGAAATCTAGACTTAATGATAGAAAATGTTGAGTTGAGAAGAAGAAATGAGGAGGTGACAAATGAAAATGTGATGGTGTTAGAGAAGTTTGTACAAGAAGACTTGAGAATTCAAGCCTTGGAGCAAGAGGTTGAGAAGACCTCAGCTGCCCCAAAACAGGGGGAGAATGAATCTATACCAACTGTCTCTGGTGTAAATGTTGAAGAAACTGTAACAGTTGTTGTGACTGCAGACAGTTTAAAATTGATTATGACTGAGTATGATGATAGAGAGGAAAATAGTGAGGAGAGGAGGATTGAGAATGAAGAGTATGATGGTGACAGATCAGATGTTGGTAAATAAGAATATGATTACAATGAAGAGAGGGTTGGAGAGGATGTTGAGACAGAGGAAAGGGTTGAAAAGACAAAAGTTGAGGAGAATGTAGCTGATACTGATAAAGCTACTGATGTCTTAACTGATATACTGACTGATGTAGAGACTGAAGTGTTGAAAGAAGGAAATACTGCTACTGAGGAGCCTGCAACTCAAACTGAACAACCAAAATGCTCCAAGACTGTAGAGTATGATGAGGAAATGGATGAGCTTGAGAAAGACATTGATAATTTCCCTCCTGAAACTGAAGAAGAATTAAAGAAAAGATTAGACAAGGGAAAGCAAATGTCACAGAAGAAGAGCCTGTTAAGGCATAATCAGAAAAAGATGTGTTGTTTACAGATGATGATACTGCTGATGCTAATGCCCTGAGAGAACAAGAGAACATCTTAAGAGAAACAAGGGATAGGGAAATTCTAGCCCAATCCATGACTCCTAAAGAAATTGCAGAACAGGATATCTTGATCAAACAAGCCAAACTTGCAAAAGAAATTTCTGATGATGTGGCTGATCAAGAAGTAATTGAAGCCTTGATTAAGCTGAGAGAGCAAGAAGAGCCTGAAAAATCATTGGCTATGGTGGTTAGCATGTTCCAATCTGAAAGTCAACAATCAGAAACTGCTAAACCAACCAATCTGAATACTGGTCTGATTATTGAAGAAGAAATTGGTGAGTCCATTGCTTCAATGGCTGCCAAGAAATGGACTGATCAAGTAAAAGAAGATTTGAAAAAGAATCCTACTGACAGCTGGTCAGAAAGGGTGAATGTTCCTGAGCCTCATGAAACACTTAACCAGAAAAGAGAAAGACTTTATGAACTTCATGAAGAATTTGCTGAAAAAGTCAATAGGTTTGCCAAGACCTACATGAGGAGAAAAAGGACAAATGAGCAAACTAAGCATGAAAGAGCTGCTAAGAGGGGCAAGTGGGATGATAAGAACAAGTATTTTGTTGAAACACCAGAAGATGAAGCTAGTCCTATAAGGGCTGTCCCACTACAAACCTTGCAACCAGGTGAAAAAGTTCAAGGTGTCCCTGATGTGCCAATCAGAAGTGAACCAGATTATCCACCTTCTGATGAACCAAAGATTGATGCAATGAATGATTTAACTGAAGGAGAGGATGAGTCTGAGGATTCAAATGATAATGATGATGACCCTGAGAATGATCAAGGAAAAACTGTCAAAGCTACTAATGTTGTGTCCCCACAAGTTGTAATGACTGATGAACAGAGGGCAAACATTGAGATGAGTATGAGAGAAGCTAAGAAGAGTCATCCTTTTGTTGTAAAATTAAGAAGATATGGCATAAGTTTTGATTCACTGGCTGATCTTGATGTTGATCAGTTGCAGATTAGACTTGACAAAGAGAGAGATGCCCTGAAGAAAAAGATGGAAGAGAAAAACAGGGAAAGTCAAAAATTCAGGGAATATCTCAGAAGGCATAACTATTTAGAAAAGGATCTGTCTCACTTTAACTTTGACCAACTTCAAGATTTGTATAACAGTGAAAGAGAAAAGGTCATTGAAAAGTGTGTGAAAGAAAATGAGAAACTGGAGAAGATGGAAATTTTGAAGAAAAAGTTTGGAGGAATGTGTGGATACCTGCTGGAGAGAGGTATGAAGCCTGAAATTGTTGAGCATCTGTCAAGAGAATCAGTGGTAGACGAGTATAATAAATTGAAGAGAAAAGAAAAGCTGAAAAGAGCTCAAACTGAAAGGTCTACCAAACAGGCTGAAGAAACTGATGAACCTCATGCTAAGAAAAGAAGAATTCAAACTTTGAGGGAGAAGACAAAAGAACAAGTCAGATCAGTTGAAACCCCTACTCCTCAAGAAGTAAAGCCTGAACCTGAGGATGAACCATTTATTCCTTGGGAGAATGAAGAGATGATCAACATTCTGAGGAATATAATGATCAAACAAAAGGGAATGAGTGAAGCAGGCTTTAATGTCTTGGAAAAGGAGAATCTGAAAAAACTTTTCTATCTTCAAAAGAATGAATGGGAAAAAGCTTTAAGAGAAGGTGAGAACCCAAGATACTATGCAGATGGAAGATTTGTACCTTCTGGGTTGGCAAAAACTCCTAGAATGATAAAAATGTTACTAGAACTTAAAGAACATGGAGTAGATGTTGTTGAGCTTGCCAATGAGGCCATCTACATAAAGTTTTTCAGCTTAAGGCCTGGGAAACCAAAGAAGTCTATTACTTTCAGGCCACCAATTTCAAGAAGATTTCCACAAGGTGGAAGAGGTCAAGGTGGAAGAGGTGAATCAAGCAGTTCTGCACAACAAAGAACAAGACCACAATCTGATGTGGATCTACCAAGAGAACTATACTTTGACTCTGTTACTGATTCATTGTAGGTGATTATGGAGAGCAGACAATTGAGAGAGATTGTTGTTAGGAGTGACTTCCGTGAATATAATGAAGAACAACTGGAAAGGATGGTGACTCTTAGATTGTATGATTATTGGAACAGAAACAAAATGGCAGGTAGACAGATGAACGATCTGTTAAAATTCTTGTATGAAGAAGCTGAAAAAGGGTTCAAGTTCTTGAAAGAAAAGAGAAGTTGGAGAACTATCCAACTTCACAAGTCAAAAAGGACTGGAAAGCTGAAGAGAATGGACATAGCTGAGAGAGATTATCAGATGACTATCAGAGAAGAGAATCCTTTGTCTAACATGAATACATGCATAAGTCTGGGAAGAAGAATGAGATGCCCCAACTACACAGTACAGAAGAATGGCATTATAGCTGAAATTGAATACAAAGAGAATGCTGATCATTTTGTACTAAGAAACTCTGATGGAAAAATACTGGGGATTATGAAGAAAGATGAAGACTTGACCTGCCTGAATAATGAAGATTTGATGGATATAAGGGATTTGGCTATACAAGAAAGTCACACTAACTACCGTTCATAATGCAAGAAAGAGACAAGATCAATAGAATAGGCTTTGTTTTGTAATGTCCTCAGACAACTTTTGATTATGTAATCTGTTTATGTTATTTGATTATGTAATTTGACTTTGAACTTTGATGAGTATTTTTGACTAAGTGTATGTAACCTTAGAAATGTTTTGGGTCAGCTGAGGTGTTCCAATCTAGGGGGAGATTGTTGAGTCAAACAAATGACCTAAGGGAGATTGTTGAGTCAAATATTTGACCAAAATGAAGTACATGGAAGATTGGAATCTTCTCAACCTTCTCAGAATTCGCTAAGTATGGATCCGGGCACACCTTAGACATCCGAGCAAGCTTTTACTTAGCCGGGTATGATATTTTGTCTATCGGGCAAGGTTTACTTCAAGTAGTCTTCTTTAGTGGATATCCGAGCAAGGTTTGCAAATTAGTGCATTGCCGGGTAAGGTTCACTAGTTTATGTAAATCCGAGCAAGGTTCACTTTATCAATGAAGTCTGTTCTTCATAGCCAGGTAAGGTTCTCTCCCGAGTAAGCTTTTGGCTAACCAAGTCCATGAAGCCAAGTGATTGGAAGACCGGGCAAGGTATTCTTTAATAATTATGGTTCAAGCAAGCTTGATGTATAAATGGAATATCTCTAAGTAACATCGGGCAAGGTTCAACTCAAGCAAGGAACAATACTCCCGAGTACACTTTGCTAATAAGTTATATTATAGCAAAGAGTTGAAATGGACCATCGAAGAACAAGGTTGCTCGTAAGGGTTTGTCGGGCAAAGTCTGGCAAAGTTAAGAAGACTGAAGTCTGTCCGGTGAGTATTTTACTTGGTAAAGTACTCTTCAAGTAAAGTCTACCCGGATACTGATCCCGAGCACACTTCTATGTTACAAAGTCTAAGGCAGGCAGATTACACAGTCTACTCGGAGAAGTTTACTTATCCAGAGCCTACCCGGAAGACTTGTTTTACACTTAGAATATTTTCTGATTATGCAATTTGAATATGTATGTACGTTTGGGGTTTCTAGAAGGAATGACAGCTGTCCTAGGTTGGCAGGCCTATAAATAGAATGTTTTAGGGCACGCCGCCAACAAAACAGAGACACAAAACAAGGAAAAATAGGTGGCTGAATACGATAATCTTTATACTGCCATTTTCCTAAAAGAAACCCTAAATCGATTATCCACTTTGTATGATTGATATTATATAAATGGAAATCTTTTGAGTGAATCTTGTTTGTGTTATCTATCATTGAATACTTATTAAGCAACCGTATGTTTGTTATTGATTCCGCCTTTAACAAACGGATATCTTTCTAAATATAGCAACCCGTCATTAACTCCCTTGTCGACACATCAATATGTGTGAGTTATGACATGATTAAGTAAGATCCAGCTGAAATCGAGGGACCTGATACAAATATTGCAGATATGGTAGAAATGAAGAACAGGACAGCTGACGTCACAAATCAATGGAACAGTTGTCAGGTGACGTCACTCTTCATATTCAAATCAGCAATATTCAGCAACAATTCTTTACCCATAAGTAGAAACAAGCTCTGATACCACTTGATGATCCCGTATATATCGCTCAATCACTCACTATACCACTGTCGTAAGCCACACGTTAAGTGTTGACAAGAAGGTTAACGACTTGCTATTTTAGGTAAGAACAATAGAGTATTAATGGCGGAAACACTAACACCCTAAATGTTGCTTAATAGACACAAAGGTAACAAACACACACTGTAACTCAAAAGATTTCCATTAGTATTAAGTCAGATACAACGAAAATCAATTAGGGTTTTAGAATGGAATGTTTGGATTTTATTGCAGATTTCTGTGCAGGAATAAGTCAGCCGTCAAAATCACAATCAGGTGTAAGGTCTAGGTGTGTCATAGGCGTGTCCTAAAATATTCCTTTTATAGGCCTGCCCTAAAACCTGACATTCCTTCTAGAAACCCTAAAGATAGTGACATTACATATTCAAGCGAAATACAAAAGATTCTTAGTGTAAACAGGTTTTCGAGCAAGCTTTACAGCTTTTGTCTTCTTTGAGCAGACCTGGAAACCATAAAGTGTGATGGGGAACAGTTCTCTGAGAGACTTTACTTAGGATATTTTCCTTGGAAAATAACCATCTAGCAGACTTCAATCTTCATGACTATATCAAACTTTGCTCGATATAGTCCTACGAGCAAACTTGTTCTTCAGAGATACCTTCAACTCTTTGTTAACTTCAACTTATTGGGCAAACCCAAGTGTGCAGGTCACACTGTAGCTTGTGTTGGTAACACTGTAGCTTGCTCCAAGCTTGCTGGAAGAAGTCCTTAGCATATTTCTTTATCAACTTCCTTCAAGCTTGCTGGGACCACTGTTTATTAAGAATAAACCTTGCTAGATCTACCAAAAGACTTGGTATAAGCTTGGTTTAGCCAAGGGTTTGCTCGAAAGCAAACCTTGCTTGACTTGAAGAACAACCTTGCTAGACAAAGTGAAGTATGCTCGAACTTACACTTTAGAAGACTTCAAAAAGATAACCAGGCTCGGAAGAAAAAAAACCTTGCTTGATTACGTAAAAGCTTGTTGGGAGGCCTAAGTGTGCCCGGTATTCATACTTAGCCATTTTCAGAAAGGTTGAGAAGAGTCCAATCTCCCTTATGTATTTTCTTTGACCCAACAGATTCAAACTTGGATCCAAATATGACCTCATATAAAACCATTCAAACTTTTTCTATTAAAAGGAATCATCATGTTGGTCCCTTTCAATAGGATATATCACTCACACAATTTAAGTCGCAAACCACACAGTAAGTGTTGACGACCTACTATTTAAGGTAAGAACAATAGTATGTTAATGGCGGAATCAGTAACACACTAAAAGTTGCTTAATAAATGCTATGGTAACAAACACAGACTTCAACTCAAAAAATTTCCATTTATAGAAAGATCATACAAATGCAAATCAATAAGGGTTTCTGTAAGGAATGTTTAATCCATACAATTCTTAGGACAGCCGTCAAAATCACTCTCAGGAATAATTCAGATTATCTGAAAAGTCTGTCAAGGGTCTTAGGAGGCGTGCCCTAAATTGTTCTATTTATAGGCTGGCCACCTGACAGTTGTCCGTCCTTCTAGAAACCCTAATGATTGATACATAATCATAAAAACATATTACAAAAATATTCTAAATGTAAAACAGGTCTTCGAGTAAGCTTTGAAGCTTTTGTTTTCTTAGAGCAGACCTGGTAACCAAAGTGTGTTAGGGAACAGTTCTCCAGGTAGACTTTACTTAGAATATTTTCCTTAGAACATATTCACCTAGCATAATTCAATCCTCTTGAACATAGCAAACTTTGCTCGATATGATACTATGAGCAAAAGTGTTCTTCAGAGATCTCTTTAACTCTTTGTTAATAAATAACTTATTGAACAAACTAATGTGTCCTAGTAACACTGTAGACCCGTGCTGGTAGCATTGTAGCTTGCTCGGAGTTGAACCTTGCTTGACTAAGTCATTAAGATATTTCCTTATCAACTTTCTTCAAGCATGCTCGGACAACTGTTTATTAATCCAACCTTGCTAGATATTCCAAAATACTTGGCTTCATTAGATTGGTTTAGCGAAGAGCTTGCTAGGAAATAAACCTTTCTTGGCTTGAAGAACAACTTTGCTAGACAAAGTGAACCTTGCTCGGATTGAAACCTAAGAGAACTTCAAGAAAATAACCTTGCTCGGAGAGCAAAATACCTTGCTAGGATAAGTAAAACCATGCTCGGAGGCCTAAATGTGCTCGGTATCCATACTAAGCCAATTTCAGAGAGGTTGAGAAGATTCCAATCTTCACTTATCACTTTTCTCATCCCAACAAACTCTCAATAGATTGGAACACCCTCAGCTGTACCAAAACACCTCTATGGTTACATACACTTAACCAAAAATACACATCAAATTTCAAAATGAAAATATTACAAGTGGAAATTCTGTCCAGTGGATATTACAAAGCAAAACCTAAGCTAGAAACATAGTCTCATCTTCTAGAGCTTGAGGCTGCTTGTCTTCTTGCTAATTTCACACTTCCTGCCCCTTTCCTTGAACAAAAACAACTTCTGATGATAAGGGTCGTTGTCAGGCACATTCCACCTCATAATATCCTCCAAATCATCATTATTTAGGAACAGTTAGGTCTCCATCTTCTCTTATGATGCCCAAGGCAAGTCCATCAAAATTTCTAAGAATGTAGGAATCATCTTTTTCATTATAGTTAATTCGAGCAATCCTACCATTTCTCTGGACTTCAAGATTAGGCCTTTTCATCTGCGTTCTCATACTTATACAAACCATCATATTTGCTAGTGAGTCTTTGTTCTTCATTTTTGAAATGTAATCAAATTCAGCATGTCTTATATCACTCAATCTCTTCCCCCTTCTTGTTTTCTCATGTTCAGATAATTTCCACTTTCTCTTCTTGCTTAACATGGGAAAACCATTCCTAGCTTCATTTTTGAGATGTTTGGATAGTTCATTTTGTTGTCTTCCTACAAGTCTATTCCTGTTATGATAATCATAGAGTTCTAGACTTGCCATCTCCTCCAATTGTTCTTTCTTAAAATCAGCAAAATCATCTTTGAAGATGATTTCCTTCAGCTCTCCACTCTTTATGATTACTTTCAAGGTTTCAGACACAGTGTTGGGCCTAGGTTTGTGGTTTGAGCTTGATTAGTACTTGTTTGGGTTTTGGGTATATATTTAAACCGAGAACACTTATGTGTCTCGGTGGGCTTTTGTTGTTTGGGCCGGCCTTGTTGGTTGTTATCCCTATTTATAGAGATGTGATGTATAGGGTAAAACGTTGTTCATTCCTAGTATTATTATCAAGTATTGTAAGTGCTTAAGCACCCGACGTATTCAATAATATACGTGTGTTTTGAAGCAATTTCATCTTACTTTTATTGTTTTATTCGCATTCTTGAATCACCAAGTGTTGGTATTCTGCACCAATACTCGTTTAGTTGATATCATATTGTAGTGATCCAGATTCGGGACTTACAATTGGTATCAGAGCCTTGGACAAATTCAAGCTCGTTATTGTGATATCAACGTATTCAAGATATCAAGGTTGGGTGGTTCTTTGCGTTTTTTCGGCGAGTACATTTATCGGAGAAGAAGATTGAACTGTTTTTAGGTAAAGATTGGCCTTGATTTGGAAACAAATCAAACCTCCCAAATTCTCAAAAGTTTGTTGCAACAAAACTGGAAAGTTCGAGTATTCGGCCAAGATTAGTTCTAATCTAAACTTGGTTTTCGGCTTAACTTAGTTTTCCGCTAAAACTTGTCCAAAATCAGAGATTTCGGTCAACTAATTTGGTCAATAAACTCAGTTCTCGGTCAGCAGCCTGTCAACACATTGAGTTCTCGGCCAAGGGTGGTTTTCGGTCAAGGAATTGGTGAACAAGAGGGGTTTTCGGTCAATCTTAGTCAACATTTAATTCTCGGTTGACTCTAGGTTCTCGGTCAACGTGTCTCAATGTATTCAGCCCAGACTGTTAGTGTGGGCTTTCTTTCTTGGACTTAGATATTGGATTTAACTTTTAATTGGACCAAAGCAATCAATTACAATGGCCCAGTTAACTAATGGCAGCAATTCCATCAAGTCGTCACTTCACCAATAACTTGACTCCATCATGGGCACTGCTACTCGTTTACCCCGTTTATTATCCCACGAGGGGTTCAGTGAATGGAAATTTCGTTTCGAACACTATGCCAAAATGAAAGATGCGAAAATTTGGAGAAGCATTGTAAGGGGACCTCAAAGGATTGTTTATCAAAAGGCTGGTTCTGATGAGGTTCTTATGAAACCAGTTGCTCAATATGATGATGACTTTGCTAAAGTTGAAGAAGATGAGAAAGCCCTCTCTACTCTGACCATGGCACTCTCACCTGAGATTGACCTTCAATTTACAGAACTTCAATCTTCTAAAAAGCTGTGGGCTACATTGATAGAAGTATATGAGGGAAATGAGGATATGAAGAGAAGCCGTCAAGATTTGTTGCGAAAAAAGTTTAATATGTTCAATCACGTTCTGTGAGAGACATTGGAATCTCAACTTCAGAGGTTTATATCCCTTGTAACTGAAATGAGAACTGCTAGGATATTTCTGCAAACCTCAGAAATTAACAACAAGTTAGTAAACTCTCTATCGAAAAATTGGGACATGAATGTTGCAGTCATTAAGAAGACCAAAGATCTTAACAGAATGAGCATGACTGAAATGATTGCCACCATTAAAGCCTGCGACATGGATGATAAACAATGGGCAATAAATCATGCTAGTTCTTATAGTAGTGTTGGTTATAACGTTGCTTCAAACAGTGCTCTCATGTCTCAAGACAGTTTTTCACTGTTCAAGCCCACTCAACAACCACCACAGGGAAACTTCCAGATGTTTTCATCCACCCTCGGTCAATCATCCTCATAAAATTCACCTAATCCAGCTCTAGTGTTTTTCACCAAATCTGTCCAGTCCACAAATGATTTTCGAAAAACTACTCCTAGTCTAAACCCCAGCCAGATTCCCACCATACCTAAAGAAACTCAAGAGAATATCGCTTTAATGGCGGGATTCATGAATTGTTATCATGCTTTTCTGGCCGGAGACTTAGTTCAACCGGTGGTTACTGCTGAACTAGATCAGATTCATCCAGACGATGTTGAAGAAATGGATATCTCGTGGCAAATTGCCATGGCAGTTTTCTGTGCCAAGAAGTTTACTAAGAGGACAGGTAGAAATAATTGGAACATGCCCAATAATCAAAAGGTGGGGTTTAACAAAGAGACCCTCAGGTGTTACAACTGTCACGAGCCGGGTCATTTTGCTCGTGAATGCACTAATCCAGCTAAGGATGGAAATACGGAGAGGGCATTGGTTCCAGCTGGAAATGTTCGGGAAATGGTGAAAGAGGTATGGTTGCTCAAACGTTCTCGTGGGAAGATCAGATGGCTGCGCTTAACATTGGGAATCAAACTGCAAACTTCGCCACAGTTGAAGACTCTGAAGAAGAAAACACTGCTGAAGAGATGGCCAAGGAACTCCAGTTTGCCTACATGGCTTTCACTTCTCCGGATTCATCTAAGGTACGTTTTCAACCATGCTCGTTAAATTGTGATGAAAAAATTGAAATGTATAAACTTCATAATGACCGTCTAAGCATAGATATGGAAAGAATAAAATCAGAGAAATTTAAACTCAAGAAAAATGAAAAGGGTTTTCTGGACAACGTAGAATCGCTTAACAAAGATATTAAAAAACTTAAGTCTGATCTTAGTATAAAAGGCTGTCATTATTTAGATGCCCAACAAGAAATTACCGAGTTAACTGCTCAACTGGAAGCTTCCAAGTTAGAAATTCAAAATCTAACTAATAAGTTTGAAAGGGTTGAACTTGATTTTAGAAAATTCGATGCTTCTAGTAATGTAGTTAACTCAATGATTGAGAATCAACTGTGGTGGAAATAGAATGAAGGTGAGGAAATAGGATACAGTCAAGTTCCCCCACCTTACAATAATAATTATGTTCCTACTCCTGTCACCATGAAACAAGCGGAAAAGATAAAGTACATGAAGTATGGTAAACAAGACAAAGGTAGTAAGACCAGCTCTGCGAGTGCTGGTCCGTCCACCTCAAATATGAACGCTTCTAATGTGTCTACTTCATGTGCAGAAAAAGTAATTGTGAAGGAGTGGACTGATGAGGATGACGACCCTAGCTTTGATTTTGATAAAAATTTAATTTCTAATGTTTCTTTAGAACTTCCTATTTTGAATTCTGTTATTCCGACTGTTTGTGTGGGCTCTGTTTAAAGAGCAAGGATACTTGTGTGATTGATTCGGTGGAAACATTAAACTCTAATAATGTGATTTCTAATAAAAACAAATTTTCAAAAAATTCCAAAACATCAGAAAAATATGTTGCACCTAAGTTTTTCAATGAGAGATGCTCTAATGATAAACAAGGTGATAAGTTTAAAAAGGAAAATGTGAATTCTCGCGAATCAAAACAGACTGGTCCACACAACCAGTCCAGACAAGGAGCTGCCCAGAATGAATTTTTCATAAAACGTCAGACATGTTTCAACTGTGGCACTCCTGGTCATATTGCCAGAAACTGTCCACATTGTCCGTACATTCCATACTACGGATTTTATCAAAGGAATATGCCATATGTGCCACATAATGCATAAAGGCAAGGGTTTAGACATTATTCGGCTAGTTCCTTTGACGATGATTGGAATCGAAAAAAACCTGGCAGGTTTAGTCCTCACCAGACCAAACCTAACATGTTCAAAAGAAGGGTCAGTAAGGAGTTTCAAGTTCAAAAACTCATATAAACACTAACACTAGACCAAAACATGAGAAGAAGACGGTTTCATCTAATCATTCTACGTCTAAAACACCGGAGACAATGACAACCATTCGTACTTATAATTCCAAATCATACAGACATAAATGGTTGCCTAAGTCTCCGGCGAAAGCATCAAATCATTCTATTTTTGATTATCAAAAGGATATGTCATGGCAGTCTGTGACGACCATAGATGAGTCAAGGTCACCCAGTGTAAGCATGGACTGGGTACCAAAATCTAATTAATCACGCGCTTTGTGCAGGGACAACTATGGAGGAATATCATCAGACCTTGGTAAGTTGATAGTGGCTGTTCTAGGCACATGACAGGGGACATCACCCAGCTACACGACATTCATACATTTAATGGTGGGTATGTGTCATTTGTGGGAGGAGAGAAAGGAAAGATCACTCAAAAGGGTAGTGTTAGTAACGGTGTTTTAAAGTTGAAAATGTTAATTTTGTTCCAGAATTGAAGCATAGTCTTTGAGCGTGTCCCAAATTTGTGACAACGACTTTTCAACTCATTTTACTAAAAAGGAGTGCTTAATTCTGAAACCTGGTATAATCATACCAGAAGAGTGGATTCTTGTTCGATCACAACGAAAAGATAATGCTTATGTGATCGACATGAACAAAAATGTTCCTGACGAAATAACCTGCTTGTTTTCAAAGGTGTCAGAACATAATGCGATGCTTTGGCATCGTCGGCTTGGCATGCAAATACAAAGAATTTAAATCGTCTTGCTAAAAACAATTTAGTGTGTGGCTTACCGATCAAGGATTTTATGACTATTGAAAAATTTGTTGCTTGCGCTTTGGGTAAACATCACCGAAAATCTCATAAGCCTAAGTTAATTAATACCATCTCATCTGTTTTTCAATTACTTCATATGGACCTTTGTGGGCAGGTTCATGTCTTAAGTTTATCTCGTAGCTCTTATTGTCTCATTATTACTGATGACTACTCACTTTTTACATGGGTATTTTTCTTGTCAAATAAGAGTGAAACTGCAGATCTGATCAAGAAGTTTGTGGTGTTAATGGAAAATCAACTGAACCTAAAGCTGAAAGGAATTCGGTGTGATAATGGAACGGAATTCAAGAATGCAGTTTTGAATCATTTTTGCTCAGAAAAGGGGGTGCTTCGTCAATATAGCGCTCCAAGGACACCGCAACAAAATGGTGTCACTGAAAGAAGAAACAGAACTCTAATTGAGGCAGCAAGAACGATGTTATGTGACTCTAAACTGCCACTGTTTTTCTGGGCAGAAGCGATTAACATAGCTTGTTATGTTCAGAATCGGGTGATTATCAACAAGTCCAAGATGAAGACTCCGTATAAGATTGTTTATGGTCATCAACCCACTGTCGCACATTTCAGAGCTTTCGGGTGTCCGTGCACATTGCTAAATCTAGAAACTGCTCCAAAGTTTGGAACTACAGCAGATGAGTGTTACTTCGTTGGATATGCAGGAAATATAGCTTACAGGGTTTACAACAAATCCACTAAACAGATTATAGAATCTTATGAAGTTCGTTGGTTAGAAGAAAATGAGACTGACGCCCGTGTTGGTCCCGATTGGTTATTCGACTACAATGAATTCTTCAAGCCTTTTAATGTATTTCCAGTCATCAACATAGACTCTCAAGGTGGTTCCACAGTGGAGGTTACTCAAGACATTCTCAATCACTGTCTCATATTTCTCCGTTACTGGATGATGAGGTTATTGAGATGACTAGTGCTTCGACCACAACCGATAATCAGCCTATACAAACTTCAGAGACCGATTGTTCACCAATCTCGTCTGAGAATACTACAAATGTTGAGGGGAGAGTTTCGTTCGTCATATATTCGGGAGCACTCTGTTTCCCGATGCCATTCCAGATGAATATATTGTCGGCACCTCATACTCTCACACTACAGCAACGTCTGGATGGAAAAACCCCCCTCACTGGTTCTAGGGAGAACGTAACAAATCTTCAACCTAACAGTGATGTTTCTGATCAGCTAATTCTGTAACGCCCTGAAATTCGATTGGTAAACTAGGATCGTGAAATCATCGGAAACTATAGACTTTGGGATTCTGGACGATAAGTTCGGAACCCATATCATTGGAAAAATCTGCTTTTATCATTTAAAATGTTTATTTTTATAAAACGACATTTACGCCTGAAAATATTAATTTTTATGCTTTCAAAAAATTAAATGTTCTTATTTAAAAAGATTTCAAATAATTATTCGGAAATGGTTTTATAAAAGTTTTGCTGAAAAAGTTTTAGTTTGTTTAAAAACTTATGAACTCGACTAGTCTTGACCCGTCGGTAGCCTAAACCCGAACCCGAGTCACCCGAGTATTTAAGCGGAAAATCAAGTATTCTTACACCATCTCTTTCATTTCCACCATCACTTCCCACCCAAACACTCTCATTCTAGAGAGAGAAACTAGAGAGAGAAAGTCTTCAAACTTCAAATCCGAGTCCACAAATCTGTTTGTTGTTATTCTTGTAAGATCTTCTTGAAAATCATCCATTTTCATAACCATTTTCGGCCTCAAATCGAGCAAAAACACCCATTTTCGTTTCTAGAGTTTTCGGGTCAAAAACCGTCTTGTTTTGGTGTCAAAATGCAGGTTTTTGTGTTTAAAATCACTAGGAATCGATAGCCCTTTCAATCCCGAGCATTTCCATGTCAAAAACTTCGATTTTGGGTCAAAAATCTGGAAAATCTGAAAAACCCGTAGGTTTCTCCGTCGCCCAGCTTGAAGGAGTCGAATCAGACTCATTCGATCGAACCAGTCGATCGAATCAGTCCAGTCGATCGAATAGGAAAGCAACCGAATGGTCTCCAACTCATTCGACCGAATGAGTTTCGTATTCGATCGAACAAGTGTCTATTCGATCGAACAAGTTCCATGTTCGACCGAACGAGTTTTTCCAACTGGTTCGACCAAATGTGTTTCTAGTTCGATCGAGTGTGCCTCAGATTCGACCGAATGTGTGTCTATTCGATCGAACGTGTTCCTATTCGATCGAATCAAGCCAGAACCAAGCTGTTTTCGTCTTTAAAACCAGTTTTTGCTCGAGGCCGCGTAAGCTCGTTTTCTTAGACTTATAGCACGTTGTTAACCTTATATATATGTTCAACTCTAGGCTAAGGAGATCTATTGTAGCACCATCCTAACCCGAGATCAAGGTGAGTTCATAGCCCCTATTTAAGCTTTTCAAAACTATGGGGTGGAAACATGGTAACTTTACACGTTTGGATAAAATCATTTATGCAAACACTCTTTAAACTATAAACTTTTGGATTTCTACACACGTGCGGAAATCCACAAGCTTTTTAAGAATCTATAAACTTTGGAAATCTATGAACATGGGAAAACCCATCAACTTATGGAGATCTAAGAACATTGGAAATCAATGAGTATGGGAAATTCTATGAACATTGACATCATGGGAATGGGAATCATATTCATATCATCATAGTCATTGTGTCAGCATGGAAATCTAGAGATCAAAGCATCATGAGTTGAATTGGACGCGAGAGTCTATTCTACTCTCGGTAGAACTCGCGACCATGAGTGGCATTCTATTCTCGGTGGCACTCGTAACTCTTGGGATTTCATACTAGTCTCGGTGAAATCCATAACTCTTGAGGACCTATACTAGTCTCGGTAGGGACCAAGGGAACCCAGGATTCTTTGGGGAGTCTATCCTACTCTCGGTAGAACCTAGCTGAGTCCTGGATGACAAGAACGAGGTAGTCTTGGTTTAAGTCTTGCGTGGGATCAATCAAGTCTTGTGTGATCATTGAGTTTCATCATCATTCATCATCATCATCATTTATTCACCATCATCTTGGATACTAGTAAACAGTGGGATCTTGGTGTTGGTTTATCTAGTAAACTTAGCATGCTCAAATCTATATGTCCTTATTTATGCTTAACTGCTATGTGCTACATGTACCGTTGGGAGACCACAAATCTTTGAGTAATCTTATCACAAACGACTCTAATGGGAGAATAATAAGCCCGCTGAGAGTCCAGGAGAACATTTCATGTTTTACTTACTACAAAAACCTCTTTGGGAAAACCAAGAGACCTTTTCTTACAAACCATCTTAAAACCGGGTATTATATCCAAACATAGTAGTATAAGTTGTAGGAGTGGTGGGTTAGCCGCAGGTACACCCTATATATAAACCCCTACAACCTATACTAGTATGTTTGTGTATAAACTCTTTTTCTTTAAACCTATGAATTCACTCATCTACTTTATGTAGTTGACAGTTTGTTACATGTTTTCAGGAAATAATGCAGCAAGAAATCCCTAGCAAGTTTAGAGGCCTTAGAGAGATGAAGGCTAGTCTAGGAGTTGTTTGGAAACTTGATATTTTGTATTAAAACAATTTGTTTCATGTTACCTGGATGGTGTAATATTTGACATTTTGGTTATGTTTATGCATTTAGACTTTTATACTATTGTGCTCAACAATCACGACTTAGTCGCCGCGCCTCGATTATTCCGCCATCACGATCGGGGTGTGACAGATTGGTATCAGAGCCAGTGGTTATAGGGAATTAGGAAACCGACCTAGACTATAACCTAGGATCCTTGACTCTAGATAGCTCATGCATCACAATCACATGTCTACACTTATATACGTGCTGCGTGCTTATGTGTTGTATATTAACTGTTAATCTCTTGAGCCATGTCATTCTGTGTTCTTGGTATAATCTATGTCCTCTATTCTTAATCTTTGG